>NC_134589.1:17498863-17820909 GCF_037038515.1 Microtus pennsylvanicus | reverse complement strand
GATATATGATAGATATATAGATAGATGCTATGATAAATGATAGACAGATAGATGATATAGATAGATAGATAGATATAGATGATTGATAGATGGCAAATAGATGGTAGATAGATAGATGCTATGATAGATAGATGATAAATAGATATAGAGAGATAGATGATAGGTGACAGGTAGATAGATATAGAGATAGATGATAGATAGAAATAGATGGATAGATGATAAGATAGATAGATAGAGAAATAGATGGATAGATACATTTTTTTTTTAAAGGCAAATAGGGCCATTGTCCTGTGTGGAGCTCAGAACTCAAAGGCAGACCTTATAGGTCCAGTCTAAAGAGTAGGGTTTTGGAACCAGAGCCCTTCCTGTCCCGTCTGAACTGAAGATGACACCTTCTTGCATGCAGGGTGCATGGTGCCGCACTGAGCACTGCTGCTTTCCTAGTGGTGAACTGCTGTACAATAAGGAGCAGGTATAATGGGGTCAGAGGGAGCAGATCACGCTAGCTACTGAAGGAAGGGTGCAAGAGAAGGGATGGTGGGTCCTGTGGAGGAAGACTTCTTGGTAGGGTTCTGCCAACCCACCGTTTGTGTGTTGACCCCCAGGGGCTTTGCGACAGTCGTCTGGGCACTAGGCAGCGAGCTGACTGTCTGTCTCATTTTATTCTGCAAAGCAAATAAAGGGATCGGTCTCTGAGGGTCATGTGTTGACCCTCAGTGGAGAGAGGAAATGACCACCACCCCCAACCGCAGTTTCCTAACTGGAGAGCTGCAGGGCCCTGAGGGCAGCACCCAGTCTCCATGGTGAAGCCTACACTGAGCAAATTACAGGCACTGCGGCTCTGCCATAGGGGAGAGCGGCCTGGAGAGAGGCCCTGAAGACTGGGACAGCCAGTACACAGCAAGAGACAAGGCTACCTCACTCTCAGCCTCCAGGGGCAGCTGGGATTTTCTCTCCTAAGAGGAGAGCAGATTGGACATCAGAGCTGAGTCTGGGGCTGGTGGTTGTTGGTATAGCTTTCACATCCCAAAGCTTCTTAACGAGGGAGCAAAGGACAGAACCATCACTCACAGAACAACATTTATGATGCTGGGCCGGACACTGCAAGTGACAGGCGCCACAGAGGCTTGGGGAGCTCTGTGGAATCATGCCACATCCCCGAGAATCACAAAGGATGCTCTTACACACCTCAGTGTCCTTGGACATGCTGTTCCTCCGCAGAGCCTGCCCTTTCCTACCCTCGGCTGCTGGCATCTTCCAGGGTCCCAGGTGCCTCCTATGAGAGGCTCTGATGCTATCTGCATGTTTCCTTCCACTGCTGTCACTCCGAAAGACCATTATTTGAAGGCAATATGGCAGAACGTGCCTGAATCCCAGCCCTCAGGAGGCAGAGGCAGGAGAATCACTATAAGCTCGATGCCAGCCTGGTCTACATAGTGATTTCCAGATTAGTCAGAGCTAGATCTCTGGCCTCAAGAAAACAGAGGGAGGGAGCAAGTGAGAGAGATCATTACTTATCTAGTGCCTCCTGTCCCATAGATAATGCATTCTTGAAACAAACAGCTGGACAGGTTTGTCTGTGGATTTGACAGGGGTGGCCGCCACCTTCCTCTGCACGTGTATTGACAGTATCTTATCCTGTTAGAAGCTTGGCATAGAGTCACAGACATGCTTCCAAGAGTTAGTGTTTTTATTAAAAGCCAGCTGGATAGAAGGATCTAGAGCAACGAGGCCTTCTGTTGGATTCCAGAAATCTAAATGTTTTTTTTTCTTTCCTAATAATTAGAAAAGACCAGTTTGGATTGGTCTTTAAATGGAGTCTGAGCTCCAACTAGCTAAGCCTATTGTTCCCATTTGAGGCAACCTACATATCTTAAACTCTTCCCACTGGAGGGGGAGGAACACAGGGCTTCCCAGGCAGAAATCCAGAGGGACAGCACAGAGGCCACAGAGGGAGAGGCACAAAAGCATCTTCATTTGATTTGGTGATGCAAAAACAAAGCGTTCCGATTGTTTTGCTCTTAAAATGGAGAGCGGGGAACAGAAAGTGATTTAACAAGCGAAGGGGTGAAGAGTCCTGCCTTGTGTAGGGGCCGATTTAGGAGGGGACAGTGGGGGAGACAGGGACAATGGAAGGGACGAGGGCAAGGAAGGAGGGCAGTGTGCAGGGATGGTGATGGAGATGGTGGTGAGAGACGGCTGAAAAGGCCAGAAGAGGCCAAGGTGGAAACTTGCTCATATGTTTGCGCATGTGTATCACACATATACACACTTACATGCACACACTTTGTATCATTGAAAATTTGCTCCATAAAATTAATATTTTACTTTATTTGTCTACAGTAAGAGAATCTCTGTCTCTGTCTCTCTCTCAGTCTCTGTCTTTGTCTCTCTCTCTCTCAGTCTCTGTCTCTGTCTCTGTCTCTGTCTCTCTCTCTCTGTGTGTGTGGACCAAGGAACAACCCTGGCTATTATTCTTTAGACACCATGTTGTGCAAAGCCTGGAGAAGATTCTATGATAACCTTATTTTTGGTTTTGAATAAGTGAGTTTATGAAATATACAGCAAGCCAGCGTAAAGAAACAAACAGCAAGTAGCAGATGACTAGGAGGATAGATAGGCAGAAAAGCGTCATTAAACTGGGTTCTCAAAGCATTCAGTAGAAATCAGCTAGGGTCTCTTTAAGCCATCTGGAGTTTCTAAGAGGGAGTCCTGGGCAGATCAGTGTCCCCTTGGGTCATGCTTCCAAGCAAAGGAACAAACAGCAGCAGGGAGAGATGACAGCAACAAGTCAGGAGCACATGACATCCAGCAGAAACCACCTGGGGAAGTTGAGGCAGCCGGCTGGAGTTCCTGGCACAGCTTTCTCGCCTTGGCTGAACTTTTGTGTCCTGGGGTGAAGAGTAGCAGCCTCTGTGGGAATGGCTTCCCTTCTAGCAGGTTTCCAGGGCACAGTGACATCCCTCCTGGGCTGTTTTGCTGTCTGCTTACATCCCCATCACAGAGTCAGGGGCCAGTCCATGCCCAGGCTAGGGACCTTGGAGGACACCTAGAGACAAACAGGCATCAGTCTGAAATGGGGGCAGAGCAACTGCGCTTCCAGAGGCAGCTTCTCAGTGAGCTCAAACAGCAGCGCATGGAGTTTGCCGATACAATGTATATTATTAGACAGCATTCACGGTTTTTGTTTTTTGTGGTTTTGTTTTTTGCTTTTTGTTTTGTTTTTTTAGACAAGGTTTATCATTAGCTTGAAACATGACTAGATAGGCTAAGCTAGCTGCCCAGTGTGCCCCAGGGATTCGCCCATCTGTCTCTGTCTCCCCGGTGCTAGGATTATTAAACACACACCACTGGGCTCTGGCTCTTTTTTTTTTTTTTTTTTTTTTTTTGTATTTTGAGACAGGGTTTCTATGTTTAACAGTCCTAGCAGTCCTAGCTGTCCTGGACCATGCTCTTGTAGACCAGGCTGGCCTCAAACTCACAGAGATCTGCCTGCCTCTGCCTCCTGAGTGCTGGGATTAAAGGCGCGTGCCTCCACCATCCCGCCTTTTTAATATAGATATAGGTTCTGGGTATTGATCTTAGGTCCCTGTGCTTGCAGGGCAAGTCTTTTATTGAGTCCTCTCCCAGCCCTAACCCAGTAGTTTTCGTTTTGTTTTTAATGCATTTTCAGAGACAAGTGCCCTTCACCATACCCTAATTTGAATGACTCTAGCCTCTACAGTTTTTCCTTGGGTTCTTGAGTGACGCATCTCCTTTTGGCTTTTTGTACTTCTGTGATCAGTCCTCCGGCCTGGCCTGTCCAGGTTTCTCTCTGCGCTGCTCTAGCTTCTGTCTTTTATGTTGGAGATGTTCCTCCAGCTCTTAGCTATCTTCTGCAGCATCGAGAGTAACGAACGCAGACTAACACACTGAAATCAAACAGTCTCTGCAGGGGTGCGTCTACCATTGCTGAAGTTCATCCTCAGAGCCAGAGGTCCTGGCCTTTTTGGGGGGATCCCCAGTGTCAGCTGCAATGAGTCTTTTCTGGAGGCCATTTTATGTCCCTGGGACTATTGGGTAGGAATAGGAGAGGAGAAAAGAGTCTGATGTTCTACAGTGCAGTAGAGTGACTAGAGCTAGCAGTAATTTACTATGTGTTTCGACCTGGCTGAAAAAAAAAAAGGGTTTTGATTGTCTACAGCACCAATAAGTGACACACGTGAGCAGCGAGGGCATGTGAATCGCCCGGATTTGCTGATTATGCGTGGTGCACACATAGCAGGACATGACACTCGAGGTGGCTCAGTGGTTAGGAACACTTTCTACAGCTTGGCACACACCTTTAATCCCAGCACTCGGGAAGAAGAGGCAGGCGGATCTCTGTGAGTTCGAGGCCAGCCTGGTCTACAGAGCTAGTTCCAGGACAGGCTCCAAAGATACAGAGAAACCCTGTCTCAAACAAAACAAAACAAAACAAAAAAACACAAACAAAACAAAAACAAAAAACCAGAAACACCACTTTCTACTCTTGTACAGGACTCGTTTGATTCCCAGCATCCTTGTCGAGTGGCTCATTGTAACTCCAGCTACAGGGGGGGTCCCACGCCATTTACTTCTACAAGCACCTTCACTCACATGCACATACTACTCCCAAAACATACATACAATTAAAAATAACACAAAGAAATATATTTTTAAAATCACATAGTAAGATCCGGGAAGAGAGCTCAGTTAGTCAAGCACTTGCAATGAGAGCATAAGAGCCTGCATTCAAGCTCCAGAATGCACGGAAAAAGAAGCCAAGGATATGTGGTATATGTACAGTTGTAATCCCAGCACCGGGGAGGCTGAGGCAGGAACGTTCTTGGTGCTTGCTAGCCAGTGAGCCTAGCCTGCTCAACAAGCCCCAGGCCTGTGAGAAACCAGCCATCTCCAAAAACAAGGGGACAGCCGGGCGGTGGTGGCGCACGCCTTTAATCCCAGCACTCGGGAGGCAGAGGCAGGCGGATCTCTGTGAGTTCGAGACCGGCCTGGTCTACAAGAGCTAGTTCCAGGACAGGCTCCAAAACCACAGAGAAACCCTGTCTCGAAAAAACCAAAAAAAAAAAAAAAAAAACAACCAAAAACAAAAACAAGGGGACAGTGGTTGAGGAATAACACCTGAGATTGGCCTCTGGTACATGCACGGGTGTGAACACACACATATGCACGGGTGTGAACACACACATATTGTATTGTACCCTAAAAGTAGGTGCAATCATGTATCAATTTAGAAAATCAAGGTAAGGGGCTAAAAAGATGGCTCAGTGTTTACTGAGGACCAGAGTTCAGATCCCCGCAGCCACAAAACAAGTCAGGTATCTTTCACATACCTATAAACCCAGCTCTGAGGACCACTGAGGCTTGCTGTCTGCTAGCCAAGCCATGAAAATGCAAGCCCCAGGTTGAGGGAGAGACTCAATCTTAAAGGAACAATGGAGAGTAACAGAAGACCCCTGGTACCCTCCTCTGGCCTCCACATGAGTGTACGGCATCCCCCAACACATGCGAGCATACACAGATGCATACGTCCATGCATGCAAGAATAAATAAATAAGACTTTAAGCACCAGGATAAAGCCTACCAATAAAAAGAATAAGAATCCAGAAGCCCATAAACTTCTATCTGGAGGGGACGGTATGGGTGAGAACAGAGTGCAGTTCTGGTTTCTCATGGCTTTGTTGTAGCCTGGGGGTTAAGATGAGGAGGAAGGTACGTGGCCTGGAGGCTGAGGTGGGGTGGGAGGTATGAACATGCAGCAGAAAGATTTATCTAATCTTCTGGTTTCCGTGATGGTGCTGTTCTTTTTTGCTCTTCCTGTTCATGTGGCTTTAGACCCTCAATTTCTCCACCAAATAGACTTCCTGATAGGTTAGAGAAAGGTGGGTCACTTGACTGAACTGAATGGAAAGGGGAACTTGGCACGTTCAACTTCTTTCCTTTGTTTGAACAATTGTCTCACACATCTCAAATGACCTTCAACTCTTTACGTAGCTAAGAATGACCTTGAACTCCTGATCCTCCTGCCTCCACCTCCCCTGAGTGCTAAGATTACCGGTGTGCACCGCTGTGCCCTGTACGCTCCTTATACCAACTTCAGACAAGTCGCCCAGTCTTCCTTTGTATACTTCCTTCCTGTCTCTGCAGTGCCCGGTGCCTGAAATTTCAGGCCTTGCCAAGATTCCACAGCCTGTCTTGGCTCCATCCTCGCTAGTCTCCCCTGTGCGGGCACATGGTCTTCCAATGCCTCGGTGCCCATGATGCCTCCTCCCCTGCCTCCCAGCTTCAAAAATCTGTGGACAGCTTTGATCTTCTCCTGGAGATTTTCTCTCATTCTTTTTTTTTTCTTGTGGACAGACCTCCCAACCCCCACCTTTTAGCCCTTGCTTATGTCACGTTTTAGTAGGGTTTCTGCAGGAAAGAAGTCACCATGTGTTCCATTTGCTACGTTTGAAATACGGGTCAAAGCGTTAAAATTTTTAAAAGTTCAATAAAATTTATTTTGTGAGCTATGAGTGCAAATATAAAAGTTAGACACATTTGTGGGGCTCCCTGGGATGTTTCTATACACACATGCTTAAATCAGAAAAGTTAGACACATTTGTGGGGCTCCCTGGGATGTTTCTATACACACATGCTTAAATCAGAAATGCTGAAGATTTTCCAGATCTTTCTTCCCTGGCTTTTTGTAATCCATATTACATTTTCTCCCTCATCTCCCTACTGTGCAACTGCACCCCAGAACTCACTGTGTGTACTGTAATTTAACACCTGTGGGTCAACCTCCCCCCACCTTGCTTCTCTCCCCGCTTCCTGGAAACCAGTATTCTTATTCTCAACTTCCAAGAGAGCAACTTTTTTTCTGTTCTTTTTTTGTAGATTCTGCATGTAAATGAGACAACTTCTCATTTTTTGTGTATGTGCGTGTTGCATGTGTTACATGTGTGTTGCATGTGTTACATGTGTTGCATGCGTTACATGTGTGTTTTGCATGTGTGTGTTACGCGTGTTGCATGTGTGTGTGTGTTGTGTGTGTGTGTGTGTGTGTGTGTTGCATATGTGTGTAAGCCAAAGCTTGATGTTGGGTGTCGACTTTGATTGCTTTCCACTTTATCTTCTGAGACTCTCTGCCTCCTGAAGTGCTGGGATTACTGTGCCTCTGGTTGCACCCCCCCACTCCCCCCACTCCCCCCCCCCCCCACCGAGCCCTTAAGTTTTTCAAACAGGGCCTTTCTATGTACCCCAGACTGACCTGAAATACATGATCCTCTTTGCCTCGGACTCTCAAAGTACTGGGGTTCTAGGGCTCTGCACCATATTTGGCTCACTTTTAATTTAACTAATTAATTTGTTTTTAAAGCTCAAGGACAAAATTTCATTAGAATTTAAAAGAAGAACCCAGGGTAGGCAAATATGTAAATCTCCAAAGCTTCCCAGAGGAGGAAGATGTGACAAGAGAGAAATCCATGCTGTTTCATAAGCAGCCGCATGGCAGGAGATGAAGGTGGCTTCAGAGGGAAAGAGAAAGCCCAGCGTGTCTGTGAAAGCATGCCCAGGCTATGGCCGATAACCAAAGGAAAAAGAAGTTACGCTTTGGGTGGGCAGACTTAGCATAGCTACGTGGCTACAGCTCCATAAGCCACCACCTATTTTTATATATTTATATATTTATTTATTTTGAGGAAACTCCATATTCTTTTCCATATGGCTGTACTAATTTGCACTCCCACCAACAGCGCCCAAGCTTCTCTTTTTTCCACATCCTCCCTGCCCCTGTTATCTTTGGTCTTTTCAGTACTAGCTCTTCTTTGCCAGAGTGGGGTGCCAGCTCCCTGCTGCTTTAGAAACTTAAATCTACCTTGTGTTTTTGCAACACAAAACACACAGCGGGGAAACTTACTCTCTACCTTAGCGGGAGGCTTACTTACTCTGTACTGGACAAAGCCAAAAGGACCTTTTGAATCTAAGTGACTAAGTTTTTTGTTTGTTTTGTTTTCTGAGACTTCGCCGTGTAGCCTTGGCTGGCCTGGAACCCACAGGAGTCTGCTTCCTGGGTGCTGGGATTGAAGGCATACACTACCATACTTGGCAAAGATTTCTTTTCTTTAATTATGTGTATGTGTCTGCATGTGGATATGTGCGTCTAACTCCAGTTCCAGGGGATCCAATGCCCTCTTCTGGCTTCCACGGGCACCAGGCAGGCACATGGTGCAAAGACATCAACAGGCATGCAAAAAACCCATACACATAAATTAATTTTTTAAATGAAAATAATGTCAAAAAATGAAGGAAATCCCAAGAAGGGGCAGGAGGTGTTTGAAGGAACAGACTTTTGGCCTGTAGAGAATTGGAAAGTGTTGGTACTCTTTAACTGGGAGATTAGGAGTCTCTGGGGTGGTTGAATGATTCTTTTGAATCCAGGTTCCTTAAAGTGACATCCGCCCTGGTATCCTTGCCACTGGTTTATTTTGTGCTCACGTCAATGTCTAAGCACCCATGGAAAGGGTAGCTGGGGATGAGTGGTCAGGATGAGTTAAACAGTCACAAATGAAAAAGGAAATTTCAGTGACTCGCTGGACACAGTAACCCATACCTAAACCTCAGCACTGGGAGGCTGCCGCAGGAGGATTGCTGTGAGTTTGGGGGCTAGTTATGCAGTTAGTTCCATGCCAGCCTAGGCTTAGGTAACAAGGCTCTATCACAAGACCCAAAACATCAGACGAGCTTCTCCTCCACCCACTAACAACTTCAGGGAGGAAAGGGGTTTTAGCTTACAGTTTTTAAGAGAGTGTCAGCCATTACAGAAGCAGAGGTGTTGAGGCAGGAGCGCCAACTGTCAGGAAGCAGCAGACAGCAAGTGGAGCTGGGCTATGAGACTTCAAGGCCCACCCTGAGTAGCCCACTTCCTCCAGCAAGCCTTCATTCCCTAAAGGTTCTGCTACCTCCCAAAGCAGCGCTGCCAGCCGAGGACCAAGTGTTCAGACACGGGAGCCTGTGGAGGACGTTCAGATTCAAACCGCAGCACCCTCTTGACTCTGGGATCTCCCCCTGCCCTCCACATGTGGGGCCCCATAGTTTGCAAAGCCAAAGTGGCAGGGCCAGGCATGATCTGGGCATCATGAAGGCTGGAGCTTGTGCTATTTTGAGTGTCTTCAGTAAGATGAATAATATAATCATGTACACAAAACAGATACAAGACGAAGAAAGGGGCATTCGCAAGTGGAGATAAGACAAGCCCATGACTTCCCAGGATTCAATAGCCTTTAATGTGTGTGTGTGTATGCGTGTCCACATGTGTGTGTATGCATGTCCACATGTGTGTGAGTGCACATGTATGTGCATGCCCAACAGCCTGAAGAGGCCAGAGGACAACGTTGGGCATCATCTTCAGGAATGCTGTCCACCTTCTTTAAACAGATTCTCTCATTAGCCTAAAGACCACCAATTAAGCTATAGTGGTGGGCCAGCGAACCCCGTGACCCTCCTGTTCCCACCTCCCCAGCACTGGGATTTCATACCACCACACCAAGTTTTTGTGTCGGTGCTGGGATGGAACACGGGTTCTCATGCTTGCCAGGCAAATGCTTTCTGGACTAAGTCCAGTCCCGTAGACTTGTAAGGGTCTTCCCTCAAAAACTTGCGCTTCCAACTCCTAGATCATCTTCATGGAATGTTTCCCCATATCTTTAGCCCTGCAGACTTTGCTGAATGCTCACATATAGTCAAGGGCTTGGGCTGGGCTCTTTGTTACCTGCCTCTGGGGTTGGTAAGGCAAGCACTGGCCTGGTCAACAGGTCCTGCTTAAGCATCTGGCCCTGACCTGGAGTCTGAGCACGCAGGTGGTGGCAAGCAGAGGAGGGGATGAAAACAGAGCCAGACCAGAGAGCAGCACCACTGGTGACCGAGCTGAGAGACGGGTGGCTCTCTGCAGGCTCCAGGCAGCTCCTGTGTACAGGGAGGCCATTGCCCTGATAGGGAACGTCCCTGCTTGTGCAGCGAGCTCAGCCGCCGTGGAAGGAGAGTCTCAGTCGTTTGCTGCATTCACCTGTCATCCCTGTACCCTCTGGTGGGAACAGAGTCAGATGTCACCGCCACACAGCGTGGTTGGCAGCTCTGCTGGACACTTGGTCTGGAGCCCAGCTGACAGCCCCATCGCCATAGCTGTCCCTGACATTGTCTGGACTTTTTGAGCTGACTGAACCACAGTGTCTGGAAAACTCTAATCGCTACAGTCTGCAGACAGACTCGAAAGGATTTTCTTTTATCTTGGAGTTTTTAACCAATAGAAAATTACATACTTTTTGTGGTTTCTGGGTCCCTCTCACCCAGGCCCTGCCACAGACTCCTAGAATGTCCTTGCAGAGGTCTTCATTCCCCTGAGCCTTTTTCCTAAGAAAATAACTCTGAAGAGCTACTTTAGTTTCCGAGGTCAAGGTCAACATGAGCCCGAGGAGTAGAAGAAAGGCAATAAATACTGACACCTCAAATTTGTCCTTGGTCCAGTTGAGCAGGTGATTGCCTGGTGGTTGAGGGGGGACCAGTTCAGTGCGGTAGGATGACTAGGCAGGCCAGGGCCCTTGGGAGCCCCAGATCTGCATTCTGGTTTATACTCTACTCCTTTGGTTACCCTGAGCTAGGACCTGACAGGACTACAGAGGGAAGAAAAACAGCCAGCATCCCTGAGGTGACCTGGCTCAGTCTTCTCGCTCAGAAACACACTGTACTCAGCCCAGACTTGCAAATGCATTTTAAAAGGCTGCCTAATGAAACAAAGGCGAAACAGCTCAGAGCTCTGCAAGCCTCTGTGTGGAGCTGGAGTGGGGGAGAACAGAGGCTGTCCTAGCCAGTGAAGAGGGCTGGGAGCTGCCAGGATGGCCCAAGATGCTTTGGGTTCACGGTGATCCAGTGAACTAATATACCCAGAGAATCTCTCCCCGTTTACACTAGTTACTTTAAACTTAAACCTGCTGAATCTGCCTCTAATTTGGGGCCATATATCCTTTAGGGGTTTCATCAGTGAACTTCAAAGCCCATGGATATTATATACCAAATTTCAAGTATATCAAAGCTTTCATGTAGCTGGGTTTTGACTTTTTTTTTTTTTTTTGGAAAGAGAAATTAACTTCTTGCCTAATTCTCCAGAGGCCTCAGGAACCAAATCAGAAAGCCTTAGTCTAGTCCTTGCTGGAGGCCGGAAAAGGCCAGGCTACCCATAATCCCAGGAGGGCCTCTGGGAAGGGGGATGCAGGCTGTGCTCACTTTTGTAGTGAGTGAGGCTGGGTACCCCAAGGAAAGGCAGGAAATGGCTGTACTTTCTCCCCTGTGCTTCTCTCTGGCAAGCTGTCGGGGGCTTCTATAGATGGCCCTACTCAGATCTCGGCATAGTTGACATTCTTAGTGAATCAGGTTCTAGACTGGGTGTGGAGGACATAAGGAAGATCAGACATGGGTCTTGTCTACCCACGTGGCTTACTGGAGAACTGGGGGTGCCCAGAAAGTTTATCACACACTAGGTATGTGTGATACATAAAGGTGAGAGGGGCTGGAAAAGTAGCTCGAATGATAGAGCGTTTGCCTATCATGCATGAAGTACCGGGTCCGGCATCAGCATGTTAAAAAGAAGAAGGGAAAAACAAATCTGGGGAGGTGAAGGCTAGAGGGTCAGGAGTTAAGAGGCCTTCTTGACTACATACCAACTTCAAGGCCAACCTGGACTGTACGAGACTGTCTAACAAAGACGAAAGAGGTCTAGGCAGCTGGGGGAGAGAAGGATGAACTGAGCTCCTCCTGGAGAAGTTGAATGGCCACTGGACAGGTGAGTCAGGTGGCATGCTTCTTAGGGTCAAGCACCAGGATGCAAGGCAGGCTGTCACGTCTGAGAGCCTCGGGTACCTATCAGGATGATATCATAGCAATTCTTCACCAAGCTCTCAGAACAGATGAGGTCACATCCATTCAGTACACCTAGAGATTGGTCTTCAAAGTGGGGTCTGGCTTTTGCAAAGGTCTAGGAGGGCGCTGAAAACTGAGGACAGCACGGATAGAGGCATCCCCTGGGATTGGCACTTGAGGCTGACTCAGCGATTCAGCTAGGAGTTACTCCAGCAGCATTAGGATCCCATGACTCGGCAGTCCTTGGCCCGATGACGCAGCAGTTTGAAGGTGTATGGGTACTGACAATGAGGTCTGTAGAGAGCACAGAAATCAGAGCTGCCAATCACGATAATAATCATTACTACAAATGAATGGGAGCTCATTGGGGATTGAGGCCCACATGGTGTTTATAGGATAACTTACTAGATGGACCTTTGGATTGCACAAATGGGGGTGAGATCGGATGGTCAACACTCCATGGCCTACCTGTCTTCATTTCCAGACCTTTGGATTGTGCAAATGGGGGTGAGTTCTGATGGTCAACACTCCATGGGCCCGCCTGGTACTATCTTCATTTCCAGCTAATCCCTCCCCTCCACATTTCTGACTCACGCATCTTCCCTTACCGGTTATAATACACGACCTACCCCATTGGTTTGTTGCTTGGTTGACTTGTTTTCTTCTTCAAAACAGGATCTCATATAGCCCAGGCTGGTCTTGAACTCATATGTGGATGAGGCTAGCCTTAAATTCCTGGTCCTCTTAACTCTGTCTCCCAGTATTGAGATTATAGGCATGTGTTACAGTATCTGGCTTGACCCCTTCGGAGTGTCCTGAAGGGTAAGAGCCAGATAGGACTCCCCACTTCTCCTAGTTCAGCTCCTCACTGTATGGGAGATAAAAACTAAAACCCATAAATGGGAGAGAATTTAAAGACATGGTCTCATGTAGCCCAAGCTTGCCTCGCTATGGTCCCCTGAATATTGGTATTACAAGCATTCACTTGCACACCTAGTTTTATGCCTTGTGGGGAATTGAACCCAGGACCTTGTGTATGCTAGGCAAGCACTCTACTAACTGAGCTCTATCTCCAAATTGGGAGGGAGTTGTTTTTCTAAGTCATAGAAAAGCACCCTGAGTACATCCATGACTGCTCTGGGACTCCAGCCAGGAGGCCTGGGTTATCCTGCACTGGCTATCCATATGATCTTGACTGTAGAATCCTCTAGGGAAGGGCCACAGATAATCTGGGTATGCACACCCGCACTATATCACTCTCCTTTGAAGCTATTTCCTCTGTCACCTAGGTCGCCTGGTGCCCCTTTGTGTCAAGAGGCTAAGATGGGCAGAGTAAGCCTCCCCAGAGTGAAGCCTTCTTGAAGACACGTGTGAAGAGATCTGTGAGAATAATCTGGGCTGTCCTCTGTCCAGCCCTGTGTGAGTAAAGAAACACACACCATGGCCAGCTTCGGGACATTGAAGCAGCCATTTGCTTTGAAACCTGCTTAGTTGCAACCCTTGCCCGATTCCTATAGTCCTCCAGATGCAGGTCCGCTTGAGCCTGTCTCCCCTGGCCCACCCCTTGACTGGTGGTCAATGACCCAGGCCCTAGGGTGGGCTTGCACAATCCGACGCTTTACCTGCTCCCTGTTCTTTTCTGGTGAGACTCCTGTGCTCCACCCACTGGGGCCACATTGCTGTTTGCCATCTTGAGCTTCTAGAATCCTTGCCTCAGCAACTAGTAAGGAAAGAAGCATGATCTGCTCCCTGGGCCTGATCTGCAGTGGTGTTTATCTCCCTAGCCCCCCCAGCCCCAGAACTGTTGCAGTAGCCCAAGAATAGGGTGCTATGACTGCTACGCTCAAACTGAGTATGCATGGGGTCTCCTGGGGTCCCCCTGGGCTTCTAATTAGGCAGGTGCCTAGGGTGGACCCTAGAATTTGCATCCAACAGCTGCCCAGGTTCTGCTGCTGCTGGCCAAGGGACCATTTGAACCACAGCTGCCAGGCAGCTTTTTCTGACTTACCCTAGGGACGTGGTATATTCTTTCTTTTCCGTATCTGAGAAAAATAGCATCGGCACAGCAACTCAGGCCATGGTAGGCTGGGTGGGGTGAGGACCACGAGGACAGCGGTTCCTCCCTCCCTCTGTTCTTAGTCCTCAGTCTGCTGGCCTGCTTTGTTCAGAATGTGAGCATCCAACCAAGACAGCCTTTCCCAGGGCCAGCAGTGTTACAGGAATTTAAGGCCCTGCTTTAGCCTTGGATTAATTTTATCCATTTTTTTTTTTACTTGGAGTTGCTCTTGGTAAGAGCTTGATATTTTATTCAGAGTGTTAAGTGGCTGACAGAAACTGAGTGTGGCGAGGGATTACTTTGGAAATGCCTCTGCAAGGCAGGATGTGAGAGAAACGCTTTGAAGGAAAGCTAAAGCTGGCCTCGGCTGAGGGCGGAGGGCCTTTCTCAGGGTCCAGAGCCTCGTGCTGTGCTCTGTATGACATAGACGCGCCAGACACTGGTTTTAGCTCAGGAGCCAAGCAACCCTGCTATTCTCCTTTCCCACAAGCTCGAGATTTTGGGGGGATTCTTGCCATCTCTTGGCCTCTAATAGTTCTGACAAAGGCCGAGCCTCTCAGCTCTTGCATGGCTCAACTTCTTTCCTCTGTCCCTCTTTCTCCTCCTTCTCTGTGCCAAAGATGGACCTCAGGAACTCATATGTGAGGCAATCATCTTACGAATCAAGCTATATCTCCAGCTGTGTATGTGTGGTGTGAGTGGTGTGTGTGTGATGTGTGGTATATGTGTTGTGTGTGTGATATGTATATGTGTGGTGTATGTGTGTGGTGTATGTATGGGCACGATGTATTTATGTGGTATATGTGGTGTGTGTGGTATGTGTGGTGTGTGTATGTGTGTGGTGTGTGTGGTATGTGTGTGTGTGTGTGTGTGTGTGCACATCTGATAGAATAAGCAATCTACAGAATAACAGGCATCTATTTCAATGTCCTCTTGACAGCCCCATGTGAAAGGTTAGTGCAGCCCAGGCCCATTGAGGGCGGGGCCCTTTGAGCCACACACAGGGATATATTCTGTCTATCAAATTTCCTTCCACTTCCTGAAGTCAGCCAGGGAACATGATGGGCAAACCTAGTGTGCACATCATCCAGTCAGAAGAGAGGCCCGTGGCATGCTCTAATGTGAGCCAGGAGGGTAGAAGAGAAGAAAGCAGGCAGGCTTGGGAGAGCCGTTTCTCTGAGGGAGTAGGTGGGGCGTGGAGGGGATTGCATTTATGAGGCTGGTGTGCACACTTTCCTGCTCTGGGAAATGTGATGCCCAGGCTTCTAGATTTATGAGGCCAGACTGTAAATCACTTCCAAGGCCCTGGTGGGGGTCCCTGGGGCTAGAATGCATGCATCTCCATCCATGCACCATAAATTGTTGCTGTGGCCGCTCCTGTGGTGCTGCAAATGCCCAAAGAGAAGCAGGAGCAGAGGAGCCAGGCCACAGGCCATGTGAAGGGAGATCTGGGTGAAAACAAAGATACCCTCTAGAAGATGCCAGTTACGACTCCTTCCGCTGTGGTGCTTGGCTTTGGAAACTCAGCCAAGCCCCTGGTTACAGAGCGGGAAGAGCTTCACAGCAGAGATGCAGTTAAATCCTGTCTCCACCTGGGTGCGTCAGTTCAAAGTCACAGAATGCACCATGGGCTAGTCTGTGGAAGCAGGGGTGGAGACGGTGCGTTTGGGGTTGAGGGGTGCAGAGGCAAGCAGGTGAAACAGGATCGGGTGAGGGGGGAAGTAAAGCAAGGGTGTCTGAAAGCCTCAGCCCCTCCACACAGCCCTGGAGCTACACCCTCTGGTTATGGCACGTGTCCAGGGGCCAGGCAAGATGACAGTACTTCCTCATTACATCATCATTATGTCATCATTATGTCCCTCCTCACCCATCTGTTCAATTGCCCAGGAAGGGGTCCGACCTGGAGGTCAGGTCACGAAGGAAGGATGGGTGGGTAGATGGCTAGGTGGGTGCGTGAATAGGTGGCTGGGTGAATAGACAGATGGATGGATGGGTAGGTGTGTAGATGGGGGATTGAGTGGGTAGATGCATGGGTGGGTGGATGGATAGACAGAGAGACAGACAAACAGATATCTCACACCAGTGCAGGTATCTGTGCGTGACTGCATGCATGTTTTTTATGTTTGCATATATGTGTATTTATCAATTTAAAACTCAGCATGAGGGCCAGCAACATGGCTTAGTGGGTAAAGAAGCTCACTGCAAAATCTGATGATCTAAGTTTAACCAAAAGATAGAAAGAACCAGTTCCTACAAATTGTCCTATAACCTCTGAATGCCCTTCCCACTCATACACACTCATACATACACAATAGATAAAATAAAAATAATTAAAAAACTCACTATGAGCTAGAGTTAGGTGGTGGTGGTGCATGCTTATATGTGTGTGTGTATATATATATAAAAGGTTTATTTATTATGTATTTAGTGTTCTGCCTGCAGGCCTAAAGGGGGCCAGATCTTATTATAGACAGTTGGTTGTGAACTGGGAATTGAACTCAGGACCTCTGGAAGAGCAACCAGTGCTCTTAACCTCTGTACAGCCCCAGGCACACGCCTTTAATATTAACTCAGGAGGCAGAGGCAGGTGGATCTCTGAGTTTGAGGCCAGCCTGATCTACAGAGTGAGTTCCAGGACAGCCAGGACAACACAGAAAAATTCTGTCTCAAAAAACCAACCAACTAGACAGAAAAACAGATAGATAAATGCCTCGCTACGAGAAAGGTTCAGGCAGGTCCCTGAGGAATGGACCTCTCCCCTCATCAGTTCAGGCCGGTGTTTCACAATGACAACGTCAGCCTGTCTGATTGTCCTCTGTGCTTCTTCCCGCAGAGAGGGGTGCAGGGTCTGCACGTAGCCTCTAGTGATCTGAAAGCAGCCACCGGCAAGGTAGGCATGGCAGCATGAGCACAGAGAACAGAGCTTTGAGCTGGGTCCTGCCCAGTCTGAGAGGGGGCAAAAGGAGAGCCGCAAATGAGAGCATGAGAGAAGAAACAGAACTCCAGTCAGAGCTGTGCTACTCCAGACAAGTTACTCAAGCCCTCTGAGGCTTCGCACGATTGTGGAAGAGGGGGACAAGAGTGCCCGCCTTGTGAGAGTGTTGTAGGGATTAGGAGAGAGACAGACAGACAGACAGACAGAGAGAGAGAGAGAGAGAGAGAGAGAGAGAGAGAGAGAGAGAGCTTTGTGTGTGAGGTGTGAGGCATAGCTCCTGGCACAGAACCAGGTCTAATAAACAGCAGCTATTATGAGCCAGTATTTTTATTTCATTTAGGTATCAGGTCTACTTCTGTGCCTTCCACAGCCCTCTGTGCGATATGTTTAGCTAAGTAAGAGGCAGGGAACCAAACTGCAAGGTGGTGGAGACGCCAGGCATGTGGGGATGGTGGAAGAAAGGCTATGGGGTGCGAATGGCTGAGTGTGATGAGACCCACACGCATGTCACCAGCCCTGTCCACACCCAGACTCTGCCCCTGGAACTCTGTGGGCCTCCCTCAGCTCCTGAGTTGCCATCAGTCCCACTGAGGGCTCGGTATCCCAGGGGCTTGGACAAACAGCCTCTTTAGAAGGGCAGGCCCTTTATGCTGGTAGCCTCCAAAGTGTGTGTCCTCCTCAGTGGCCCTTCCTAGACAGCCAGACCAGGTGAAGAGAGGGGGGTGGCACACATGTCCACATGAGTGTGTGTGGTCTATACATGTTCGTGACGTGTATATGTTTAGGTGCAGGCACACATGCTTGAGCACGTGGAGACCAGAGACTGGCCCTGGGAGTTTTCTTCTATCTCTCGGCACCTTATTATTTCAAACAGGGTCTCTCCCCGAACCTGGAGCTCGTTGATTCTGCTAGACTGACTGGCCAGAGAGCTTCAGGCATCCATCTGCCTCTGCTCCATACCCCTAGCTCTGGGATTGCAGATGCATGCATGGGACTGACTGCCCAGCTGTTACGTGAGCGCAGGGGATCCGAACTTAGGTCCCCATGCCAGGCTTGGGCAGTAAGCATGATACTGAGTAATTTCCCTGTTTCCAAGAGAGGAACTTTTCCCTATTCCCCAAGAGGGAATAGGGAAGAGTGGAGCAGGAAGACCAAGGAATGGGGGCAACCAAGCAGGCAGGCTGGCCAAGCCGCAGTGTGTGGATGTTTTGGAGACCCTCAGATGTGGACAGGCCATGTCTGTCACCAGCATACCCTCCCAACTGCGCTGGTGGCAGTGGCCTATCGCTAAAGCTTCTTTCCCTTCCTTCCACCAAGAAAGGCAGACCTAAGGCCTTCATCCCTCAGCGGTCTTTCTCCCAGACAGTCCCAGGTAACTCGCCCTTGACCAAGAGAGGGGCGGGGAGGAGAGACAGACCAAGGTCTTGGAAGGAAACTGGGTGCGATTAATTTGAAGCCTAGTCCCTATCCCCTAGGTATTTCTAACCGCTTTAAGGATCCTGCCACAAGACATGAAACCAGCTAAGCATCCAGACCCTAATAGCCATGGGGTCTTCCTGAGACTTAACCTCACTCTTCAAGCCATGCTCCTCACCCCTGCTTCCTCTTTCAGGGTAGAGGGAGCTTTCCCAAGGGTTACTTTGGCAGAAGGGTCAGTGTTCGTCTGATGTTTATCTGCCCTCACTGGACCAGGCCTGCTCCATGTACCCTATCAAGATAAAAGGGGCAGATAAAAATCCACCCTGCCTTTCCTTGGCTACCCTGGTCCAGCTAGAAACAGGAGAACACAGAGGCCCACCATGAGATCTTTCTCCTCGGCAGCAAACCCAACCTCCCACCAATGTGGGTTGTCCTCCTCCACGGGTCCTCTTCCCAGTTAGGGTTCCCCCAACTCTTCCTCAGCCTCCTTGGGGGTGGAGAGGCCACAGAGCTGTCTGGATGCAGAGTGTGCGGGATCAACGGGCTGTTTTTAGCTCTGTAGAACTGACAGCAGGGGCTGTAATTTCCTTGCGGTTTCTCCTAGGCAAGGCATCTGGTGCCATGCACTGAGGAAGGAGGGCCTCTCCTGAGCAGACAGGAGGTCGGCCTCATAGTGACAAGCCTGCTCACTCAATCCGCTTCCCAGAGCTGCTGGCTTGGCTTGGCTCTGAACCAGAGGGCCCACCTAGAGGCCCATCTTCCTTCTTCTACCCTCTCTGACTGACTCACAGGTGGGCAGCCTGTGGCCTCCCATCCTCCTCTCCCCATTCCTCTCTGCTTCAACTGGCATCTGTCTTTGTTGTGTCTATCCTCCGGGCCAAACCACTGCCATCTTGGGGCATTTGGCTATACTATCTTGCAAATGATCATTCCAGCTGGGCCCTGGATGAAGAGGAGGGTCATGAGACTCATACCTGAGGATCCAACAGCTCCCTACCATCCGTTGTATGCAACTCTGCCTTAACTGAATGTGACCTTGGAACTGGGCTAGCGTATATAGACCATGGAGGACCGAATGGGGCATCCTTCTATGTGATAGGAAAGCCTACATCCTTTCCAGATGTGGCCTATTGGGGGAGGAATTCCCACTCTCCTGCAAATAACCTCTCACTTATGCTCTGTAAGGAAGTCCAATAAACCTAACGGTTGCCAAGATTAAACTTCTGTGGAATAGTGCCTTGGCTTGTTGTTGGGACCTTAGGAAAAGGAGTAAACATTGCTTATCTCTTCCCTGGGAAGGCGGTTTAGCAACAGCCGCCCCTGTGGCAGTCTGCATGACCCCCCCCCCCCCCGTATAGTACAGCATCTCTGTTCCCCAGCACACCCCCTCAGCTTGCCAACCACTCTGACTCGGCCATGGCCCCAGATATCTGGAAATGAGCCGGGCTGACTGCTCCGTGAACGCTGGCTGCCTGGAGAGGTAAATGCAGACCAGAGCTCCTAGCGCTGTGCTAATGGCAGCACACAATGGCTCCCAGAGTTCACAGAGGGAGATCCAACTGTGACCCGGACCAGCCGCCAATAGAGGGTGCGACATTTGAGTGAAATGATTTCTGATGGTGTAATGACAAAGGCTGTTGATGAGATGAGAAGACATGCCCTCTGATACCTGGTAGGAAGAGCGATTGTAAGACAGAGTGCTCCCAGGAGCCACGCTTTGTAATACTTCCTCTACAGACACATCAGGCACCCCTAGGGTGTTCTGAGGACACCTTTATTGCCATTGTCCTGGGCACTGAACTCATCAGCTCTGCTTCTGGAGTTGAGGGTATAGAGACAGAAGGGACTCCCTTGAGTAGCAGGATGGAGTTGGAGTTGGCCCAGCAGGTGAACTCCAGCAGAGGACTAGAGTTCTGTTCCAGCTCCGGTGTCAGGCAGCTCACAACTGCCTGTAACTCCAGCTTTGGGGAATCTTCAGGCCCCTGCACACACGTGTACACACATATGCACACACACACATACATACACATAAAAAATAAAGTAAGTCTGTTTTTTATGGGTTTGTTTGTTTTGGAGACAGGGTTTCTCTGTGTAGCCCTGGCTCTCCTGGGATAGCTCTGTAAATCAGGCTGGCCTCTAGTTCACAGAGACGCCTGCCTATGCTTTCCTGGGTGCTGGGATTAAAGGCATGTGCCACCATTACCTAGCTAAAGTAAATATTTTTTTTTAAAAAATGATTTATTTATTTTTATTTTAGGTGCGTTAGTGTTTTGCCTGCATGTATGTCTGTGTGAGGGTGTCACATCACTTGGAGCTGAATTACAGGCCATGTTGGTGCTGGGAATTGAAGCCAAGACTTCCAGAAGAGCAGCCAGTGCTCTTAACTGTTGAGCTCTCTCTCCAGCCCCCGGTAAATCTTTTTTAAAAGCAGCTTTCTCCAATGGTAGATGGAGTTAAATCCTGGACCCTGAATGCCGTGCTAAGGAGGTCACAGCTTCCCGCCCTTAGGTGTCTGCCAATCACAGTCTCTGATGTCCTGAAGGGACAAACCTAGACTCTAGAGACATGCCTGCTCTCTCAGCCATGCCAGGGGGCAGGGGTAGCGTCTGATGGCAACTGCCTCCTTGCTTTACATCCTCACCACTCTGCTTGCCTCACCTTCCCGCTTTGCTCATGAGAGAGGCCTCCTTCTGCTCGCCTTTGTGTTCCTAGAAAACCTGCCAGGTCAAGATCAAGAAACACTTGCTTTTGTGTGTAAGACAGTCTCACTTTCTATAAGAGAATGGCCCTGACCTTCTGGTTCTCTTGCCTTCTTCTCCTGTGTGCTGGGATTACAGATGTGCATCAACCATATCCAGTCCACACAGTGTAATTGGTTGTTTTTAGTCTTTTATTCCTAGCTCTTTGGGGGCCCACCACCCAGCTCCCAAATAAATCACACAGAGGCTTATTATTATGAATGCTTGGCCTTAGTTTGGCTTGTTTCTAGCCAGTTTTTCTTAACTTAGATTATCCCATCTATGTTTTGCCTCTGGGATTTTATCTTTCTCTATTCTATAGACCTTTCTTCACTTCTTACTCCATTGCTTGCTGTGTAGCTGGGTAGCCAGTGCCTGGTGTCCTCCTCTCCTTCTCTCACTCCCTGATCTTCTCTTCCTAGATTTCTCCTCCAATTTATCCTTTCTGTCTGCCAGTCCCCCCTATCCTTTCTCTTGCCTTGCTATTGGCCATTTAGCGCTTTATTGGGCCAATCAGGTGTTTTAGACAGGCAAAGTGACACACCTTCACAGGGTTAAAGAAATGCAACAGAAAAGAGTGCAACACATCTTTGTATCATTAAGCAAATGTTCCACAGCACAAACAAACGCAGCATATGTCTAGCTAATATTCTACAACAATGCTGGGGATTGAACCCAGGGCTTTCTGCATGCTAGGCAAGCATCCTTAGCTCCACAAGAAACACTTCTTGAATGGAAGAACACATGATCAAGCTTCTTTCTTTTGCCTGGGTTTATGTTCACCTTCTTCTTGGCCTGTCAAGACGTTTCATTTATTTTGCAGCCTGACTTTTCTCAGAAACCTCTGCAGATGCCAGGCTTTGAGTCCGGAGCACTAATGTTGGATATGTGTCTGTCTCCCAGCAAGGTTGCTCTGTCATGAAAAAGAATGCAAATGTCTTTGTGATGGTTTATCACTAAGCATGTCTGTGCTCCTCAGTGGGAAAAGTTAACTGGTGCTGCAGTGGCCTCTACTGATGTTTCTGCTGATGCTTAGAACCTCTGTCCCCTATCCAACCTCCTCCTTTACCTTTCACTGGGCCAGGCTCAGAGAAGGTTCTTGGAGGCTGTGTCTTCAAACTGTCCCTCTATAGGTTCTGCCTGCCTGCCCAACATGCTGTCTCTGCTTAGGGTGGTTTCAGATGGCTCTCAGCTAGCTGATACCCGGGTGCATCCAAGGGCTCCAGAGGGCTTCTGAGTCATCAGCTTCCCTCTTCTCTTCTGACAGCTTCCTACCCAGATATGGAGCCCACAGGATGGTGGCTAAGAAACCAGGTTAAACAGGAACACCTCTGGGCAGCCGAAGATGGCAGTGATGGATGAGGCTACAGGAAGGGTCAGACATTTGAAGTTTTGCCCAGAGGAGGATCTATCGTAATCAAGAAACTCCTATACAAAGATGCAGGTTAGTCCCCTTCCAAGCTCATCCAGTGAAAACAGGGAGGACACATAAGGATGTAGTGTGAGTGGAACCATCACAGACATCCTGGACAGAGAGCAAAGCAAAGGCACACCAAGAAGGGGGTGTTCATCCTGGCATTCAGCAGATTGTTTAGGGGGACCCCAGCCTCAAGGAGAGGGCTGTTGAGGAATACTCTCAGGTTGACTTTAAGCAGACAAAGGAGGGGACAGTTAGCCAGATAATGTGTGGGTTGAACGGTGGGTGTGGGTGTGGGTGTGGGTGCCAACTCCCTGTCTCCTGTGGATCTCAGACCAGATCTGTAAAATTCAGAACAAATCCAGAGCATGGGACTATAGCTCCGTTGTGAGAGCTTGCCTAGCATACAAGAGGTCCTGGGTTCAATTTCCAGTACCTTATAAACCTGCTGTGGTTGTGGGTGGCTGTAATCCCAACACACAGAAGGTGGAGGATGGGGTTTGGAGGTTCAGATCAGTTCAAGGTGATGGTGTCTTGTAGGAGGAGAGGGCCACTTGTTTGTCCCAGCCACCCAGAACCGAAATAACCACACAGAAAGTGTATTAATTAAATCACTGCTTGGCCCCTTAGCTCTAACTTCTTATTGGCTAACTCTTACATCTTAATTTATCCCATTTCTATTAATCTGTGTATCACCATGAGGTCGTGGCCTACCAGCAAAGTTCCAGCATGTCTATATCTGGCAGCCGATCCATGGCATCTCTCTGACTCTTTCCTTCTCCCAGCATTCAGTTCTGTCTTCCCCATCTACCTAAGTTCTGCCCTATCATCAGGCCAAGCAGTTTCTTTATTCATTAACCAAGAAAAGCAACGCACAGACAGAAGAACCTCCCACACCAGTGTCTCAAAACAAAAATAAAGCAGAAAGCAAATGCTAATTTAGCTGGGGGACAGTCAGGAGTGACCTCAAACCCCCACCCCACCCCGCTGAGACAGGGTCTCAGTGTAGCCTTCACTGTACTGGAATTTGCTCTGTGGACCAGGCTGGACTCGAACTCATAGATATCCACTTGCCTCTGCCTCCCAAGTGCTGGTGTGTGCCACTACTGCCAGGTCGCAGGTGTGACCTCTTAGCCCCTTCGGGCTGTAGGCTTCTTTTTTTTTTTAATATTTATTTATTCATTATGTATACAATATTCTGTCTGTGTGTATGCCCGACGGCCAGAAGAGGGCACCAGACCCCATTACAGATGGTTGTGAGCCACCATGTGGTTGCTGGGAATTGAACCCAGGACCTTTGGAAGAGCAGGCAATGCTCTTAACCTCTGAGCCATCTCTCCAGCCCTGTAGGCTTCTTATCAGCTCATGGCTGCTCATTATCCTTCGGTGCAGAGTATGGAGACAGGTTTGGGAGGCACCAGTGCGGAATCCTCAAGGAAGAGAATGGCTGGGCCTTGGTATCCTCAGCTGTGACATGGAGACAGTCACTGCATCTGCCCCATAAATGACAGTCGAGTCAGCCCTGAGAAGAGCACTCTACACACAGTGGATATCATGTACCCACTGGCCAGTAAAGAAAACTAAGGGTCGTTGAGGTGGCTTGGTATGTAAAAGTGCTTGCGAGTGAGCCTGTGACCTGAGTTCAGTGCCTAGAGCCCCTGAAGAGGTGGAAAGGGAGAGCCAGCTCCACTAAGTTGTCCTCTGATTTCCATGTGTGTGCTCTGGCATGTGCATACACACACACATATACACACACACACACAGAGGCATACACACACATACACACACACGCATACACACACAGAGGCATACACACACAGAGGCATACACACACATACACACACGCATACACACACGCATACACACACATACACACACATACACACACGCATACACACACAATATATAAATTTTAAAAGATAATAAAATGTTTCCCACATAGTTTGATTGTATTGAGCTCTTGTTCTGAGTCTAGGAGGGCTCAGTCATGTGAAATATTCATTCTTTGTCCTTTTTACAAAGTTTACATTCAGAATGATAGAAAGCTGAACAGGCCAGGACACGCCTGACTCAGAACAAAGATTCTGGGCCCAGAGGTACTCCTAAGCCTTTATAGTTCCGTTATTGTTTTGGTTTGTGTGGATGTGTGTGTGTGTGTGTGTGTGTGTGTGCATTTGCATGTACTACCCGGGTATACCCATGGGCTTTCAGGTGTTGTCTAAGCAAGTACATATAGAGATCCAGGGGCTAACCTTGCTTACTGTCCCTCAGGAGCTATCTGTACAGTTCCTGACAGCTCAGGAGATTTTTGAGACCTGGGGTTAAAGGATTAGACTAGACAGTCTGGCCATTGAACCCATGCTGGGGTTACAAGTGTATGTGTGACAAGGCCTAGTTTTCTATGCGGGTTCTGAGTGTCAAACTCAAGTCTTCATGCTTACACAATGAACACATTATCGATCGCTATCTCCTTAGCCCCTGGTTTTGTTTTTTGGCGACAGTGATTTATAAAGCACAGGCTAGCTTCAAACTCGCTGTGTGTCTAAGGATAACCCTGAGCTCCTGATTCAGTCTGCCTCTCCCAAGTGCTGGCATGACAAGGATGGACCACTGCAGCTGCCTGTTCGTCTTCCATAGGGTCTTATGAGATAGTCCAGGCTGGTCTTGACCTTGAAATCCTCCTTCCTCTCTTCCCAGATGTGCGGCATCACGCTGTTTTACCTCTGAGCCCACAAACCTGATGCCTCTTGGCTTCCTTCCAGCCGAGTCCTTCATGGCACAGCTGGCGATGGTATTTCTGGGTCTGAGTCTCCTGCGTTCTCCCCAGCCCCGGCTCCTCCGCGCAGTATTTGACACGCAGCAGATGATCAAGATGCACTTTTGACCAAACAACCCTCTCTCCACCAGCAGGAGGGAGAGGCAGCCCCACTCCAGAGCCGGCAGTAAGTGGAGTCAAACAGAAGCTGTGTAATCACTGGCCTTGGCATGCAGAGCTCTCACGTAGCACCCTCCTGGCTGTGGGCAGCCTCTTACACTGCTTTCCTTAGTCTCGAGCCTAGTCAGAGGGTTCCCTACCTGGAGAGATTATTTTAAATCTGTTCCCAGACTGGCTCACTGGAGCCGAGGAGGACGCGTCTCTAAGTGAACAGCTGGTGACAGCCGCCAAGACAGAGAAAGCAGTGTTCATTTGTTTCAGGAGTGGGGGTGGCGTTGGAGTGTGCTTCAAGAGAAAACACACACCTAGGGCATTCAGCAACTTTTTTTGCTGTGTGCCAGATTGTGACCTGCTTTTCCTGAACCAACTGGGAGTTCTTGGCGGGGGGTGGGGGGTGGGGGGGTGGGACAGAAACAGGTCTTTTCCTTGTTGGGGAATACTGCCTGCCCCTAGCGTAACAACTATTCCCGTCTACATCAGAGTAGCCATGAGGATTCACACGAGATCCTCAAGATGAGGCAAGGCTCCTGATGCTCCTCCATAGAGTTAGTGGGTAGAGTCACCAGCCCTCACCTGAGGGTTCAGCCGACCCTCCTGCCACTCCCTGACGGCTGAACACGATCTTGCCCCAGCTACACTTAGTCTTGTTATCTAAGAAGGTGCGAGAAAATATAGGGTGTGAGAGGTTTTCAGGGAGTCTCATCGATGTGGAAGTCGTTATCCATGCTGGGCTGAGACTTATTGGTGCTGTGCCCGTGTTCCTGGAGGCAAGCCTAGTAAACGCTTTGGTTCACCTGCTAGACTTGAGGAGAATCTGAACTTGGGCCTGTCAATGGAGCCCTGTCTGGAGGGGGATGCAAACATTTGTGCCTGCCTCCTCAGGAAAAGTTCACACAGCACCCCTCCACTGTGGCCATGAGGGACCTAAGATCTGGTGACTCAGGGCTTCATAGAGTATTTTATTCTTCCAGTAACTGGCCAGATTGATGCATAGCGTATTTTACAGATGGGGAAACAGGTTCAAGAGGCCATAAGGATAGCCAGGGTGTACTAGAGCCATGATTTAGAATACATTAGAAGCAGAGGACCCAGTGCAGTGGATTCAACAATGCTGATGGGTACTTCTGCTTCGTATGACATCACGGGGCATTAGGAAGGCATGAGTTCAGGCAGTCACTCAGGAATGCAGGATCCTGCTCTCCCTGCCTATCCAGGCCCCTTAGAACTGGAATCAGGGATTTTCTAAAGACAGCCAGGCAGGAAGCATTTTAGGCTATGCGAGGCACGTGGTCTCTGTTTGCTTAACTCTTGTCGTTCTGATGGTGCCCTTGGCTAGTTTGCAAGTGGAGTGGCTGACTTCCAATCAAATTTTATTTACAAGAACAAGCTGGTTTTGACCCAAAGAGCATTCGTAGTTAAGCTGATGGTCCTTCTGTAAGCAGTGTCTTTGTTTTTTCCCCCCACACTGTTGTTCCAGCAAGCAGCTGCACCAGCAGCATTTGGAGATTTGTTAGAAACACAACCTGTGGGGGCTGAAGAGAGGGCACAGTGGTTAAGAAAGTGTGTACCACTCCTGCAGAGGACTCTTTGGTTTCCACATCCACATCCAGCACCTCACAACCCCTTGTAGCTCCAGCTCCAAGCCATCAACACCCTTTTCTGGTCTCTATGGGTACCACTGCAGATTTCCACAAGGACATATAGAAAAACACATCATATATACCCAGTAGAAATAATTAGAAATAAAAACAAATCTTTCTAAGAGAGGGCAGCCTTTAGCCAATCCACAGACCTGCTGAGTGAGAAGAGCCAGGTGGGCCCTAAAAACAACAAGACCTGTTGATACTTCTTAAGTATTCTGAGGGTTAAGAACCATGGTTTAGTTGGGTAGTGGTGGCGCTTGCCTTGAATCCCAGCACTTGGGAGACAGAGGCAGGTGGATCTCTGTGAGGTCGAGGTCAGCCTAGTCTATGGAGCAGAGCGGAGTGAGCTCCAGGACAGCTAGGGCTGCTACACAGAGAAGCCCTGTCTCAAAACAAACAAACAAATAAACAAACAGAAACACGGCTCAAGTTGGCTGTGTTGACACACTCCTGTACTCGGCACTTGGGAGCCTGAGACAAAAGGATGTTATTTTATCTTTGGCACAGAGGCTGTGCTTTAATCTACTGTTATTTCAGCCAGCAATTGCGACGCCGCAGTTACCAGCAACCTGGTTGCTCAGGCTGCAACCTGGCGGGAATTCTTTTTCTGCAGGCACTGGCTCTGCCACTGCTGCCGAAGGTAGCTTAATCAAATCTCTCTCCTTCTATATTTAAATAAAACTCAAGACTCAAAGGCTGGGGTGAGAACCTGCCAGCTCAGAGAGGTTGAATAGTACCTAGCTAACCTCATCTCCTTGCTATCATCTCCCAAAAGCCTGTCCTTCAGCCAAAAACAGAAAAAAAAAAACCAAAAAAACAAAACCAAGCCACGCAAAAGCCTCTCCCTACTACTTCCGGTGTGTTTATCTCTTCCTGATGCCTTCTGATGCTCTATGATTACTTTCTGTAGGCTAGTTGCTAACACAGCCTCCTCCTGACCCAAGGTTAATCTTATTTAATTAACACAAAAACTCAGGGTTCACAGTGTGATGAGATATCCCCCAACAAGAATAGCAAGTTCAAGGCTAACCTGGCTAAGTGAGAGCCTGTCTCAAGCGCAGCAAACTCTTGCGATTCCAGATCTCCGGCTCTCAGGCCCTGCAGGAGGTGCGTGAGCATCATGGGGAGACAAGGACAGCTCTTGATGCCTCCCACATCCCAGGTATACTTGGTAGATCCCAGGTCTGCGCACCTTTTAAATCCCTTACAACTCTGAGGAACAACTAGCACTGGGAAGCAGCGTCCTGAAACCTGGTAGAGCCAATTCTCTCCTGCGCCTACGACTACATCTATCTGCTTTTCTGGTGAGGAAGCCCTGCACCTCTTGAGGTCTGTCTGGGCTATGGTCTCTTTGTCCTGCTTTCTAACCATACTACCTTTCTGGGAAAGTCATTAAGGCTCCCAGGATTTCACCATTAAGAAAGACCTCAGTTCAAGTTTGTCCAACTAGTCAGTCTTGCAGAGAAATGAGGCAAGAGACCTTCCCGGTAGGGGAAAGGGGCGTGGAAGGGGCACAGGGCCAGAGAGAAAGGAAGGAGCTGACAGAAGCAGCGCTTGTGTTAGGCAGTGTCCACCAGAGAAGACTGCTTGGATATGTGTCCAAGCCAACAGAAAGTCTTTATTAGTCGGCTGGCGTTTGGGACCCCAGTGTAGTCCCGAGCCTTTCTCAGGGTGAGCTTTTAAGCACAAAAACCATATCCTGGGATGACATGCACCAAATAGCAGGAATAGTTATCCAGAAGCAGAGCTACAGATACCTAAAAGCAAGATCAGTACATTTAGAGACTTTCCCAGAACTATGGACTTTGTTTCATTCTGGCGGGCGGCACTGTCTGTCTACCTGCTGAGTTTTGCAGCCTGAATGGCACGTCTATCATGGAGTCGGTTGTGCTAGGTCTGGGGGCCTGTTACACTTGAAATGAAAACACCTAGAATGGTGGCCGGACACCAAGGGTTCAAGAAAGGCTAATGTCTTTCTCTTCTTCTCAAATGTCTCCAGCACCATGCTGCTGGACACCCTGGCAGGTGCATAACCAAAAGGCCACTGAGCACAACAGAGCGACAGGCACGGTCCCCAGGGTCCCTGACCTATAGTGTCTGCACTTGGGCATATACTATATGTTCTGCCCACTTAATGTAGGTTAGCATATTGAATCTCCACAACTGTCTGCTTTAAAGTGAGGGGACTGAGACTTCAGACTTCAGGTGACCTGCCCAGGCTCAGTCAGGTAACTAGAGCCAGGGTTAGCTCAGATAGACAGTCTCCAGTGATGTGGGAGTGTCATATATCAATCTGTTGATTTCATTGGTTAAGCAATAAAGAAACTGCTAGGCCCATTTGATAGGCCCACCCTTAGGCGGGTGGAGTAAACAGAACAGAATGCTGGGAGAAAGAAGCTGAGTCAGTAAGTCGCCATGATTCTCCCACTCCAGGCAGACGCAGGTTAAGATCATTCCTGGTAAGCCAGCTCATGGGCTACAGCAGATTATTAGAAATGGGCTAGTCCAGGTGTGAGAGCTAGCCTAGAAGAGGCTAGATAGAAATGGGTCAAGCGGTGTTTAAAAGAATACAGTTTCTGTGTAATTATTTCAGGTAAAGCTAGCCGTGGGGGAGGCCGGGTGCCAGGGACGCAGCCCGCCGCTCCTACTACAACACTCCAGAGCCGAGCTGGCAGCCATGTACATTGCCACCTTTCTTCACGACAGCCCCATTTTACAGATGAAGACATTGAAGACACAAAGAACTCTTTATGGTCATAGAGTGGGTGGCAGGGGAGGCAGGGCCTAACCTTCCTTTTGTTGGTTTCTTCTCCCACGCAATCCTTGGCTCTGCCAGTTTGCACCCAGCCTAGTTTGGTTCCCTCCCCTCTCCCCGCCATCTGTCCCCCCAACATATTCTGGGCTCACACTGCAGCACTGACTCACAGGGGAGCATGAGAGCCCCTCTGGAGTGAGTGACAGGTTTTATTTCTGTTCAGAGCCAGCTTGTAGGGTGCGGGGGAGGGGGAGCTGCCAACTCTAGCCAAAACACCCACCCCTACTAAAGCTGTTGAGGGCGTGGGCAGCCCCAGAGGGGCTCCAGGGAGCCCCATGACACCAACTCCCCCAGCATATCTAAGCACTCAAGGGAAAACTTGAGCCTGCCCACGTCATCTGCCTCGTGTATAGTCTTTTTCCCAAGGGAGGGTGCAGGGCCCCATAGTCATTGAGTGTGCCCCTCGGGAGTTTCCTGAGTTTAAACTCTTGGTTCCTAAGCTCTTTCTGACTTCTCCACTCTGCGAAAGACTGGAAGGAGTCCTGAGAAGTTTTTGCTCGGGGTTTGCTGCTAGGCAGCCTGGAGTCATATTTACCGGCTGTGGACCCTAACCGACTTACCTTTCCCTCAGTGCTATAATGTTCCCCTGTGTCAGCGATGGTAATATGTCACCTGTGCTCTGCCCAGGACCATGTCCTCTAGCAAGCACTCCTGGAAATGCCCAGGGAAACTGGAAGCAGGGACGATACCCCCACTACCCACCACCCGCTCTGTTTCAGGTGCATGTTTCTGGCTGGCTCTGCCTTACTTGCCTTTCATATTGTAACAACTGTGATGGTCTCCAGGGCACTGTAGCTCAGGTACTCCAGCCAGCTTTGGACATCATCTCTGAGCTAGTCCAGTGGCGAGGGTGGGTTTCTGCTCTCTCTTTACCTGAGCTGATCAGCTGTGTCCTCTGGGGGATGTTTGCTGGAGGTCATCCTAGACCTCGATGGGTTCCTCTAGATAATGGGTTCATTGTCTCCCATTTAGCCAAGCCCTGCAAGTACCAGGAGGCTCCCAGTACAGTTTGGACCAGGAACATTCCAGAAAGATGTGGTTGAAGGCTCCATCTCTCATTGGTGGCACTGCTGGGAGGTGGTGGACACTTAGGAATCTTGCTGGAAGAAGTAGGTTACTGGGCGCATGATTTACCAAGGGCTGGGATTACTGACATGTAGTACTGCGCTCAATTTCTGCAGTGCTAGGGGGTGAACCCTGGGCTTCCTGAAGAGGAGCCGAACAGCGTGGAGCTACACCCTACCTAAGGGTGTGTTTTACTATCTACCCTTTCTTTGCTTCCTAGATGCCAAGCCCTTCCACCATGACGGTCTGCCTCACCCCAGGCCCAGAAACAACAAAGCCAAGTGATAGGGACTGGAAACCTCAGAACTCCTAAGCCAAGATAAATCATCTCCACCATGGTAGAAGATAGAATACTGTGGCCAAGACTGATCTCAGGACATCCCCTATCTTGAGTGCAGGACCCTGATGGTTCATTTAGCCTTCTCAGGGATTTTGCCACAACAGTGAAAAGTTGACCAGCACAGTCTCCTGCTTGCCAAGATCCTAGACATAGTCCTGGGCTAGGTAAGAAAAGCCAAAGACACAGGTCAGGGAGGAGTTACGGTGCTTCAGAGAGTGAACCCCCACTTTCTGGCACTCCTTCTGACGAGGTGTGGCCTGATCCTCCTCCTGGTGAGTGTGGATGACTTAGTGGCTTGATTCAGAGGCACAGAACAAGCTGAGGGAGATGACAGTGACGGCTAAGGCAGGTCGAAGGGGCACTTTCTTGGGCTTCTCCTCACGAAGGTTAATACTGTCAACTTGACAGATTTAGAGACACAAGATGCACTAATGTGGGCAGTACCACTCTAGGGGCCGGGGCCCTGGCTGGATAGAATAAGAGTGTGGACTGAACACAGTATTCATTGTGGATGCTGTCGAGAATAAGACCACTGCCACAATTTAAAGGTGAATTTGGAACAAGCTTTAATGAAATACTGGCCGGGTTGATGGACTGTCTGCTCAGGCCCATTTCTGGTTTCCCAGAAAAATGGCCCCAAGACAGGGTTTGAAGCGGCGTAAGGATTTCCCATCAGGTCCAATCAGGGGCATGCATACATCCTGATGTACCTCTGGCCTGCATCTCATCAGGGACAAGTGTACATCCTGACCTATTTTCTGCCTGTGAACCCATCACCCATATGTGATCAAGCACATCCATTGCAGATGGGTCAAGCAAACTTGCTTAGGGAGTGAGGACATGTGGCGAGTCATCTCCCATAAACAGTCACCTCCGTCCCCTCACTACCTATCATCCATCCTTGGGCGAGACGCTTGCAGATCAGAGGCTGTTCTTGTTTCAAGGATCTCCTAGGCATAGTCATTAAAACTTACAATGTAACTTTGGCTCTCACAGTGCTTCCTGACTGTGGATGCAATGTGACAGCTGTCATCTGCCAGGACTTCCCTGTCATGATAGCCGGTACCCTTGACCTGTAAGATGAAATGACCTGTAAGATAAAATAGCCCCTCCATCTTTAAGTTGTTTTTTCCAGGCATTTTGTAGTAACGATGGGTTAAGTGTCTGAAAGCTCACCCTGAAGGAAAATTCAGCGTGGTGCTGGGGGACACTGAAGCTATGCAACAGAGAGATAAGGAGGTAACATTCCCCCAGAAGGTAGCAAAGCCTTCAACCAGAAGCTCTACAGGAGCCAGGTGGGGTGGTGGTGGCGGATACCTTTAGTTCCAGCACTCAGGAGGCACAGGCAAGTGTATCTCTGTGAGTTCGAGGCCAGCCTTTGAGTGAATTCAAAGCTCTTCAGGAATGGAGGCCTTTCCTAAGAACTGTGTGAAGGCATCGTCTTGGAAGAAACTCCTGTAGCCGAGCCTTAGGCTTACAGCCCAGGCCAATCAAAAAATATTGCATTTGTTTATTTGTTTGTTTGTTTGTGTGTGTGTGTGTGTGTGTGTGTGTGTGCCTGCCTGTGCCACAACAGAAGTATAGCCGTCAGAGCACAACTTGCAGGGCCCAGGGATCAATCTCAGGTCCTCAAGCTTGGTGGGAAGCACCCTTACATTCTGAGTCATCTCATTGCCGCCGCCCCGCCCAGCCCTGCCCTAGGCCAGTGTTTATTATGAAAGATTACTAGAGATCCTGGACCAGAACCACTCATGCTTCCTGCTTCTGAATTCCTGACTAAAAAAATCTGTGCTGCAATAAAAATTTGTTGTTTTACTAAATTGTGGGTCATTTTTCAATGCAGCCATTGATGACAGATATCCAAGGCATCATCAACAGCCTTCACCTGCATGGTGAAAGAGCCAAGAGAGATGTGTGGCTTAAAGACCTAGCCCCTATTATAGGAGAGAGGGGTGAGCATTCCAGGATGGAAGGCATTGCTTTTGTGAGTGTCTGTCCATTGCCAACAAGGCTGCCAGTGCTTCTGTGGTTCAGGTCGGGACACTGAGTGCAGCTGACCACATCGCTTGACCAGGATTTGGACCCAGTTTGTCTGCCCCCGTCTCAGCTTTCCCATCCTTCCGTGTGCTGCCTAGATGAGCTTAGTGATCTTGAGCAAGCCCCTCCCTTCTAAGGACCTCTCGATGAACTTGAGCAGGCTCTGGGCTTGCCAGTAAGAAGGCTGAGCCTGCTGACCTACTGCCTCGGATTGTCTGATGCAAGGTACGTAGAGTCTGTATTGTTCTGTAAGATGCACCCAGGGAAGGCACTCCTGTTTGCCGTGGATCTAAGGATGTCTATTTGTAAGCCTCTTCTGGCACTTTTCTTCACCTTTACCCTGGCTCCATGCCAACAGTTGGCACTTATTTGAGATACATGTACTTGGGGTGATGTAACCTAGACAGTCCTGTCACCTACCATTTCAAGTGTAAGGCTCTTGCTGCCTGGAGGGTTTGATGGGGGAGTCGGTGGCCATCAAGGTAACACAGCCCACAGAAGCGTGGCTTTCCTAGGAGCGGAAGCTCTGGAGTACAAAGCTGGCGGCCAGGACCTGCAGCAGTCGTGGAGAGCTCGCTTCTGGGCAGCTGCCTGAAGTCTTTGTCATTGTAGGGACCATGGGCATCACTGTCAGCGTCTGATGCTCTTCTATATGCTCTGAGTGGTCCAGAGCCCACTCAAGGGCTCCTGTCCTCCAGTCCTCGTTACAGCCTTCAATTCTCCATCTCTCCCATCTGTAGTTTCTGCACCGACAGAACTGGGCTCATGGAAAATCTCCTCCACAGCTCACACCCAGCCTCTATGGGCTCTGTGTACAGGAGGAAGAACTGCCAGCCGGGCACATTCCTGCCCCCTGCTTTCCAAAGAAGGTTTTGACTTACTCGTTTACCATTTACTGAGGTTTCCTCAGGCTGATCCCTTTCTGGGACATCCTCTATCCATCACCCACCCCAGGGGAAAGAGGGTGTCGGTAGAGGGCATGGCGTGGTGTCCTGAGATGGACAGATGGACGTAACGTGGAGCTGCCCCCTTTCCCGAATGGCCGCGGGAGGGACGAGGCCGTCACCCCCATGCCTTTCGTGTAGATGCTGAGAGTGTGAACAAGAACAGCTTGTAAGGGGCTCTGACGCAAGGCCTGGTGCGGAGACCTTTGTCTGCCCTTCCGGATCTGGCCTTGAGCCAGAAGGCGATCACACGATCCACGTGGTTCTGCCCTTTTAGCCTTCACAACTCATTCCCTCCACTCTGCAGGGACCCTTAGCCTGGATCAGCCTGGGGATGGCGGCTGCCCGTGTTGCTCTAGGGTTCTGTGCGTGTACGCTGTTTGCCTGGAGCGTGTGAAGCTTCTCATGTTTGTGATGTTTGCGATGGTCTAAGGCTCTGACTTAGTGCACACTGCCCAGGCTGGGCCCTCATGATGTTCACTTCCAGGAAGTCTGATGTCCAAGTTCAGGAGCAATCAGCAGTCACCCAGATACCTCTCTCCCACTCCAAAACCTTGACACTGGCTCAGGAGATGAGAGATCAGCCTCCCTCCCTCACCCCCGCCTCCTGGAGGCAGAACTTGGTTTCTATCCACATAACGGCGGGTCAGCCTCATGTCACAGCAGACATATGGCCATGTTCTCAGCAATGGGAAAATTCACCCCCGACACACACACACACACACACACACACACACACACACACACACACACACACACCATGTACCCATCTGAGCAGCCTGTCCCAGAGGTGTTTTGTCTGGTGTCCAACATGCAGGCTTTGCCTTGTGGAAGAGTGTTAATGCACTGCCCAGAACTGAACTCATCTTTCTAATAGGAAGGTCAGGGAAAGTGGAGTTGGAGCCTGAACAACCTCGATCCCACTAACAATGAATTGGCCTTGATCTCCCTAGAATCCCCCTTTAACCTGGGCTTTAGAATCCAGACACAGCCCACTCCTCAGAACTGAACAGCAACAGGGATGGGGGAGGCATGTTCCACAAGTACTATCCTGTCTCAGTAGAATTTTGCCATAGCTATCGATTTTCACAGGTGACAAGTTCCTGGGATTGACTAAGAACGCCATGGAGATGTTGGATACTGGTCTCAGTCTAGAACAGGACCACAGGAATGACGTTGACTGAATGGGCAGCACCCCTGGGTGTCTGGCTGAGTGAACTCTCGTGTCTTAGTTCTCTCAAAGTGGGAGTGATTACTATCGCTCCCATGAAGTGTTCTTGTGCAAGGGGATAGGAGATATCAAAGAGGGGCTGGGGAACTAATTCAACCAGTAAAGCTGCAATCATGCAATCATGAGGACTTGAGTTCAATCCCCAGCAGCCATGTAAAAACCAGGCTTGGTTGCTCACATCTGTAACCCTAGCACTGGGAAGGCAGAGGCAAGCAGATTCCTGGGGCTCATTGGCCAGCCAGCCTAGCCAAACCTACTTGTAGAGTTTTAGAAAAACAAGAGACCTTGCCTCAAAAATAACAGTGGACAGCCCAAAGGAATGACACCTGAGGTTGAATTCTGGCCTTCACATGAGTGTACACACATACACCTGCACACACCAATGCTCATCTGCTCATACATTTGCACGCGCGTGTACACACACACACACACACACACACACACACACACACACAAGAATATGTTCAAATCCTATTGACTGTGATAATAGGGTCACATTTTAAGGTGAGCTCTGAATTCAGAGAGCTAAAAAGAAAGAGGAAATCATGGGTTTCAAAGCCTGTCTTCTCCTGCATGAGTGGATGAGTTCATCACTTGGGTCCATGTAACACTCAGCTGGAAGCAAAGGTTTGCCACCGTTAGAGCCCTAACATTTTTCATTTGGATGCCAACTGGATTAACTTGTAGAGGACTTTCATTTCTTATCACTTGTACCTGTACTTTTATTTTCTTATGTTTGCTCATTTATTTATCTATCTATTTGTTCATTTGTTTGTTTGTTTGTTGTTATTTTAAGACAGGGCCTCTTTCTCTGGCTGTCCCAGAACTCTGTTTAGACCAAGTTAGGCTCGAGTCACAGAAATCCTCCTGCCTCTGCCTTTCAAGTGCTGGAATTAAAGGCATGCACCACCAATGCCCAGCTTGTTCATTTTTTTTTGCATCAATAAACACAACGGTCTACTCAGATAACCACGCCTATTCTCATGAGGTGGCACAGGCCAAGGAAACAGCATTCCTTTCTTTCATGTGGCTTTGCACCCAGGGCAACATGCATGCTAGGCAATCACTTAGCCCTTGAGCTATACCCCAGCCTGGGAACAGCACTTTGCAAAAGTAGACCTTCTCCCTGGTGACAACATGCTTTCAGAGGATATTGGGGTGGGGGACCCAAGTTTTCTGTATGAAAACCAGCATAGAGATGTTAGTCTAATCTATGGCTGGTGAGATTACCCCAAAGTCAAAGCCGTGCAGGCCCAGACATGTTTCTAGGGTCACACATTGATCTGCTTGTTGAAAGAACAATTTGTTACCCTTGAGTAGGAGACAGACATCTTCCCTTCAACACCTGACCCATTCTGAGAGAGAAAACTATAAAGCAACTATTCAGTATGTGAGTCGATTTTTTTTTAAAATTCCATTATAAAATTAAAGTGGTCTTCTCAAGGAAAACAGATGGTTTTAAGAAGTTTGGGTGGCTAAGGCCAAGGCTGTGTCCTGCTGGGACTGTGGTGAGAGCTAGTTGAAAGCACTCTTAGTAATTGATCTTCCTTCCTGTGGCAGAAGCTTAAAATGAGATCATCAGTGGAATTCTGCTGAGTTCCAGAGGGGTGCCCTGCTTAAGTGCTTACGGCAGGAACTCGAAGCTACCGCCTCACCTCGCCCCTCTCGCTGTCCTGGAGGACGCCTGGCATTGCCACTGTACCGTAGCTGGTACCCTATGCTGCCTCTTCACCTTGCCCCTCTCGCTGTCCTGGAGGACGCCTGGCGTTGCCACTGCACCATAGACGGTACCCTACAGTTTCTGCTTCTCTCCCCAGCCATAGGTTAGACTAACATCCTTATGCTGGTTTTCCTACACAACCTCTTCTTGTGTTGTTCATAATGGAGGTTTAGCTAGCTGGAGTCAGAGGGGCTTTGTAGTCTACTAATTGTCCTGATAGTCTTTGCTTCCTTTTAGGAGCAGGCAGGATGTGAATGACTGGAGGAAGTGTGTCCAACACATACTAAGAGCACCCTGGCCCACCCAGAAGTGTTCGCTCCTTGACAGACTGGCCACATCATCTAATAGCCAAAGGCCCAATGGACAGGGTATCATCTCCAGACAGGACTCCTCAGGGACCAAACATAACCTCCATTTTCTCTCTGAGTGGTAGAGCAGAAAGTTCCTGGTCAAGAGAATAGACTCTCCGGCCTGGGAAGGGCCTAACTTTCCAGACAGACTACTCCAGTCTCTTTGACTAATGGCCCACCCTAGGAAGACTGGCTCACCCTCAGTCAGGAGTGGACTTAGTAGCTGTTCGGTGAGATGCTGGGCTGTCTCTTCCCAGAATCCCCTCTGCTAGTGTAGAAGCTTACAGCTGTGTCAAAGCTCACAAGTTTGATCCCCCCCCTTTCTTCTTACATGCTTTCCTTACCTCTTTGGGTTTTCCCCCCAACATCTGGGGCTTCCTCAGTCTTACTCTAAAGCCCCGCCCCCCCATGTGTCTGCTCATCAGCCGTGTGTCTAACCCCAAGCTAGGTTAAAACAGCATGGCTTTTGAGGCGTTCATAGTTTTCCTGCCCTTGGGTTTCTCGTCTAAATTCTAACAAAGTTGTCCTTGTGCTTTTGTCTGAGCCCATCTTAAAGTCTTTTATTAGACTAAGAATCTCAAAAGGAGACCCCAATTTCCCCTGTATCGTGGGTGAGGGTCCTCACTTTTTGATACTGAAATTTGAGTTGTTTTGCTTAAGGACCAGTGACTGCCATACTGTTTCCACGGTCTGTGGCTTGTAACTGGAGGTTTCTCTCCCTTCTGCCAGTTCCCAAATGAATACTCAGAGGCTTAATGTTAATTATAATCGCTTGACCTATTAGCTCAAGCTTATTATTAACCAGCTCTTATTACTTAAATTAACCTATTTCTATTATTTTATATTTTACCGCGAGGCTCGTGGCTTGTTACCTCACATCTTCTTCTCCAACGGCTGCTGGTATCTCCTTAACCCTGCCTTCCTTTTCCCTGTATCTTTACTTGGTTTCCCACATGGCTTTATTCTGCCTGGCTATTGGCCATATCAGTTTTTTTTTAATTAACCACTGGTAATAAAACATACTCACAGCATACTGGAGGGCATCCTACATGAATCTCTGTGAATGTTTCTTCCACTTCTGTCTCCACCTCTTGCCATGCCAGTGAGTGTGGGTGGCCAACAACTCCTTCTGCCATTGCTCCCAGCTGCCACCGTCACTATGTGATTCTGTAGATTCGAATAACGTTTCAGAGACCAACAGGTCTAGTGCTATAGTCCTGGCCAGTGTTGTGGGGGTATTCACCAGAGAAAACTGCTCAGACATGGGTTAAGTCAATAGAAAGTCTTTGTTAGACAACTGGCAGCTACCCTGGGTCTCCAGGATCTCAATGCAGCCCCCAGCCTTTCTCAAAACCACATTCAGAGATGAAACACTTCAGTTAACAAGAACAGCCAGAAGTGGAACTGCAGAAGTTAAAAAGCAAGGTCGGTACCTTTAGAGACTTCCCAGAACTGTGGACTCTGATGGATTAGGTCTTTGTTTTAGTCTAGGCAGGTGGTGCTGTCTACACGCTGAGGTTTATGGCCGGAATGGCTCTCCCATTATGGAGATAGTTTTGCTAAGGTCTGGGGCCCTGTTACAGCCAGCTCTAAAATTGCACCCATTGGCTTGGCTACATCTTGTCCTTCCTTGAGCCACAAGGCTTTCTCCTGCAGCACAGTCCTGGCCTCTCATGGGCCTCAAGGTCTTGTCCAACCCTCAGATTGGGTAGTTCCAGGAACTCACTGAACCAGCTCTCTCCTCAGCTCACCTATAGTTACCAGGGATGACAGAGGAGGTCACCATCCATGATGGGAACATACACTTGTCTCAGCCATGCTTCCTTCTGAAAGCACCTCCGGTGGAGAGTTCTAGAAATCAGCCACTGACCATCTTCATCCATCAAAGAAGCTTAGACTTCATAAGGTTCATCTTGCAGGAGGTTGTGAAGCCAGATGAGGTGGCACACGTGGCCAATCCCAGCACCTAAGAGGCGGAGACAGGAGGATCAGGAATTCAAGGTCACCCTTGACTACAAAGTGAATCAGAACCCAGCCTGGGCTATATAAAATCTTTAAAAAAAATAAAAAAGGAAAGAAAAAAGAAAGAAAGAAAAAGAAGGGAGAAAAAAACCCAAAACAGTGTCTAAAATTTATTCAAACCCACTTGGAAATCCATTATGGCTGGCATTTAAAGACAAGATTATTTTTTCTGATTATATGGGTAACACATGCTCACTGCCAGGAATTAAGAGAACACAGAAAGAGTACATTAAAAGAAATAAACTCTCTTAGGATCTTACCTCTCAGAAATATTATTAGCATTTAATGCGCTGCCAGTTTTGTGTGTGTGTGTGTGTGCGCGCGCGCGCGTGCGCGCGCACGCACACACACACAAACAACCATTTATGGAATTACTTGGTACTTTACCTACAATTTTTCATCTTCTTCTTTCTCGCTTCACACAAGCAGACATTCCCTCATGCCAGCATCTCAATGTCGAAAGCACCACACAATGAACACCTAGTACGTCGCTGTCTAGTTGGGCCGGCACTCACGCAGTCAGATCTGCTATAGCAGGTGTCTAGATGGCTTTCTATTTTCACCATTATAAATGCTGGGATGGGAGAGTATGTGTGTCCAGGAAATCTTTATCCGAGTTTCTGGTCATGTTCTCAGAAGAGACTCCAAGAGGAGGCACGATGGTGTCTCAATCTACATGTGCCGCAGCCACTCAGGGGTCAGCAGAGGTCAGGTGCCTTGGCAAGATGTAGGTCTCCTAAGGCCTCTGAGCAGAGAATCTTCATTCATGAGGAGATGCAAAGGAGCCCCTAAGCCTTCCCAGGTGACTCCTCGCAATTACCTGGATCTGTGCCATGCGGAGCAGCTCTCCCTTCCCCTGCCTTTGTTCATAATTAACTTAGAACCAAAGCATGTTTAATGAACCCAGGAAACTCTTCCCGCCATCTGCCTGTGTTTTCATCTGAGGAAGAGGGGAGGTGGTTTTCTCCAAACTCCCTCTTTTTGAGGATGGAGTTCATTTTCAATATCTTGGTTTTCTTGAAGATGAAGCAGGATACCCTGTCTTTTTAGGCTCACACTTAGAGAGGCAGAGGCATGGGCTTGTTGCAGGTGGTAGGTAGGGTCAGAGGTCACAGAGGTCACAAAGCATCCCACTTGGAGGCAGGCCAGGCCCAGCAAAGGCAGTACGTCTGTCTGTCTGTCTGTCTGTCTGTCTGTCTCTCTCTCTCTCTCTCTCTCTCTCTCTCTCTCTCTCTCTCTCTCTCACACACACACACACACACACACACACACACACACAAGCATACACACATGCACACACACTGAAGGGTCTGGGGACACCAGCTGTCACGTAGCTTTGTGCTTTAGAGAAATCATTTCCCCTTTCTGAGAGCTGGATGGACAAACTGACCAAACCTCCCAGTTGTGAGGCTCTGTGACCTCTGACGGTTGATAAAGACCCTTGACAAGGGCCAGGAGCAGCTTACTGGGACCAGGGCCAAGAGAGAGAGTGAACTCCGTGAACAGGAGCGGCCCACCTGGCTGCAAAGCTGACAGCATCTGAAGGACAGAAAGTGCAGCTTCCAGAGCCCTGGGCTTACCTCCCGAGTGCTGACAGGCTGGAAATGGCTCTCCTTTTAAGATGTGAAGGATTTGCTGGCTGGGGCTTGCCTTCAATCATCTTCTACCCATCTCTCCAGGCTGCCCGGAAGGCCAAGGAATCTTGGGGGACAACCGAGGAGTCCATTGAGATTCCTTCAGGGTGGCATGTGTTAAACCCGAAGCAGGGCTCAGTTCCACCAAAGTCAGATTAACCAAGGGGCAAAGGAGGCGATGAACCCTGGGATTCTATACACCATGTTGCAGCCACTTCTGCACCGGAGCCCTCTGCAAACGACCTGGCCAACTGGTCTCTGAAATACAGCAAAAGGGGAGTAGAGAGATTTTTTTTCCTGTTAAGGGTATGGCCCGTAGAATGAGAAAATAAATCAATAGAGAACAATGAGAGTACAAAACAGCTTCATTCTAGGAGCTTTGAGGAGCAAGAGAAATTTAAAAAAAACGTTTCAGTCATTTGCTTTCAGAAAACCAAGATGGGGAGTCTGTATCTCTCGGTAAATACAGCCAGAATGGAAATGCTGCTGGGCTCCTGGTTCCCGGAGCAGCCAATTAGAGGAGAGAGGCCAGAGGTGAGGGAAAGGGGGCCTCAGAGAGCCAGGGACAGGGTGGCAGCTGAGCAGGAGCTGGAGGTTGCAAGGAGAGGACAGTCGGAACTGGGAAAAGACAGAGCATGGGGTGACAGATTTGCATTCAAAGAAGCACAAAATTACAGTGGAAAAAGAGCGAGAGACGCAGACACACAAAGCATACAGAACTCAGGCAGCCGCAGTGTGTGGAGGGGGATGGAGACACCAGAGCTAGAGAGGATGAGAGAGCTGGAAAAGCGATTTGAGAAATATCACCTGGGGCTGATTTTCTTTCTCTGTAAGAGACAAACATATTAAAGTTATGGCTCTTTTTTTTCTAGAATAATTTTTTTTTGTAATTTGAAGTTAAAATTTTGTCTTTTTATTTTTTATTTTTTTTTGACAACATTTCACACAGCCCAGGCAAACCTCAAACTTTCTGTGTAGCTGAGACAGTTTCTGAATTCCTGACTCTGCCTCTCCATCCCAAATGCTAGGATCACAGGTGTGTGCCATTACACCCCACACGTGAATTGTGTGTGCACATGTGTGTGATGGGCGCAAGCGCCCATGTTTAAGGGATGCGTGGAGGCCAGAGGGTAACCACGGGTGTCTTTCTTAGTGTACCATCCACCTCTTGTTTTAAGACATGGTCTTTCACTGACCTGGAGCCAAGCAAGCTAGGTGGGCTAACCTGTGCTCCCTGTTCCCTGGAGTCTTCCTGTTTCCATCTCCTGAGCATTGGATTGCAAGTGGGAGCCTGTGCTACCTGGGTTGTTTTGGCTTGGGGGTGTTTGTTTTGTTTTGTTTTTTTGAGACTGAGTCTCTGGCTGTCCTGGAATTCACTCTGTAGACCAGGCTGGCCTCACAGAGATCCACATACCTCTGTCCACCAAGGGCTGGGACTAAAGGCATGCCCTCCATGCCCAGCCTTGTACCTGGCTTTTTAATTTGGGTTCTGAGATGGAAGTCAGTTTTTCATCCTTGCAAGCCAAACACTATTGGCTGTGCTATTTCCTCAGCACTAGAATTATTATTAAGTATTCCTGCAACTTTGAGAAGCATAGGTCTCCTTAGAAAGCCATTGTCCTCTTCTGCCACCTTGACGATGCCTGGTTTGCAGCCTGAACAGACACCTCCCACCTCGTGCCTCAGTTTCCCAGGGGACCTCTTCGGATTTTCAAGGTCCTGCTGTTTCCAAGACTTCTGCTGACCTGGGTGGTTCCCCCCCCCCAACCACCACAAAATGGCGAAATGGACACTTAATCCTGTCCCCATCTCCAGATGAGACCTGCTGCTTTCAAAGACGGGCAGTTTGAAAAGCCAGGATGATTCAGGTGGGACCAGAGCCAACTGTTAGCTCCGCTGGGTGACAATGGACTAATGACTAAGATGGCAGCGAATGTGTCCATCACGTGAAAGAAACCAGTGCCAGGCACAACAACCACCTCATTTGTGTCTAGTAACAGCATCTCAGCTCTGCCCTACGCTGTCAAACCTCGCTCTCTGGGACTTCCGTGTGTCATCCTGACTCTCCCTCAGCCGCTGTGCAGAGCAGCTGCTCCCAGGGTCCGATTCCAACAGCTCTCCTCCCCTCCCGGCTAGGTCTTCCTTCCTTGTTTGGTTATGACACTGTTGCTACGTCTCCAGGAGCTCTTCGGTACAGCCCTTGAGAAGGGACTTTCTCAGCCTCACAGTCATTTCTGGCTGAGCCCCATGGTGCGGGAGAGGCTGCTCTGTCGCACAGAAGAGTGAGGGCATCCCCCGCCTCTGCCTGCTAAGTGCCAGCAGCCCATGTATGAGTACCAAAAATGTCTCCAGCCATTGCTAAATGTCCCCTGGGAGGCAAAACTCACACCCAGGGATGCAGCGTTAGTGGGTGGTTTGGGTGTATCCTCTGTATCCTCGTTGCTAGGTGATGTCTACTGTAGAGAAGGCAGCTGGATTCTGCAACTGTACAACCGTGACCCTGGCTGGACAGGCAATGAATGGGTCATGCCCCCTGGCCCTGCTGGTCATTGAAATAGGAGCATCTGGGAACCTCAGCTCTGTAGCTGGATCCAAAGCTCTACTGAATGGCAATGGAGGGCATGCATCAAGAACATGGAAAGAAATCTCCACATTCAAACCCAGGCAAACATTCATATCAAGCCCATATTTAAACACAGGTGAGCACACTCCCACACACATGTGCACACACACATATGTGCACACGAGAGAACATTTCAATCACTCCACCTTTCCCCCAACCTCAGTTAACCCCTGATCGACTATTTGCTCTCTTTACAACCTTGCTCATTCTGGACACTGAATGCAAACGGGTTTCTAAATTTTATGTGTTTTTGTGTTTTGGATCCTAAATAGAATATTTTCTAAGTTTACCCTTGTAATAGCAGGACTTTGACACCTATCTCCATTTAGGGGGATACTTAAGTACTTTTTATGACCAAGTAATATTGCATTTTATGAGTATACAGTATTTTCTTTAAATATTCATGAGAGGGTGGGTGTTTAGATTGTCAATTTCAATAATTGTATTGTGTTTGTTGCTGTATGAGCTTTATAGTGAATATGGATACCCACTTCTCATAGCTGTAGACCCAGGGTGGATTATTTCGGTCATCCTTAATGCTATGTTGAAAGTTTTCGTTGTTTTCCATAGTGGCTGCCTCTCTGGCATCTCCCCAGAAGGACGTGAGAACTGCAGTTTGCTATGGTCTCGGCTGTACTTTGCAATGATAGCTTCCTATTATATGGGGACTGGCATTTCACACGGACATGCGCTGCTTTACAGAAGAGGAAACTGTGGCTAACAGAGGTACAGTTCCCTGCTGGCATTAGCTCACAGTTAGAGGTGGAGCCAAACTTCCCAGCAGCCCTTCGGCACTATAGACCCATGTTGTTTCTTTACAGTGGGCAGCTTCCACCCGAGGGAATAGTCAGTGCCTGCTGCGTTTATGAAGTTGCACAGGTCCCAGCGGTGATGATGCAGCTAAAGCCTGTCCACCTACTAATCATCCCCTCTCCTTGTCAATCTGGAACTGGGGCTCGGTAATGGGCCTACTGTACGCCTGACCCAGAGCCACAGGAGGAAGACCTGTTGCCTGTTTCCCAAGTTGCCCTGACTTCTCAAGATCTACCAAAAGGAAGGCGACCTTGCATCTGTTGGTAGCATTGACACTGTGCTGAGTAGGTGGGAATGCAGATGGAAAAGGACCCCAGGCTGATGCGGGGCTGGGGTGCCCCAGGCTGATGCGGGGTTGGAGGACCCCAGGCTGATGCGGGGTTGGAGGACCCCAGACTGATGTGGGGCTGGCGGACCTAGCCGGAGCAAGAGGATTGGTGCCAAATCAAAGTGCATGAGCAGAAAGAGATAGCAGAGCCAGAGGTGGATGAACTGATTTCTTTCCGCTGCTGTTGTTTGAAGTAAAGTCTCTCAATGTAGCCCAGGCTGGTCTGGAATGCCCCATCTTCCTGCTCCAGCTCCCAGGTACTGGGATTACAACATGGACCACTTTGTAGGGGCTGCAGTGATTTCAGAGTATTGGGGTTGGAGGTGGGGTGGTTACACTTCCATTTCCTCTCAGCCACTGTTGTGTGATTATTTATTTATTCTATTTTTTAAAAACAGGAAAAAAAGTCAATGAATTTTTAATGCATTTGAGCTTGAATGTTGACCAGTGACTCAGAAGACCTGGGAGTGGCATAGCCCACACAGTAGGCAGGACAGACTGATGGTCCCTATTACACACACAGTAATATGCCAGTTCCACCATTTCCCCATCTGCTGGTTCTTCCTTTGGTGCTTTAAATGAGAAATATCCCCCACAGTCTCCTGGATTCCGATCCTTGGTTCCTAGTCTATGGCACTATTTTGGGGAGGTTGTGGTTGCGAGTGAGTAGGGATTATGTCCCTTAGGAATACAAAGGGATGGATACACAAGCAAGATACATTTTTGTGTCTATCCCATTTAAAGCGGAAGTACTAGCCCAGAACCCAGAAGGTTACTCTGTATCCCACAGTATCACAATCTCAAGAGATTCTGTATCAGTTCCTTTTCTTTCATTGTAATAATCTATCAGGCAAAACCCCACTGTCTTTAAGGTTTCTATTGCTGTAAGGAGACACCATAACCACCACGACTCTTGTAAAAGAAAACATTTAACTGGGGCTGACTTAGGGTTCAGAGATTTAGTCCATTATCATCATGGGGGAAGCATGGCTGCATGCAGGCAGATATGATACTGGAGAAGGAGTCCAGAGTTGGATTGACAAACAACAGGAAGAGAGAGAGAGGGAGGGAATGAGGGAGAGAGACAGAGAGACAGACAGAGAGACTGGGCCTGACTTAACATTTGAAACCTCAAAGCCACCCCCAGTGACTCACTCCAACAAGGTCACATTTCCTAACAGAGCCACTCCCTGGTGACTGACCATTCAAATCTATGAGCCTATGGGGGCCATTCTCATTCAAACCACCACAGACACTCAAAGAAAGATGGGATTATTTTGAGTTTGATGATCAAGTCCATCATGATGGGAGCAGTGGCAAGAGCAGGCGGCAGCTGGCCATGTCATGTCCGTAGTCAGGAAGCAAAAAGAGAGAACACAAGTGCTCAGTTCATTTTCTTCTTCCTGTTCCACCCAGGCCTCCAGCCCATCGGACGGTGCCACCACATCTGTGGTAGGTCTTTCCTCCTTGGTTAAACCTTTGGAAAAGCCCACACCACCAAGGTGTGTCTCCTAGAGGACTTGTATCCCATCAAGTTGGCAGTCAAGGTCAACCCCTTTCCCCTCCTGCCCTGTCACCCTTACACACAGCTTCTACTCCACCGCCAGCTCACAGTCCAACAATAGCTACTAGACCTCCCATTCCCATCAGGAGGAAGGAAAATGGGACAAAGCAGGCTAAAGGACTCCTATGAGGAGTCTTTCAGGGAAGCTGGTTGGAAGCTGGCTCCGAATGTTGCTGTTTACACCTCGTTTGTCATCCCTAGCAACAAGGGACTGTGAGAATCAGTCCTTATTCTCGATGTCCTCTCACTCTGTGAAGACAAAGAAGGACGTTTTTCTTTTCTTCTCTTTTCTTTTTTAAAGGAGATACTGGCTATCGCCACTAAATTTCTAGGGAGGACTGATGTCTGGCTGCTGGGACAGGCGGGTGCCACTGAGTGAATAGGAGAAGATTGGTCTTGAAGAAGTGGGTGTCGGGGTGGAGTGCTCTGGAAAGAAGTGGGGTGCTGGGGAAGGGGTGCTCTGGAAAGCAGGATTGTGAGTAGAGAAGATGGAGGCAGAATGGTGTGAGAGCAGGTGAAGTGGTCTAGCCTAGAGCACCCCCTGGGGAATGTCTGAGTGTTACACATCCTCTGGGAAAGACAAGAAGAGTAATATGATAACCTGCTGGTGACCTTGGGTGGCACACTGCCCCACCATCTTCACCCCCAGAAGCCTGCTTCCTGCTCCTACGTCCTTCACTGTCACCCCATAACCTTCTGCCAAGGCTGCCATGGCAAGGGAAGATCCCCAACACAGCTCCCACTTTCCAACCTTTCCTTGTATGAGCCTGTCCTCAGGTAGCATGGTATTGTCCCCCCTAAAATCTATGTCTGCTATCCAGATGATTTCTTATGATTTTTATTATGATCCAATAATTTCCCTTAATATCTGTGGGCTTTTCATACCTACGTTCTTAGCTTTGAGTCCTCAGGTGACATTCCAACACAGAAGAGCCAGTTCCCACAGAGTCCGGGACTCACTCTATCACATCTGTTGACAGCTAGCTGTGTGACATTAGGCCTCTGCCAGGAGATGATTACATGGATGAAAAATGAGGCCAGGAGAAGGGGGGCAAGGTCAGGGAAGCATGCATATGGGGCTGAGCTCAGGAGCCATGGACAGGGTCATGTGGCCTCCCATGCACTTTTGAAACGATGATCTCAAACAAGAATGAGGGAAAGTTGGCTAACAGAGTGTGAGTGTCCTGGGAAGTGGGTAGGGGTGCGTGGGGACAAAGAGGACTAGAGACGGAGAAGAGGCTCAGCGGAAGGTAGGAAGGGCTCTCTGCCGCTTGCCGAGACCCTCACAAACATGACCGTCTTAATGCCCGCATCTGTGCTGTAAAATAAGCCGGATGCTCTCACACCCATTTCGTAGTTAGGATGACTGAGGCCCTAGCAGGTGGTCTGTGGGTGAGTCCCTCAGCCTCTTGTCTGAACAACTGGAAGAGCAGTACCTGCTTCCTGTGACATCCTTTGCAGGTTACTGCCAATCTGTCCTATTTCAGTGACAGGACCGCTAGCCATGCTTGGGACTTCCTTTCTGTGACCCTCATCCCTCTATCCCCATTCCTAATCCCATCCTCCTACCCTGCATCTTGTTACCTGCTCTTCCCCTCCTTTCTTTATTCTATTGCTTTTATTTCCTTCCTTTCTTCCCTGTTGCTCCTCTCTCAGTACTGTTGAGAGTCCCGGGAGCTGAGACAGCTGATACCTCTCCACCTCCTCCTTGTGATGTAGGCCAATAGCCAGCCCTCCAAATTGCTTTGACATCCACCAAGGAGCACATTCCAGAAATATCTTAGGTCCTCTGTAGGATGCAGTTGGAGCATCTGGTTTTTCCTGGAGGGGGAGAGAAGACTCTCTGATGAACGCCCCCCACAATGACGAACGCCCCCCACCACCATGAACACTCTGCCTGCTGCTTCTCTTGAATCACAGCCCACATGGCCTCTTTTTTATTAAAAGCAAAGAGAAGGAGACACAGAGAGAGAAATTTTAGCAATATTATTTCATCTTGCCCCTGGCTTCACAGAAGATAATCAAGAGAGAGACAGAGAGCTGGCTCTGTGGCCAAGGCTGCTATTAGTGAAAGATTATTGGTTCATTAGCCTATAAGAGTTCCCAGCCTTGGCCCAGGTAATTGCCAACTCAGGTGGCCCACCAGGTCGGACAGAGCCCAGGGGAGGCCAGGTTGTCATTTCCAACTCACTCGCCTCCATTCTATGCTTGGCCAAGTGGAAGGTTAATGAAGGGCTAGTTAAGACTCAAGAGATTTGCTCAGTGGATAAGTCATGGCTGCATAGCGCAAAGGCCAAGTCTATAGATGCTTCCAAAAGCCAGCTCATCTCTGCATAGATTTAGTGACACAGGAGCCCTTCTCCCCAGCACGTGTGTGCTACCTCTAGACCAAGTGCAGGTTAGGTTCATTGTTGATTCCAGGGACAAGGCAGCAAGCAAGGGGTCAGTGTCTCTTTGATGGTCCCCCAGGAAGTAAATCTCCCATTCTCAGGGGGCTCCAATCTTACTAGCTACTTGCCTGCTCTATCCTTGGGACAGTCACCTCCTTTGACTTTGGCAGGTCAGTGATTTACCCTCATTTAAAAAATATTTGGTGTAAGCCGGGCGGTGGTGGCGCATGCCTTTAATCCCAGCACTCGGGAGGCAGAGACAGGCGGATCTCTGTGAGTTCAAGACCAGCCTGGTCTACAGAGCTAGTTCCAGGACAGGCTCCAAAGCCACAGGGAAACCCTGTCTCGAAAAACCAAATATATATATATATATATATATATATATATATATATATATATATTTGGTGTGTGTGGGGGTGTGTGTGTGTGCATGTGCACATGAGTGTAGGGGCTCTATGAGGCCCAGAAGAGGACACTGATTCACATGGAGCTGGAGTTACAGGCAACTGTGAGCCACCTGACTTTGGTGCCAGGAACCAAACTTGGATTATGAGTGTTCTCAACCACTGAGTCACTTCTCTGGACCTTAGACAATGTTTTAAACTATGTTCCCATCAGGAATTCTGATGTGTGTCCTCTACTGACATCACTTGAGTCTGCTGATACCTCAGAGGTGTCACTGAATGTCATCCTGGTGCCTCCTTCAGGACACGGACACCTCTTTCAGGTTCTTACTTCAGCTGCTTCTGAGAGTGGTGGCAGATGAAGACTCTCAGCTAGGTGCGGTCCCAGGATTGGCTTAGCCAATCAGAGTCATCCCCCACCCCAGGACCACCCCGCCTCCTGTAGAAAGTCTGCATTTGCCATTCATCCCTTAGTCCCAGAAAAGGACATCTGGAGAGTCATGACAGTTTCACTCCCTGCAGGAGTAGCTGAGTCCCGTGTTGAAGTTTCATGCTGTTCAACCCCTGTCTGCCTCATCCCAAGTCCTTCACTTTTCTCCTGGGTCCCACCCTCTGGAGTTGGTGCCAACAGCATCATACATAAATTTGCTGCTTGTAGATTTTCACTTCAGTCTGTTTCCCAGGCAACCCAACCTAAGGAGAGTGAGAGGAGAGGAGAGGACAGGAGAGGAGAGGAGAGGAGAGGAGAGGAGAGGAGAGGAGAGGAGAGGAGAGGAGAGGAGAGGAGAGGAGAGGAGAGGGAGAACCCCTAGCTCTGATGGCCACTTGAAGCCATGCAACCATTCATCCAGAAAAGGTTCAGCAGTGGTATGTGGTGACATTGGTCTAGAAGGATTTCCAGATGATACCTAAAGCTGGGGAATATGCAAAAAGAGAAGAGACTTGGATGTAATAGCATCATTGTGGGCCTTATGAGTAATAATTGTTCTGTCTCTGTTGTTGAGCAATGGCCATGGCAAAGACACAGTACCCAACTAACTAGGTTTCTAAATCACTGGGCAGTGCCAGTATACTAATTCCAGCTCTGGCCCAACATTGCCTGACCTTTAACGGGATTGTTGCTGGATGAAAATTCTATCTTGCTCCTGCCGCATGCTATATCCTACTGGCACCACTACCTCAAATGATGCCCATCTCTCCTCCCAAAACACACATCAAACAAAGGTTAGCTTCCTGTTGTGATCCACAGCTTTTGTTCAGAGCCCAACACTTCAGTCCATCTGTGTGTTTTCTTTGTACCTACCTTACATCTCCTCTGAATGGTCCCTAAGGTCTCAGTTGATGCCCCTACCCTCATCCCACAAATACGGATTTGTGTACTAAAGGTCTTTGACATCCACAACTCATGGCTGTCCTCAACCTTGGCCTTCTCCCCATGTGTCTTTTACCCATGAATCATACTACACCATTGACAGCCTAGCTCAATCCCAGCTTAATCCCTTGCTCTATCTATCTCTGCAAGCCTATGGTTACAGACCAGATTCAGCACTATAGAGAAGGGTGCCAACAGCTTTCTCTTACCTGGTCTTTCATCCTGAGCACATCAGAGGGTGCTGTACTGGTGCTGCCATTCCAGTTTAAGTCACCCAGCATAACTTGGCTTTCGCCTCCTAGGCCATCTCCCCAAGAGAAAGGCAGTCTGGAGGGGAGGAGGTCCTCAGGGAGTCATCCTTAAGAAAGTCAGGAATGAAACCGGGTGTGTTTTGACATGAATGTAATCACAGCACCTGGGAGGTTGAGGCAGGAGGATTGCCATTGTCTACGTTGCTTAGAAAGACTCTGTCTTCTAAAAAGAATCAGAGAGACAGGAAACAAATAGCCTAGGATGGGGAGGAAAAGGAGCGACTCTGTCCAAGGTGCTGAACAGCAACGCTCTGAAGAATGTTTCTCTTTCTGCTATGGGCTTAGCACTTAGCTGTGGGCAACCAAGGGACAGGGGAACCTGGCTTCTGCCATTAAAGGCCTTTCCAGCAATGTGAGCGCAGGAAGGAATCTACAGGAGAATACACAGGAATGATCTTGAGAGCCCAAATAGTGACGGACTTCAGAAACTCTTGCAGAGAGTTCTGTGGTCTTGAAAAGGGCAGGTCCCATTCTAGGGTGTAGTCCCTTTGCAGGAAAAAAAAGAAAAGAAAAGAAAAGAAAAGAAAAGAAAAGAAAAGAAAAGAAAAGAAAAGAAAGAAAGAAAGAGCCTACCACTTTATAATGAAAAAAAATTTTTTTACTCTTTATCCCATCATTTTTATTTTTATTTATTTAGATTTGCTTTATTTTATTCATATTAGCATTTGCCCTCATGTGTGTATGTACACCAATGTCTAGAGCTGGTGGAGGTCAGAAGAAGGTGCCAGATCCCCCCAGGAACTGGTCGTGAGCTACCATATGGGTGCTGGGATCTGAACCTTGGTTCTCTGGAAGAAGAGTCAGTGCTCTTAACCATTGAGCCATCCCTCTAGTCCCAATTTTATCCCATTTTTTACAAGCATAGAAAGCCTAAAGGTCTCAGTACAAAACTAGCTGGTTTAAATGCAGCAGTTTAAATATAGTTGCTAATTCTATGTTTGAATGCAAGCATGAAACTGGTTTCTAGTTACGTCTTTTAAAAAGGGTTGGTGAGCAGTTTTTGCTTGAGCATCCCAGCCTCAGATCATATGGCCACAGTCTCTGTTCTCTGCTTGTCATAATCACATCCAGATGTCCCTGTGAGCAGAAGGCTAAGGCCCCAGGACATGCACACAGTCTTGCCCTGCCATACCCACCACTGATGGGAGTGTGAGCCCTCCTCAATTCCTCTTCTGCCCTCAGCATTCTAGGGACTTGAGCCTGTTGGAACAATGTTGTCCCCTCTCCCCTTTGCTCCCTTCCCCTGCTTTTCTTCACCTTGAATGAAGAGGGCTGCAACTTTGAGGATTGTGGGTAACCCCGGGATGTAGTGGGCATCTTTATCCAGATCCTACAGTTTCATGGTGATCTACTCACTCGACGAGGAAAGAAACTGCTTTAGCTCTTGCTTTAGAATTGGAACAACTGTTCACCAATCCAGGACACTGGTCCCTAGCCACTTTGCTCTATGACAGATAGGTAGGTCACACATCTATGGCTCTCAGTTTCTCTTTAAAGCAAAAAGAGCTGGATGGATGATCAGGCTGATTGCTGCCGATTCCCTCCGTCTCAGAACTGTACTGTGCTGCCTGGGTCTTGACAGACATTGGATAAATATGTATCCCCATCCAGTGCTTGTGCAGCCTTGCCTACCGAGAATGAATGCCCTGTAAATTCTCCATCCACACTCTCGTTCCCCCTTGGGGACTTATTCTCATCTATGAAGCTGGGCAAGGTAGCTCAGTTCTAAACACACCTCTTGTTCTCTCTCCAAAGACCTTAACCACAGTCGGCCCCTTGAGAAGCTCCTCTTTCAACTTCTTTTGTTGTGGTGGTCTTGTTGTGGCTGTCCTGGAACTAGTTTTATAGACCAGGCTGGCCTCGAACTCATAGAGATCCATCTGATCTACCTCCCAAATGCTGGGACTACAAAGATGCGGCCACCAGTGCCTGTCCAGTTTCTTTCTTTTTTTTTAACGTAATTTTTTATTGACTCTTTGGGGATTTCACATCATGCACCCAATCCTGCTCATTTCCCCATCCTTCTTTATCCACCATCCACCCTTGTAACCTCCTCTCCAAAAGAAAATAAAAAAATAAAAATTAAGATAAAAAGTACACCTTCCCAGGCCCTCAGGGCAATGCCTGCTGCTCTATCAATCACGGCTTTCTCTCATACCAGGCACAGTTGTCATTCTACTTGTGCCTCCGTTACTCTGTTTCTCCTGCCTCTCATCACATATTCGTTTGTCATAGCGGCATTGGGAGCTGCATTGTGTCACAGCAGTATACCCTTGGCCCAAAGAGCTTTCACTGCACTGAGTCATTGGTCTGGTTCAGAGCCTTTGGTTTCCGCTACACCATCGATACCAGACCCTCACCGAGACATCTCGCAGATGTCCTGCTGTTGCCCAGAGTCATGGAGATGCTATAGCTATGGTTCCACAGAACTGGCCTCTTCACATGGTCCAGCAGCTCATAGATGGGGTAGGTGTTGGGGTGGGAATCTGTACCTGGATGGTAGGGGATCTGGTCAGCTCCGGTTTTCACTGGGCCTCCCATCCCACAGTGTGGCAGCTGGTGAGGGGCAGGAATAGTTTGCCTGTACCATCAGGGTCGATTCTCCCACACCCGTGCCATGGGGCCTGCTCTCCTGTGACGCCCACTGAGGGGTGGGGCCAGCTCACTGTGCCCATGCTATTGCCTATATCCCTCTTCATAGTGCACAAACCGCTCTGCCTCGCTGTCTCTCCCATCTCCCCACCGTGTACTTTGCTCACGGTAATGGCGCCCTCTGTGGAGCCCCAGGGTCGGTGCTGCTTGGGTGCTTTCTGGTCATTCCCCAGTTTCCTTCAGTTCCTGCTGACTCCCAAGAAAGAAAGCAGGGGACACAACAGCGTAATTGTCTAACCACTCTGGGAGAAGATGGAATAGATTTTCACTTTCCCAAATAAATTGTCACCATCAGCCTTCATTCAACCACCCAAAAGATGGGTGATTTCAAAAGGAGGTTCATGCAGAGGGCAAGGAAGAAAAAAAAAAGACATGAGTCCTGGCTGGGGATGCAGCTCAGTTGGCAGAGTGCTTGCCTAGCATGCAGGAAGACAAGGGTTCCATCCCCAGTACCGCATAAACAGGGAGTAGTCGTTCGTACTTGTAATCTCAGCAGTCGGGAGGATCAGAAGTTCAAGGTTATCCTCAGCTACATAGGGAGCTCAAAGCCAGCCTGAGCTACATTAGTCTCTGTCTTTAAAAAGAAAAAGGAAAAAAAAAGACATCAACTCCAAAATAGCAGATGGAAAGATTGCACTAGAAGGTTTGTTCATATGCTTGTAGAGGAAGCACAGAGTGATGGCAGACAGGTAGGGTTATGGGGGAGCCATGTGCTGCAAAGGCAGCCACAGCGATGGGAAGTTGACTGTCCTGGGAACTCGAGTGGGCTCTGGAGGCCCAGGCGGAGCAGGTGTAAAATGTTTGGTGAGGCAGGACTGTGCGGTGATTGATGACAGAGTTGATCTGCTGCAATGGGAACAAGCAAGATATCAGTTATGAAACAGGGTCTCTGCGGGTTGGGTGTTTGTCTTGGGACTCCCAAAATTTGACAGATTTCGGGAGCATACATAAGTCACTCAACTGAATGAACACATAGAGATTTCGGAGGCACACAGAAGTTCATGGGATCGCATGGAGGTGCAACGGAGAAGGAGTTTTGCTTCAGCAAGTCTGCTTTGTTCTGAATTAATTTTAATTTGGTCAGGAGTATTAATTTGATGTTTATTAGTAATACGTAATTAGTTCCAACTCAAGCCAAGGCTCCTGGGACTGGCTGTCAGGCTATGTAATTGCCTCCCTGCCAGGAGGAAGGAGAACGGAGCTTAAATATTTGGTGAACACTAGATTGGAGAAAAGAAGTCTTCTTTTTTTTTCTTTTCAGTTCATCAATTTGTTATTCTCAATTGCTGTCCCAGCAGACTCCACATACCCAACACATTCCTGAAAGTTCTGTCACATCAGGCAACTGGGGAGAGGAGGGAATACTGTACCCAGAAATCCCAGAGATGCTCAGAAGGAGCCCAACAACAAGTGGCACCTGCCACCTCTCACCTGTGGCCCCCAGGCAGCCACCACACTACTTTCCAGACATCACAGCTGCCTTAAGTGAACTCCCATGAGCCTTTGCTTCCAAGGTCTCAAGAGCTCCCCCACTTGGATCCTGTCCCTCATTCTCTCTCAGCAGCAGCACCTCTGGCTTGGGCTTAGCATTCCTGTCCCCACGAGCCCCCTCTTCACCAGGGCCTGGAACCTGCAGAAAGATGAGGAGGCAGGTTGGGCCAATTGGCATGAGTGAGTCACTGTGAGTGGGCGCAGATGACAGAGAGAAAGTGACTCAGCCAAGGGAGTGTGGGTGAAGCAGGGGCTCGCACGGCTTCACCTGCCTGAGGACAGTTGCCAGCTCGAGGGACTGCCCACTGATGTCAGGTGGCCCTAGTGACCCTTCCAGGCTCAGGTCTCTTTCTGAGTGGCGGTGTGTAGCGTGTGGTCTTTGGTATTCCTCTTGTGTATTTCGTCCTGCTTTCTTTGACTCTTCTTGGCCATCTTGGTTGCTGAAATGCCCAGGGAATTTTCAGCCAATGGCCTCCCACCTACTAGGTCATGGGAGGGCTTGAGCTAGCAAACAGTGTCCAGATCTAAGCTTGTCACAGAAAAGATTTCAAATTGCCTGTTTAGTCACTGGCTGTGGTGACACCCCTTGTGGACTCTTGTGGAGGCTGAGGGGAGGAATAGCCTTCCTGGATGCTTGGGCTGATGCTTTCCTTCTGCAGCCTGCATCTTGGCAGGAACAGGAAGCCACAGAGATCTGAGGAGGTTAAGCTAGACAGAGAAAAAGAGTAAGGCGCACGGCCGGCCACAAGCCATTCAGCTCTGATAACAGCCTGCTCCGGGGCCTTTGCACAGCTATTCTAGCCACATAGATCTTTCTGGGTAAGCAAGTACCCTGTTCTTCCTTGTATTCCACTCACAAGAGCCTTTCTTTCTTTCTCTAAAATTTTATTTATTTTTTGCATATGAATATTTTGTCTGCACGTTTATCTGTTTGCCGCATGTATACCTGGTGCTTGTGGAGGACTGAAGAGGGCATCAGATCCCCTGGACCTGGAGTTACAGGTGGTTGTGAGTCACCATGTGGGTGCTGGGAATTAAACCTTGCTCCTCTGTAAGGGCTACCAGTGCTTTTAACCACTGAACCATCCCTCTGGCCCCACAAAGGGGCTTTCTTGACTGCACTGTTTACAATGCTACCCAATCCTTTTCACTTCCTACTCCCTTTTATGCCCTCCCCCCAGGTCACCCACTACCATCTAAGGGTCTACGTCCTTGATTGCTTTGTTGTTTCAAAGGCTCCTTTCATCAGAATGTGGACTGCCCTGGACTGGGTTCAGCCCTCTGTGCCCACTTCAGGCTCCATACTGGAAGAGTACCCAATACTAAGATGTCCCATACACTTAGGTGCGTTCATGACTAGTAAAGCGAGCTCTGACTACAAGACAAGTTCCATGCCCAGCAATGGGTTCTCTGCTGCAGGTGACAGCGGCAAAAGCTCAGACTGGGATTTGAGAGAGCCAAGTTCAAGACCTAGCTCAGGTCCTGGACAGTGGGAGTGTCAGTGGCAGCCATATAGACAAACGACAGTCCACTCTGTTTGTCTGAGGTCCCACTCGGCTGTCTTGTAGCCCTCTTCACACAATATAACTCCTTAGTTTCTGGCTCCATTCCCATTTATAGATTCTTTGAGACAAGGTCTAGCACAGACTGGCCTCAAACTCAGGGCAATCCTCCTGCCCCTACCTCGTGAGTGCTGGGATAAGAGAGAAAGGGAGCTGAGTACCAGCATGCATTGCCTTTTGTTTCCCGTTTCCTGGTTGTGTATGCAATGTAACGGGTCATCTTACCTCTCCTCTGCCACAATGGACTGTACCCTCTCAACCTGTGAGCCCAAATGAACCCTTATTCCCTGGCATTGCTTTTGTCAAGCATTTGACCACAAGAGTGAGAAGAGTGGCTAACATAGGTGAGGGATTGCCAAATATTCAGGGGCTGAGCACACATCTTCCTTATCCTACTGATCAAGGTGTTGTGGAATATTCGTTTACACTGTGGAACTTGTTTAAGGATGCAAAGGTATGCTGTGTTCTTTTACATTGTATTTGTTTAACTCTGTGAAGCTGTGTTACTTTGCCTACCTAGAATACCTGATTGGTCTAATAAAGAACCAAGCAGCCAATTGCTAGGCAGGAGAAAGAATAGACGGGGATGGCAGGCAGAGAGAATAAATAGGAGGAGAAATCTAGGGAAGAGAGTGAGGAGCAAGAAAAGGAGGAGAGGATGACACCAGGGGCCAGCCACACAGTTGCACAGCCAGCCATGGAGCAAAAGGGAAAGATATATAGAATAAAGAAAGGTAAAAAGCCTAGAGGCAAAATGTAGTTAAAGAGTAACAAGATAATTTAAGTTAGAAAAACTGGCTAGAAACAAGCCGAGCTAAGGCTGGGCATTCATAAGTAAGAATAAGTCAAACAAACATGAAAGAAAGAAAGGAAGAAAGGAAGGAAGGAAGGAAGGAAGGAAGGAAGGAAGGAAGAAAGAAAGAAAGAAAGAAAGAAAGAAAGAAAGAAAGAAAGAAGCCGGATAGTGGTGGCGCATGCCTTTAATCCCAGCACTTGGGACACAGAGGCAGACATATCTCTGTGAGTTCAAGGCCAACCTGGTCTATGAAGTGAGTTCTAGGACAGGTTTCAAAGCTACACAGAGAAACCCAGTCTCTAAAAACCAAAAAAAGAATAAATCTCCATGTATTTATTTGGGAGCTGGGTGACAGGCCCCTAAAGAGGAAAACAAAACAAAACAAACAAAAAACAAAATCCCCCCCCCCAAAAAAACAAAACAAAGCAAAGTAACAGGGCTCCAGGGTGGTTATGGGAGACAGAAAAAGGGTTGTTCCCATAGTTACTCTGCTTGAACTTTAATCTTGATCTCCGGAGTCCCTCCATTGTGCCCAATTGGCCTACTCTCTAATCCCTGGAGACTATCTCTGCCTTGCCATCTCCCTACCTGGCCATTTTGCATGAACTCCTCCTAAGTTCAGCTTCCCTTCCCCATTGTAGCATGCCCATCATCCAGCTCTCCCTCTCCTCTTCTCGCATCCCAGCAGTCTGAGTGCGGGTGGTCTCGGTAGGGTCAGCCTGCTTGTTTACTTCCTATAACTTTCCCTACGGATTTGCAGTTGGTCAGCAAGATAAGCACCGCCGCCCCCCCCCGGGGGGGGGCTTTGCTGGCCACTGAGAGGTCCTGTAAAATGACAGTCAAGTCACTCAGGGTACATTTACCAACACTTCCCAACTTCAGGTCAAACAAACAGTTCTAGAGAAACAGAAAGGAGGCCTTGGAGGAGTGTTTTAACCCAAGTGGCATATGAAAGTCACACCTGAGACAGAAGGTCAAGTCTCCCAGGTCTTTTTCCAACAATGAGAAGAGGTTTCCTTGTTCAGCTGGTCCCACACCTCCCAGCAGGGACCCAGAGCCAATGCAGAGAGTGGAGGAGTGCAGGCATTGGTTCCTTTGGAGCCAGGCACTCCCCACTGTTTCCTCTTTTAAAGAGCCGGGCTCTGGGCTGCAGGATGACCAAGCTCTAGCCAGAGCCACATGGATTACCTGAGGAAAGAGAGGGGGAACTAGGGAGTTTGCATCTGTACTGTCACCCCACCTGGCTTTACCTGAGCACGTGGTGGGTTTCCTGATTGACAGGTGGGTGGTCTGAATAAAAGCAGCCTGGAGAAAAATGGGTCCATCTGTGCAGGATGGGAGGACCATGTGGGATAAAACAGGCTGAAGGGAGACTGGACCAGGCTTATCCCAGCCCCTAGGAAAAACCCGAGTTCCAGAGTCTGGCAATCCCAGTCCTGAAGCAAGACACAGCTGTGACTCTGTTGACCTTGGAAGACCTTGAGGACAGGAGGGAACAGGCTTTAATCCCTATACTGCAATAGGAAGTGGGAGATCCACAGTGGCCGAGTCAGTGAAGAGAAGATAAAAAAAAAAAAGCAGAGAGAATTGGCACGCCTTTAATCCCAACACTCAAAAAGCAGAGGCAGGTGGATCTCTGAGTTCAAGACCAGCCTGGTCTACATAGCAAGTTCCAGGCCAGCAAGAGCTTTACACAGGCTGTCTCGCAACAAAACAGAAAGAATTGGCTTGGAATTTGGCCCTGACAGTCTTCACCCAACCAGGCATTAGCCCAGACTTTCCACTTTACTGGGTTTCTTTACCCAAGTTGGGATGTTGGGCCAGATTATTGGTTTGTACACTAGTGGTTTTCCTGAAGAGTTCAAGAATAAGAATATAAAAACATTGATTCCAGAAATAAGAATGTAGAAATAAAGAAATATAAAGTTGTAAGCCTAGGAGAAGAGAATAGACTGTCAGCAGCTTTCTCAGCAGTTTAAGGATTAACTATTAACAGCGGGTTACTCCACTTTACAACCCTTAGCTCTATTTGCGAGGCTGAAGCAGCCCTCTGCAAACTTAGGGTGGCTCTGCAAACTGAGGATCAGCTTTTAGATAAACCCCTGGCCGCTCATGATCAGAAATTGATGTGAGCTAACTTTTAAATGATGGGATGTACGTGACTTTTGACTTTTTGGTTTTCTGTTGTCCCAACCCTTCCCTGCTATGAGAAACTGGCAGTGTCAGGGGAGATGCAGAGCCTTGGTGAACACTACCAAGGAATGCCAGGGAAAAACAGTGGACAAAATACAAACGCTAGTTTAACTGAAAAACTCTGCTAATGGAAATTGCAAAAAGGACAATTTGTTTTACCTTGAGATTGTAAAAATTCTTTTGTTATTGCCTAATTCTTGCTATAAAAGGAGTTCAAAAACCGGCCTTTGCCACAGCCTCATAAGTCCATCCCTGGCTATGGTCTCAGCTAGCTGATAACCATTTTGTGTTCCATGGAAATTTATTTTTTATTTTATTTTATTTTATTTTTCAGGAATAAAGTTTGCTTCTGGTTTATTAGATTTTGGTGGTCTGTCCCCATCTTTTCACGAGCCCTGTGGACTCAACACTCCCAACCACAGCAAGCCCATGTTTGCCTCTTCCTCAATCTGCCTATTGTCAGGGACCACTTCAGGGCTGGCATAAAGAGCCCCACCCGCTCCACTGACCTCTTTGAGATGATGAATCCTGAGCATAGCACTGTGAGGAGTCTCCTGCATATGTTCTGATTTAGGCAACACACGCTAAAGTGTCTTCACTGGGTGCTGAGGAGTAGGGTGCTCCTGTCGGGGTCCAAACCCCAACATAAACTATCTCTCTGGACCAGCGTGGAGGCGTGGGAATAAAGACCCAACTCACATGGCTTTATCGGGAGGGAGATTCTCTGATCCCTCATGAAATCCTGAGTTCACATCCTGAAAAAATTACTCTCGTTTAGTCTACAAACAGCCTCTATGCCAAAAGGTAAACTGAGGGGGGACTTCATTAGCATTCTGTTTCCTAGGTAACCAGGTGAAAGTCTCTGGTCATGTCTACATCTACCTATGCCTTCTGTCACGTGTTCCTGCTCTGTATGCCAGCTCTGTCACGTGGGCGTAAATTAGCATCTCTATCCCAGGCGTCCTCCAAATTACAAAGCAGCAGAATAACATCCTGACCCTTTGTTAGGGTAGCGACAGCCTGTCTGGAAGGCTACGTGACCACCTCAGGTGGGAAACTATGGTTTGAGAGCCTGACTTCTATACCATATAGAAATTTGGGGCTACATGCTCTAAGAGCCTCCGGGTCAGTCTGGAGGAGTCTCAGCCCTCTGAGGTCCCTCTGTTTAAGGGCTCCCGACTCTGAGCCCCAGGTGTGTCCAAAGGTGTCTAGCCTCCACGTACCTCACTCAATTCTTGAAGCTCCCCGGGCAAGTCACATGTTCAAACTCCTCCACCGGTCTTTGCTGAGCCAACTCCAAGCCTCTCCCTCCCTATTCCCTGGAACTCTGAGCTGACATTCTCCATAGCTGCCTAGCCTTCCTCTGCCTCTCCAGTGAATGCTGTCACAGAAGGAACTCGCTTTACCTAGCCTTGTGTGAGTTCTGAGAAGCTAATAGGTCCCCTGGGACTGGTAGCTGCTGCAGAAGCTGACAAGGGAAGACATCCTGAGCTGGCAGTTGCTACCAGAGTCAAGAGCAGGCTGGAGGAACCTGGCTGTAGGATACAGCTGGATTGCCCTATGGGTTCTTGGGAATTACAGAGGCTACCCTGACGTGATAGAATGGGCATGCTTCCGGTTCCTGCCCCAGGCTCCAGCCAGTGACATCAGAGCACAGGGTCTCCAGTGGAGGGAGATCCAGGGAAGAAAGAAGAAATGGTCATATATTAGGACTTAGTAGGGGATGGTGACTTTTTCAGGCAGCCTCTCATTCATTCCTCCCACCGGTGCAGGCAGCAAGATGCTATTTACAGGGTCATAGGCTGCAACCTAGAGAGGTCAAAGAAGCTGGCCCAGGGTCATACGACTGCGGGGCAGAGTTTCACTTTGCTGCATCTGAGACCTCAACCAAGAAAAGGAAAGGCAGGAGTTGAAGCCCCCTTTTCTGGTGGGCAAACACAGGGCTGGGTTTCATCCTGACATCCAGATTGGGTGAAGCTCCGCCTGTGCTCCACTTCCCTAGCCCTGCCCTCCTGAGGTCTCAGCCATGGCAATCCCTTCTGTTCCAGAGAGAAGACCAGCAGAAATCAATAATACATGAACCACTGCTCCTGTCAGGGCAGAGGATGATGTTTTAAATGCTTCTTAAAATTCAGTATTAACAAGCCTTCGAAAGGGTGAAAATATTTGAATTAGGGAAAATGAATGTTTTATGAGCTAGGAGGGAAACCTAATCTCCCAGGGTTGGTCAATGCGGTGAGCCCACAAGCATTATGCAGTAAACGGACAGCTGACAGATCTATTGGGCTAGCCACAGAGAGTGTATATGTGCATGCCACTTGGAGTAACCTGTTTTTGCAGAGCTATGAGGACACCTGTCCTTTGGATAAGTCATTCTCAGTTCTGTAAAAATCTTGTGAAATCATGGCATTTCTGCCTTCTATAGTCTCCCAGCAGTGTATAAACCTGACATTTCCTGTAGGGCAAACATATACCTCCCCCCCACACACACATCATAAAGCCATGGGGTGAAAAGAATTTACTCAGTCAAAACTTTTGTCCCCACAGCCAAAATCTGCATAAAAATAGTCCCCAACAAACTTTCTTATTGACAGAACTCACTGATTAGAAAGGAGCCTCACACAGGAGGCAGTATGTCTGCTCTAACAGCAGACTCAGAAAGGTGTAATCTACTGATCTGCTCTGACCTAACAAATTGCTAATATTTTGTATTTACCCTTCACCTTGGTTTCAACCAACATAGGATCACAGCCCAGGAAATTAACTGTTTATACAGAAAAAAGGCCTGAGTTGCTTCAGAGAGAAAAATTCTCACCCGGGCATCCTGCTACATTCAAAAGCAGGGTTCCAGAGCTACCGAGAAGCAAAACAAAAGGCAGGCTAGGAAAGCCATGGGGAGGAAGCCAACAAGCAGCCGCACTGCCTCATGACTTCTGCATCAGCTCCCACCTCCGGGTTCCTGCTCTGACTTCCCAGGATGATGGAGCACAAAATGCAAGATGAAAGAAACCATTTCCTCGCCAAGCCGCTTTTGGTCACGGTGTCTGTCACAGCAGTGAAAACCTACCTAAGATACCTGTACTTGGTACTCTTCTTGTCACCGGACAAAACACTGACAAAAGTAACTGGAGGAAGGAAGGGTTTGTTCAGGCTTGCAGTGTGAGGGTGCACAGTCCATCATGATGGAGGAAGAGTTTGTTCAGGCTTGCAGTGTGAGGGTGCACAGTCCATCATGATGGGGTCAGGAAGGGTTTGTTCAGGCTTGCAGTGTGAGGGTGCACAGTCCATCATGATGGGGTCAGGAAGGGTTTGTTCAGGCTTGCAGTGTGAGGGTGCACAGTCCATCATGATGGGGTCAGGAAGGGTTTGTTCAGGCTTGCAGTGTGAGGGTGCACAGTCCATCATGGCAGGGATGGCATGGAGGCTGGAGCATGAGGCAGCTGGTCACCTGAATCCATCAACAAGAAGTGGAGAGACAGATGGATTCTGGCGCCCAACTTGTCTTCTCCTTTTTCTTTGATCCTGGATCCCCACCCATGATGGTACCACTCCCGCTCAGGGTGTGTCATCCCTCCTCAGTTAAACTAGAAACCCTCTCACAGACACACTCAGCTTGTGTCTCTATGACTACTCTTGATCCAGTCAGATTTGCCATCATGTGCCCTCCTCACTGTACCTGTAAATGCTTGTCCCCTGTGAAGAAATGTAGGTAGGACACCGGCAAACACCGGCATGATTGCCACACACTGCCTGGCAGCTGTGTGACACAGGGTGTCATAGCTAGAATTTCCGGTGCTGTGATAAAGCACCAAAGCAGCGTGGGGAAGGAAGGGTTAATTTCACTTGCTCTTCCATATCTCAGCTCATCACAGAAGAAAGTCAGGAGAGGAACTCCGGGAGTTAACCCGGAGGCAGGAGCTGATGCAGAGGCCATGGAGGGGAAGCTGCTCACTGGCTTGCCCCTTCTGGCTTGCTCAGCCTTCTTCCTTATAGAACCTAGGACCACCAGCCCAGAGGTGGCTTCACCCACAATGGACTGGGCCCTCCCCCATCAGTCACCAATTAAGAAGATGCCCTATAGACTCGCCTAAAGGCAATCTAATGGAGGTATTTTCTCAATTGAAGTTCCTCTTCCCGGGCATCTCTAGCTTGTGTTAAATTGACAGAAAAGATAAGAAAAACCAGGATGCTGGGTGGACTGCTTAGCCTTTTCAGACTGGTGACAGGGATCATACAGTGACAGGTAAGGGCAGTTTACAATCTAGAAATCTTTCAGAACTGTGAGCATGCCCTCACTCCCTCACGCTTCTACCCCCACACCACTGCCCCCACACCCTGTTGGAAAATACTCCTCTACATTGTGAGAGCCCTTTCCTGTAACAGACCTTGTCCTCAGCTCCTTTCGGGTTGAGAGTCTGCATTTTGGTAGGCATTGATTCGAAGAGGGCTGGGGGAGGACCTCAGCCAGAAAAAAGTGAGTATGAATTCGTTACCCTTTTAGACTGATTACATTTGATCCGCCGTACAGCGGTTTGGGAATACCCATAAAGGAGAGCACACACGAGAGATGGGATGCTTGTCCATCCCTCTGTACACACTGCAGATCTCATTCCGGCGACCCAAGACTTAAGAGCAGACAGGCAGCGTGTCAGCAAGCCACTGTAGTGTACAAATGAGGACATAAGTGGTAAGGCGTGGATGTGGCTTCCTGAGCACATTTGGGCAGGGGGCAAAGAATTCCCTGTTCAGAATCGGGTGCAGAGACCAGTACAGAAATGTCACTCACCGCCTTGCTTCCAGGCTTGATTTTGGCTACCTTTCTTATACAGCTCGTACAGACTTGTCTAGGGATTGTGGGCTGGGCCCTCCTATGTCAATCAACACCCAAGAACAGGCCCACAGACATTCCAGAGGCCAGTCTGATGGAGGCAATTCCTCCACTGACATTCTCTCTTCCAGGGAGTAACTGTGACGGGTATCTTCTTCTATTTCTCTCCACCTATTATTTTTTGAGACAGGGTCTCCAACTAAATGTGAAGTTCACTGATTTATTGAGGCTGGTGGTCAGTGAGCTCTGGGGATTCTCCTGTCTCCACATACCATCTTGCCTAGCTGGGTGCTGGGATCTGAGTTCAAGTCCTTGTGTGTGTGTGTGTGTGTGGCGGCGAGTGCACTTGCTGACCAAGCCACACACCCCAGCCCCTGCCTGATCTTATCTATTTTGTCTTTAGATCTTTCAGGATTTCCTGGTGCTTGTAGGATGTATGCTAAACTGGCCATAAATTCACAAAACGGCAGAGAATGGCCTTGAACTCTTGATCCACCTGCCTCCATTCCTTGAATGTTGGGATCGCAGCCATGTATTATCTTTCCTTCTAGTTTCCCATTGCTTTATCGGTCCCATGACTGAGGTCCAGACTTAGAGCAGACTCCCAACCTCAGTGTTACCACTTGCAGAACAGGGAACATAGTCCTGCGAATGTGGGGTTGAGGGCAAGCGGGATCCGTGAACAGCTAGTAACAGTAGGCGCGGCGCCATTTTCTTCCTTCCTCCTCATCTGCTGGCCCGCCTGCCTTTCACTCTGCTCATACAGGAGACTCACATGTCCACACAGCTTCCCCAGCCCCTGACTCCTCACAAAGCCCCTCTCCCTGAATGCATCTGTCACTCCCTAGTGTCCTGATAGCTGCTGTCAGGGACTTAATCACAGATTAATTGAAGATCCTGTTTACAGCTCCTCAACTGCAATCCTGTGTACCTTTGACCTACAGGCCTCTGCCTTAATTAAAGCAATTAGAGCCAGCCGCCAGTGACAGGCCCGGGGTTCTCCGGCCTTTGCCGGTTTCACACTTGCCTGCATTGGATGACAGGGCCAGCTGTCTACACCTGGTGTTCATAGCAGGGCCAGGTTCTCACCTAAGTGACTGACCACTCTAGAGGTAGAAACTGAATCCTGCCAGGCAGGCAGAGCAAGGCAAGATGAACATTTGGCTAAGTCGGGGACTCTCTCTCTCTCTCCCCCTCTTCCCTCCCCTGCCCTCACCCTCACCCTACCCTTCTCTCCCTTTCTCCACTGGCTTTTCTATTTTTCACACCAATAACTGGGCCACAGTGACCTCCTGTCTCAGCCTCAGCCTCCTGGGGCCAAGTCACATGCTCCCCGCCTGCATCCCCCCCTCCCCCAGCCCCGGCCTTGCAGGCCAGTGCAGGATGTTGACATCATTAATATCCAGGATAAGCTAAAGACCGTGCAGCACTTAGAGGGTATTCTGAGTGCTCTGAACAGACGATATGAATGGCAGTGAGCACAAGGACGAAGCCCTCAGCTTCACAAGTCACCAAAGGGCACAAATTAAACACCACCTCGCTCCTCAAAACAGTTATCCTCAAAAGGACAAAGCAGTTAGGTAGGGTGTATGCCCACAGTCCCAACATTTGTGAGGTAGAGACAGGAAGACCAGAAGTTCAAGGTTAATGTTGAGCTACATAGCGGGCTTAAGGCCCGCTTCGTTTCCTGAGACCCTTCCAGAGGAGGAACAAGGTGGCGTTTCACAGGCTGTGGGTACAGAGACCAGGGGGTGCTTGCTTGCGCTTGGTGGGTGGGAAAGCGGATTACACAGTCACAGCGAAAGCAGGGAGATTCCTCGGCAAGTTAAAACTACAGCCACCAAGGGGCCCAGCAATCCCTCTACGGAATAGGTGGAAAATAAAGTCAGCATGTTGAGAAGACAGCTACACTCGGTGATTACTGCAGTACCATTCACAGAAGGCGAGACGTGGAACCGACCTAAGATTCCATCAACTGAGGAGGAAGAGGGGTAGGAGAGAAGTCACGTGTGGAAGTGGAGTTCTGTCTGTCTTAAAGAGGAAAGAAATCCTTCCACGGATGAAGTCGAAGGACAGTACGGCCGTGGAATAAACCAGGCCTAGAAAAATAAATGCTGCAAGACCTCATCCATATGCAGACTCTGAGGACTGACTCCAAGCCAGGCTTGGAGGTGCAGGCCTGCGATCACTGCATTCAGGAGCCTGAGGCAGGGACTGAGAAGACTGAAGAACGTTGGCCAAAAAGGTCAAGTTTCTATTAAAGAGAAGGAATGCATTTGAGAAGTCTATTACATGACATGGTGATTATAGGGAATAATCGGGTTTGCATTTTATTAGTTTGTGTGCATATGTGTGTGTGTATTATGCTGTGTGCCTATGTCGCATATGTGTGTGTGTGTACATGTGGTGTGTGTGTGTACGTGTGTGGTGTGTGTATGTATGGTTGTGCTATGGCACACATGTAGAGGTCAGAGGACAATCTGTGGAAATCTGTTCTCTCCTTCTTCCATGTGGGTTCTGGGAATCAAACTCAGGTTATCAGGTTTGGCAGCAAGCCCCTTTACCTACTGAGCCAACTCGCTGGCCCTAAAACACTGCATTCTTGAAGACTGCTAAGAGAACACAAATGTCACGTGTTTTCTTATCATGTGGAATCTACATTTAAACATGTTTTCATAGCACACACACATATATATATGACTTTACAGAAAGATTATATATATGAGTATGTGTATATGGTATGGGACATGAGAGTAGAGGGGGGTTCTATGTGGGGAGGGGAGAGGTCTAGATAGGGGAGAAGTGGAAACAAGAAAAGATGATGGGGAGGAAGAGGAAAGAAAAACTTTGCCTGTCTTTCTTCACATGCAGAGTCTGGATTTCAACAAAAGTTGAATGTGTGTGACATGGAAACAGAGAGAAACTATTGGGGGCATCAGAGAGGAGGGGTCATCAGAGAGGAGGGGTCATCAGAGAGGAGGGGGCATCAGAGGGGAGGGGGCATCAGAGAGGAGGGGGCATCAGTGGGGAGGGGGGCATAAGAGAGGAGGGGGCATCAGAGAGGAGGGGGCATCAGAGGGGAGGGGGCATCAGAGAGGAAGGGGCATCAGAGAGGAGGGGGCATCAGAGAGGAGGGGGCATCAGAGAGGAAGGGGCATCAGAGAGGAGGGGGCATCAGAGAGGAGGGGGCATCAGGGGGCATCAGAGAGGAGGGGGCATCAGAGAGGAGGGGGCATCAGGGGGCATCAGAGAGGAGGGGGGAGTCAGAGGGGAGGGGGCATCAGAGAGGATGGGCATCAGAGAGGAGGGGGCATCAGGGGGCATCAGAGACGAGGGGGGCGTCAGAGGGGAGGGTGCATCAGAGGGAAGGGGGCATCAGAGAGGAGGGTGCATCAGAGAGGAGGGGGGCGTCAGAGAGGAGCGGGTACCAGGAAAGTGGATATGAACAAGGAACAGCATGAAGATGTCATAATGAAACCTGCTAATTTTATATTGTAATTTAAAATTTAGTTAAAATCTGGGATTTAAATATAGCAAAAACAGTAAATGTAAATTAATCTTGCCATAAAAGTATGCCAAAAATGTATGTGAGGTGATGTGTATGCCAACTAGCTCCATATAGCCACTGTACGATGTACATGTATTTCAAAATATGCTGTATGCCGGGCGGTGGTGGCGCGCGCCTTTAATCCCAGCACTTGGGAGGCAGAGGCAGGTGGATCTCTGTGAGTTCGAGACCAGCCTGGCCTACAAGAGCTAGTTCCAGGACAGGCTCCAAAACCACAGAGAAACCCTGTCTCGAAAAACCAAAAAAAAAAAAAAAAAAAAAAATGCTGTATGGAGCAAATATATACAACTTTGTCAGTTAATTAGACCATCCGTTTAAAAAGGCGTTCTGTATGTCAGTTCATTAAAATATCAATTTTAAAACGTGTTCTGTATTTGTCAATTAAAATATTATTTTTTTTTAAGTGTTCTGTTTGGGCCACTGCCCTGGCTGCTTGACATTGTGCAAACGACTGACCCTCTCAGAGTCTTGGCTTCTCCCTCCGTGATGTAGGATGTAGCCTCCGCCGGCGGGGCAACAGTGGAGCTGAAGGAAGCAGTCGCTGCTCATTGCAAGCTCAGTGCAGTGACTGGCACATGAGAAGAACCCCATTCATGGCAGCTGGGCTCCCGTTTTTATCACGACAATGCTTTGACCTGGTAACTCTGTGGAGCAGCTGACCATATATCTCCCTGTTAGCAGAGGACAAGACAGGTTCAGAGACGGTAAGTAGCTTGCCTAGTACCACACAGCAGGTAAGAGTTGAGCCCCACTTGGTGTGGTGAGGATGGCAGGGAACTCCTTGTGCCAACTGAAGAAACAGATGCCTTTGTGGATGCAGCCATGGGTCAACTCCTCCGGCAGGAGCCTCAGAAGCTTCGCTGGTGGGTCGCATTTAAAATCCTGACCCTCAGGCTGGCTAGATGGCTCGGTGAGCGTGCTGGCTAGTAAGATAGTAACGGTGCTTGTCATCAAGGCTGATTGTCTGGGTTTGAACCCCCAGGACCCACATGGAGAAAAGGAAGAGCAGACTTCTCATGTTCTCTGACTTCTTTGTGTGCTTCCTGGCGCACACGCGTGTGTGCATACACGCACACACAAATTAATAGTAAAACAAATTATGCACTATTTTATTAATCACCATTTGCAACTCTTTTCTCCCCTACTTGTTCTTGGCCATGCTGCCTTTATCACAGCAATAGAAACGCTAAGACACGAGCCAAAGAAGCTTTCCTGCCACAGTTGCCTTTGGTCATCAACAGAATTGAACCTAGGACACCTTGCCACAGGAAGGCATGGCCCCATCCAGGATGCACGCAGGACAACGATGTTGACAGTACCCAGGGGCCCTCAAAGGTCACAGGCATGCCTGCTTCTCTTCACAGCCCCGCTGCTCAACAGGAGCTCGCCTCGCTGAAGACCGTCAGCGTTATACACGAGTCCCTCGGCGGACATCTAGCAAACATTTGCTCTTTTTAAGAAAATAGCACAGAGACTTACCACACACACATTTTGCCCAGTCATTTCCCCTGTTTATTTATCCTGAAGATCATTCCAGTGCAGTTCATGGAGAATCGCCATGTTTTCTATGAAGTTGCCTCTATACTGCTGTGTGGATAATTCCTGTAGTTGGTTCCTTAGCCATTTCTGTGGTCCTCGGGCTCAGAAAGGTGCATTTCTCGTTATTGTGAGAAGATGCCTGACCAAAGCAACTGAAGCAAGGATTTGTGTTGGTTCACATTTCAGCAGACAGTCCATCACGGTGGGGAATCACAGCGGCATGAGCGTGAAGCCGTTGGTCATGTCGGACCCACAGGTGGGAAGCAGAGAGAGAGAGTGAACGCTGGCATTCAGTTTGCTCTCTCCTCTGTATTCACCAGCCCGTGGCACGGAGCCACCCACAGTTGGGGCGTCTTCTCACCTCAACCCAGTCCAGAAACTCCCTCACAGACATGCCCAAAAGTCTGTCTCCTTGGTGACTCTAGATCCTGTCGAGTTGACAATCGCTCCACCATCACAGAGGGCATGCAAGTTTTACTTTTTCTTTTGAGGGCTGAATTGACCTAAAATTTCTTTTACATTTTTTAATGTGTGTGTATGTATCTGTATGTATATATGTGTGTATGTTTGTGTGTATATATATATGTGTATGTATGCCTGTGTGTATGTGTGTGTGTAGGCATACCCATGTGGAGATCAGAGAAAAGCTTATGGAAAGAGGTACCTTTTTTTCCACCATGTGGTTTCGGGGGATCAGACTCAGGTCATCAGACTTGGTGGAAAATGCCTTTACCAAGTGAACCCTCAGAAGCTCAACAATAGTGATATTTTATTTGTATTTTAACAAATCAAGCTTGCCTGAAGATCAGAGTGCAAAGCTAGCCACACTAGTCAGCCATACAGGCCAGGCAGTGGTGGTGCACACCTTTAATCCAAGCAGCCACACTGGTTAGCCATAGAGGTCGGGCAGTGGTGTGTATGCTTTTAATACCAGCGCTTCAGAGCAGAGGCAAGCCAATTTCTGTGAATTTGAGACCATCCTGGTCTACAGATTGAGTTCTAAGACAGCCAGGGCTACACAGAGAAACCCTGTCTTGTAATAAATAGATAGATAGATAGATAGATAGATAGATAGATAGATAGATGGATGGATGGATGGATGGATGGATGGATGGGTGGGTGGGTGGGTGGGTGGGTGGGTGGGTGGGTGGGTGGGTGGATGGATAGATAGATGGATAGATAGATGGATAGAAAGAAAGGAAACCCCCCCATTCCTCCTCCTCTCAGCACTGATTTGAGGCCCCTGTTAATTTGTGTCTGGATAGTTGTTTCTTTTTCTTGTAAGCACAAAGAGACCTTTAGATGTGGCAAAATCAAACCACTTGCTCAGGCTAGGAGTTGACAGCTTGTGACTTCATAATGGTGTTTTTGCCCATGGAGGAAATCTTAATTTCTATGCAGTTGTTATGTTTTGAATATGAAATTTCCCCTGTGGGCTTATCATCTGTGGGACCCTTGGTTTGTGAGTGTTGGTGACTTTTCTCAAGGGATGTCAGCAAAGGTCTACTCACCCCAGACAGGGAAGCAACGACAGGCCGAACACGTCCGCCTAAGCCTCATTTAGCAAACCCATGCGTTTCACTGGGGTTACTTACAGGATCATGGATGACTCAAAGGCCTCTTTATCACTGCCTTAGTTAGGGCTTCTATTGCTGTGAAGAGACACCATGACCACAGCAACTCTTACAAAGGAGAACATTTAATTGGGGTGGCTTACATTTTCAGAGGTTTAGTCCCTTATCATTACGGTGGGAAGCATGGTGGCAGATGTGGTGCTGGAGATGCAGCTGTGAGCTCTACATCTGGATCCAAAGGCAGCTGAAAGAGACAAGTCACAGATGTCCCCCAACAACGCCACATCTGCTCCAATGAGCGCAGACCTCCTCGGTGCCACTCCCTACAGACCTAGGGAAGCCATTTTTATTCAAACCACCACAATCCTCATGGGCTTGCCCCAGCCTGGGTGGCTTTGAGCTCTGCACATCCACCACTCAGACCCCTGCACTCCACTCCCTGGCCCCACAGACTCTGGCATTTGACTGTCGGGTCCACAGTTAGTGGCGCTGTTTGGAGAGGCTCAGGAGGTGTGACCTTGTTGGAGGAAGGATGTCACTGGTGATACATTTTGAGAGCTTAAAGATATGCTGTTTCTAGTGTACTCTCTGTTTCTTGCTATAATTCAAGATGTGGTGGCACCTGCCATGTGCTACCACTGGTCTGCAAACAAAGCCAGTTATCTGTGTAAGTAGAACTGTAAGGCAAATAAACTTTTTTTTTTAATTGAGACAGGGTTTCTCTGTAGCTTTGAAACCTTGAAGCCTGTCCTGGAACTAGCTCTTATAGACCAGACTGGCCTCGAATTCACAGAGATCCACCTGCCTCTGCCTCTCGAGTGCTGGGATTAAAGGCGTGGGCCACCACCACATGGCTATAAACTCTTTCTTTTATAAGTGCCTTGGTGGCGGTATTTTATCACAGCAATAGAAAGCCAGCTGAGACAAAAGCTGGTGTCAGGGAGTGGCTGTGGCTACGAACAACCTGACTGTGGCTTTTCAGAGGAATGTGGAAGACTTTGGGTCTTAGGAGAAAAGCAGTTGAATGCACTAAATAGGGCTTAATGGGCAATTCAAGCAGACACTTGAACGGCAACTCTGAGTGCAATGAGGACCACTGAGGCCCAGCTCAAGAGGTTGCAGAGGGGAGCAATAATGGTAACTGTGCTAGAGACTGTTTATTGTGATATTTTGGCAAAGGATGTGGCTGCCTTTCGCCCATGTCTTATTAAAAACTTACCTGAGGCCAAATTTAAGAGTAATGGTCTAATTTCTTTGGTGGAAGATACTTCATGGTAGCCTAATATTGACTCTGTCACCTAGGTATAAGTAATCATTCTCGAGCAGATTTTCAATGAAAAAGAGCAACAGGGAGGTCGAAAGAAATACAAAATGTACAGTTTGAAGAGAAAAAGGACTCTAGCAAGCTTAATGTTACAGCCAAGGCTTGTGCGGGAAAAGAGGTTATAACCATTCAGGTTAGTGCCATTAAGGAGTCAAACCTGCACTGACTAGAGGGAGGGGCACCCTCAGTGCTAGACCCCGCCCACGTAAGCCTCCAGCCTGGGAAAGGAAAAGGTCTAAGGGTTATTCTGATTCTAGAGAGGAACAAACAAAAGCTGCTTGTAAATATGATTTGAGGTGGCCAAGGTCCATCCTAGCCTGGGATGAGCTTGGCAGTGCCGTCCATCGCGCTGACCTTAGAGTTAAGAAGATCACCAAAGTAAAGGGGTCGCGGAATCTTCCTCTGTGGGTATGGAGAGCTACCGAGGACGGACGTGTGGCAGGGAAGTCCCTTCACGCATGACCCGAGAGACCATTGCATGAAGCAGTGAAGATGAAGCCTGGTTTACGTCGGAGACCCCAAGATATTAGTGCCAGGGCGAGACATCTGCTAAGGCATGCTGCACGAGAAAGTGGAATAGTGGGGTTGGAGAGATGGCTCAGAGGTTAAGAGCACTGACTGCTCTTCCAGAGGACCTGAGTTCAATTCACAGCAACCCCATGATGGCTCACAACCATCTATAATGAGACCTGGTGCCCTCTTCTGGTGTGCAGGCATACACGCAAGCAGAACACTGTATACATAAGTAAATAAATCTTTAAAAGGTGTGGGGGGGGACCAACCCAAGAGAGAGATGTATTGTGTAGTTAACAAAGCTGGAAGGGTAAAGCCATCTAAGGCCTTTGAAATCCAGCATGGAGCTTCAGGATTTGAAGTTTCCCCTGCTGGATGTTGGTCCTGTATTTTCTTACTATCTCCCCATTCCTCCCTTTCGGAATGGTCATGTAAATTATGTCCCATTGCATGTTAGAAATATGTAATTTGCTTTTTGATTTTATAGGAGGCTATAGTATAGAGAATGCCTTGAGTCTCAGTAGGTATTTGAACTTTGGTTTGTTGAGATTATGAAAGATTATGGGGTTTTTGAAGTTGGACTAAATGCATTTTGCCTGATGATATGGCCACGAGACTTTTGGGCCAGGGAGTGAACTGTAGTGGTTTGAATGAGATGATCCTCCATATTCTTGGGCATCTGAATACTTGGTTCCAAGTTGGTGACGCTGTTTGGGAAGGTTTAGGAAGTGTGACCTTGCTGGAGGAAATATGTCACTAAGGGGCAGGATTTGAGGTTTCAAAAGCTATGCGATGGTTTTCCAATGTGTTCTCTCTCTCTCTCTCTCTCTCTCTCTCTCTCTCTCTCTCTCTCTCTCTCTCTCTCTCCACCCTTGCAGTTTGAGATGTGAGCTGTCAGCTGTTGCTCAAGCCACCTGCCACCTTGGCTCTGCCATCACGGACTATTATCCCTCTGGAACAACGAGCCAAATAAACCCTTTCCTCTATGGTTTATTCCTGCATTGTTTATTTCCTGATGGTGTTTTATCACAGCAATAGAAAAGTAAGACAAGGACGTGTAAGTCAGATTGCTTTGGCTCCATATTAGTCAAAAGTGAGCTACAGAGCAACTTTGCATTCTGGGAGCAGTTATTCAATGAGTTTAATAAACAATCCACTTAAGCCAATGATTAAAAACTTTACACATCCCCAATTGCTGTTTCTTTCTACCTCCATTTTCTGCTTTCCCCTGTTCCATTGATGAGTCTTTTTCTTGTGTTGTCTTAATCACTATGGCTTTGTTCTATTTTTAACATTGGTAGGTGTGAGGCCAGTCTTCATTTTTTTTAGAATGTTTCTCCTTATTCTTGTTTGGCTATATTTATATGCACTGGGCTTTATGATGAGGCTGACTCATTCCAGAAAGGAAGAACTGGTTTCAGAGATGTTGTGGGTGAGCAGGGGATGCCACCTCTAGTCCTGATGCAGAGTCCCTTCAGAAAGGGGGAGGGTTTATTGGATGGTTCCAGCTGCCTCGCGGTGTTCTTCCTTCTCTCTCCTTAACCATAGAGGGATTTCTAGTGGACAGAGAGGTGAAGAAATCGGGAAAGGAAACAAGCAAAAACGTACAGGTAGAAGAATCATGAAGCAAGGAAGAGAAGAGGCAGAGAGGGAGGTGGGACTAAGGGCATCACTCTTTGGAGGAGCCTGGCAGACGAAGCAGCGAAAACTAGAAGGAAGGAGGGTTCCTTGCAAGAGTGGGAAGAGGGATGCATGAGATGTGGGGGCTGGGTGAGAGGCCTGGGGTAGGGATGGGGTGGTCTGGAGCTGTGCCCACAGGACTCTGGTAAGAAGAGGCTGGCCATAGAAAAGAAAAGGAATAAAAGTTGGGAACTCTTACCAGCCTCGCACAGCCTGTGTGATCCTCTGGAGGTAAACTCTCACGTCCCTGCTGTAAGGATTACAGCGTGAGTTGGGACCCTAACAGGTCCCATGCCGGGTAAGGAACGGGGTAGGAGACAAATACCCCATACAGACAGAGCTTGAGTTTATTGAGAGGAGGGTAGAGGAGAGGGGAGAATGAGGGGGAGGGGTAATACGGAAGTGGGGGAGAGACGGAAAGCGGCCTCCTCAAAGAAAACAGCAGAAAGGAAGAGAGAGGGAGTACGCCCGGCTTGGCTCTTAAAGGGACCTTTTGCATCTGAGTACAAGACTAGGACCCTGGACTGACCAGGGTACTACCTGGGTGCATCTGGCCAGATGACAGGGCAGACCAGCATAATGCCTGAATCCTAACACCTTCCATATCCGGACCCTGCCTTCAGAGAAGCTACCGAGCTGGCTTTTGGATTGGCTCCCGTGAACAAGCATGGAACTCAGAGCTGTGATCAAGCTGTACACACCCTATGGAAGGAACTCAGAGCCGGGCTTGCGGAGCTGGATGCAGGCAGGCCTCTGGTCTGCCGTGAGCTTCGCGTCGAGGAGGTATTGCAGCTCTGTCATCAGATGCTGTGATTCTCCACACACAAAGAAGACAGCATAGAACTTTGCTCTAGAAGAGCAGGGCAGTATCAGAAAGGTGCCAGCACGGGACGCCGTGAACACTGGAGGAGGAAGGAAGGCAGAAGAAGCAGACATGGCGGCTCATGCACACCGGTCCAAGTGGGTACGCCGCTGAAAGGGGGCCCAAAGGCTCACACAAGCCTCTCTGGCCCAGCCAGAGCCTTGCAAAGGAATTCTCCTGGGAGAAGTTCTGTGTAGGCACCCTGTCCCTGAAGGTCCACCCTCCAGGCCTACAGTGGGCAGTCACAATGTCAACCTTCCTAGCAGGAACCCCTATTACTCCCACCCTCAAAATGACCGTTTCTCCACTGGGTTCTGAGTTTTAGCACCCCTTGGAAGCAGGATCCTGCTTATCCACCCTATGGCTAAATTTGTTTCTTCCCTCTGCAGCGAGGATGACCAGGCCCAAGCCCTCTCCTTCCCTCATAACTTACCAAGAACCACAGAGTACATTGATGATTCAAAGCTACCTGATCGTGACCCAACGTGTCCAGAAACACAACAAAATGTCAACAAATGGAGTTTAAAGGCCTAACTGACATTTATTAGGGATTCATGAATCAGGCAGTGTTCCATCCATAGAACAGAGAGGTGTCCTGCCGTGGCTGACCATTTGGCAGGAACAAAGAAACAGCATGAAACAAAAATAAAAACCAAAAATAGGTTTGTTTACCAGCTGTGGTGGTATAGCCTGGTTACCCCGGCTTCTCCAGAGGCTGAGGGGTTGCCAGTTTGAAACCAGCCTGGACTACATAGCCAGACAGTCTCAATAGTCCATAAATAAGTAGGGCTTGGGAACTAGCCTCGTGGTAAAATGGTTAGGCCAGCTTGGATTGTGTAGCCAGACTGTCTCAATAATAGATAGATAGATAGATAGATAGATAGATAGATAGATAGATAGATAGATAGATAAATGGTGGGGAGCTAGCTCTGAGGTCGAGTGCTTGCCCCGTATATACAGGTCCTGGGTTCAATCCCCACTGCTGGTAGAAAACAGCAAAAGCAGCTGATATCAGGTGTCTTTCCTTCTAAGAGTTACTGCAATGTGGCTGGCCTGGAGGCCTGGCTTGTGTGCCCTCATTTCTCACAGGTCAGATGTTAGAAGTTAATAGCTGAGCTTCCGTTTGGAGATGAGGAATCTTCACCCAAGTGACTCCATCTTGGGTTGTCTGTTGAGGTCCAGTCTGGAAGTTCAGGCCAAGTCAATGGCCTCCCATAAATCTTACTGACAATAAAATGTGACTCACTTCTCCTGGTGGTTGGGCTTTTTCTAGGTCTGGGCTCCCTGCTGTGATAGGGCTGCATTATAGGGCACATTGGCATCAGGGGCCCAATCTTGCCCTCCTCCCTGAGGCCTGACTGCTGGATGCCTGGGTGGGGGATCAGTTTCCTTCCTGACAAACACCTTGCTCTTTCAGAGCCAGTGTCTTGAAGAACTGCATTTCAGTTATGGTGGATAGGATGTGTGTGTGCATGCGTGTGTGTGTACATGCATGTGTGTGCATGCATGTGTGTGCATGCGTGTGTGTGCATGTGTGTGTTTGTGTGTGTGTCCATCCCCAGAATGTGATCTGGGGAAGGAAGCCAGAGGTACAAATCTATAGAGAGCAAGTGGGCTTGCTGAGGATTAAGTTTTTTCTCCGGGAATCTCCCTCTTTCTAAGCCTCACTTCCTTAGTCTGCCAATGGAAGGGTTTTTGGATTTGACTCTCTGGATGCCCCTCTAGCACTGGCCTGCTCTGGTTTTCTTTGTTTTCATTTGTGTTATTTATTTATTTTCAACAATATCATATATGTGTGTATGTGTACATATAATATACCTTAATCAGCCCCCCATTATCCTCTTCCTGCCCCCACCTTTCCTCTATTCCAACACTCCCCCTCTGTCCTACTTAGGGTCACTATAGCTGTGACGAACACCATGACCAAAAGTAACCTGGGGAGGAAGGGTTTCTTTGGCTTATACTCCACATCATAGTCCGTCATTGGAGGAAGTCAGGATAGGAACTCAAACAAGGCAGATCCTGGAGGCAGGACCTGATGCAGAGGCCATGGAGGGGAGCTACTTATTGGTTTTCCCATGACTTGCTCAGACTGCTTTCTTATAGACCCCAGGACCGGCAGCCCAGGGATGGCACCACCCACAATGGGCTTCCCCCTCCCTATCAACCACTAGTTAAGAAAATGTCCTGCAAGCTGGATTTTTTTAAATAATGTATTTATTTTTATTTTCTGTACATTGGTGTTTGTCCCGCAGGTGTGGATTGCCTTGGGCGGGCCACTTAGTCTAGGGTTAGTAGCCCGCCTGGCAGGTCAGTTATTCCAGGGTCCCGGAGAGGCACTACCTGGAAGATATGGGCTAGGAGACAGGAAGAAGGCCATGCAAAGTTTGTCAAAGCCTCCGTTTATTAGGGACGAGATACAACCTTTTATAGGGTAAGGAGTTGGGGGGATGGGGCACAGGGTTCTGGGCTCTTGCCGCGTGGTTCACGTTGGTCACATGGTCCTCGTTGGTCACGTAGGCAGGCAGGAGGTTATCTTTGGTCAGGTCACTTTAGGCCTGGAAGTTAACACACCTAGCTCCCTAGATAGTTTGGAATGTGGGGTGGGTTCCGCTAACAGATAGCTCTCATTAACAGCCAATTTGGGTGTGGGGTAGGCTCTGTCAATAGAACCATTCTTAACACAATTAGGGGTGTGGGGTTCTCTGCAGACTCCCCAGGGTGATGGTTCCTGTAATGATTTTAGGAGGAAACTGGCTCCTGACAGATCCCCCTTTCTTTTATAAAGACAGGCAGCTATTAAGTGAAGGGCATCAGGTCAGAGTCCAACCAAGGTGTCAGATCTAAAAGAGAAGTGACTGGGACAAGGAAAGACCCTCCTCTCGAATGGTGAAGCAATTTACCTCTCCTGGGAACAGAGGGGTGCCTTATGATTCTTAGGTCTAGTGGGGACCAGGTCTTTATCCCCCTTACCCGTCCTAGGATTCCCAGTATCCTGTCTTAGGTTGGGGGATTTCCTGCCACAAGTCACCCATCCTTGGAGCTCCTCAAATGAAAGGTATCTAGCGAGATTTAAAGTAAACAGATCACAGGTCACCCTGTCTTAGGCCATGTGGAGGGCACTCCTCATGCCTGGCACCATGCCATGTTGAGCCGGCCAGTACAGCCTCTGTATGGTGTGCTGTTCAGGCGAGGATCCACACTAACTCCCGTCATTGGGCCCCTGTGTCTATCACTAATGAAAAGGCTGTGAGTAGCTCCTCAAACAAAATATAATGATATAATTTTGGGCACCAATAACTCCATCTTCCAGACAAGAAGAAAGGGCATTTTCCAAACCCAGTATTCACCTTTTAATCTGGCCTTAGGTATCCTCCTTCCTAAATGCCTACTCCACAATAAAATTATGAGTGCTGCCTGCCAACAATTAGGGCAGTGTAAAAGGGATCTAAATCTAAAATTTTTAACATATGCATTAAACCCAAACACTTTACAGCGTGTGTCAGACTTTTCCCAACATCTATAAGCAGTTATAAGTATCATTAGATCAATTGCAGTAAGAGCACAATGACATACATAGTTGTTACCAAATACCAGTTCCAGTCTCTGAGCAACAGTGACAGGAACCCTAATCTTTCCCCTTCTTAAGTGAAGAGAGGTTAATATTTTAATTAAAATGAGTTTTGTGTCCCAAAGATTAAAACTGTCTGATGTTTAGTGCGCATCAGAAGCAGCTTAGCGTTTGTGCTTTAGGGCAGGTGGGATTCCTGGGTGAGGTGAGCTGGAGTCAGCTATCTGAAGCAGCACATCCTGGCACTTATCTCAGGCCGGTCTCCCTGGACTCTCTAGGGGCAGAATGACACCCTGCAGAGTGGGGTAGCAGGTTCTGTTATCAGGCACTCCTCTCCTTGGGGCAGGAAAGGCCGGACCAAGGACCTCTCCCCAATCTCCTCTGGAACTCCTCTGTGGGATGTCCGCAGCCTCGACAGCATCAGATCCAGCTTTTATTTTCTTTCTGTGAAAAAAGCATAAACATATCCTCGACCCCAAATATATATAGGTCGGGTTTTTTTCATAATGCATTGCAAGGGCTTTTCCACCTTGCCTTAGCAAAGGTCAGCTTGGTGTTATCACGCCAGATCCATTTGCATCAAGATCTGCTTGCAACCTTTTATGAGTTGCTTTCAAGGAGCCTTGTTACGCTCCACAATTTTTTTTTTATTAGCCATATATGCAGCTCTTCCATTGGAAAAGCCATTTGTAAAATTTAGCATAAAATCCTTTAAGGGATTTTTTAGCTATAACATTAGCAAAATACAGTTGTGTGAATTGTAGCAATGATCTTGGAAAAGATTATTGTTTTTGCCTTTGAATTGAGCAAACATAATTGTCCAGGAATCAGTCTTAAAATTATCAATGAATCTATTATTTAGTATAAGAAACATTGATCATAGTCAATATTTTGTCAAACCATTTTTCAGCTTTTATCCTGTCCTTTTGTATTAGACAGGCTATTGTTTTAAATTAAGAGTTTAATATCTTAACTGGCAAAACTGAGAAGGTTTAGCCATAAACAGCATTTTTTTATAAAACTGTTGTAGAATAAGTTTTATATTTAATATACACATTCTCCATAGCTGAATTATAATTAATATACTGTATTTGTTGATTATTGTATATTTTACCTGTTGATTTATATTTTACCTGCTTGAATACCTGCTAGGCAGCTTTCTTTAAGCTCTCTATTGGAAACTGTTTTTTTGTAAGAATTTTCACTAGCAGCTCAAGGTCTTTCATAAGAATATTATAACTAGGGCTTTAACCATTGTATATCTAATTAAAAGTTTTTAAGCTATCCTCCTCTTAAGTTTTAAGTCTGCCTTGCAGATAGGAAAATGGAAAAATGAAGCATTTTTTGACTAATAATGCTGGCCTCATTAGACACCAACATGTAGAAGAATGAAAATAAATCTATATCCATCTCCATATACAAAACTTAAGTTTAAATGAGCCAAAGGCCTCAGCATATAAAAATTATGTTGAATCTCATAGAGAAAAATTTTTGAAGCACACTTTGCCACATCTCAAACACAGCCTCAGTGGCACAAACATTGTGAGAAACCATAAATCTCCTGAACTGAGAAACTTTTGTATAACAAGGCTATATAGTGGGAAAAGATCTTTACTTATCATAAATCCATTCCAAAAATATATGAAGAACTCAGGAAATTAGTTATTAAAAATTTTAATCCCAAAAAATATTTGTTATAAACCTAAACTGAAAACTCTCAGACGAACTTAAAAATGACTGAGACATTTAAAAATGCTCAAACATAACAACCTTTAGTCCTCAGAGAAATGCAAACTAAAACTCCGAGATTTTATCTTATCCTTGTAGAAATGACCAAGATTAAAAATTATTATTAACAATTTATGTTTAAGAAAATGTGGTTAAAGAAAAAACTTTATTGCTGGAAGTGTAAACTGGTGTTGGAAGTGCATACTGGCACAGCCACTTTTGGATCATACCTAGTATTGAAAATCCTGGATAAACCAGACTCTCCCAGCAGGAAGAGAAGAACCAAAAATCCAGGGCTAGCCGCTTCAGCCCTAGGAACCAGCTGAAGACAAAGCCTTGACCTCGGAAAAACAGGTTTTCCAGCTGCGATTATCACAGTACTGTTTTAGGAACTAGGGGATTACAACCTTGGGAGTGGTCCCGAGGCAGGAGAGCTGTCCTCCTGCAACCACCATAGGATTTTTGGAATTTATGACCCTCCCGGACCACTAGGGTGTGGCCCCTTTCCTCAAAAAATTCTTTCTCCTGGTCACTGGGGGTCGAACTCCTCCCCCACCAACCAAGGCCACGTGTGCGACCTCAGCAAGGATGGTCTCCAGCGAGCTATGGGGCAGCTGCGCCATCCCAAGACCTGAGTGAGAGTCTCCCCAGCATTGAGGGACCCTCATTCTGTCTATTTTTTAAAATTAGGCAAATATCTACCTCAAAACTTAGCAATACCCCTTTTGGGCCTAAATACAAAGATGTTTAACCATACCACAAGGACATGTGCTCAGCCATGCCCATAGCAGAACCATTTTATCATAGCCTAGAATCTGAAAATAACCCAGATGTACCTCTTTTACATCTAGGATAAATGAGACATCATCCTTTTAAATATCCATGAATACCACAAAATATCTTGGAGTAACTCCAAGCAAGCAGGACAGACGTTTTGGGTCCTGTCATCTCTGCCTGTGAAGGCAGAAATGTTTTTTATTTTTAACCATTATCATTTGTTAGAGTATAACTCTGGCCCTTGATAAAGTTAATTAAGAGGCATGAGTCTCAGCAATTCGCCCTGAAGCCACACCTAGCAGCAGGGAAGGACCTCAAGCTGAAACAATACAACTCCCACCCAAGAGCGGGCCGTACAAATGGAAAAACTTGTAGGATAAGAACTTTAAATCTTGAAAGATCCCCTACTTTCTTGCGAAAGCAGAAGAAACACAGCAAAAATGACAATTTCACTGAAAGCAGTTTACAGATTCAGTGTAAATGTCCATTAAAAAATTATAGCAACATTTCTCACAGAATTCACATACAGATTTTAATGTAAATGTTCATTAAAATTATAGCAAAACTTTTTACAGAACTCGAAAGAACAATATAGAACTCAAAAGAACAATCTCCAACCTTATACAAAAGAAATAAAAACTCAGGATAGCCTAAACAATTCTAAAAATCCTCTGAATATATCACAATCTTTGATTTTAAAACTTTTTTACAGAAACACAGTGCTGAAATTAATCTACCTTAGATATAAACTTATACACCTACAAACTAAAGATTTTTGACCAAGAAGCAAGATTTTTAAAATGGAAAAGAAGCATATTTACTGTCCTAAATGAAGCTGCAGCTTTTTGAGTCTAGATTCCTGTATAGCAAACCTGCCTGTCAGCTTTCGCTCCATATGGCAGGGGGTTAAAGACATAGGCTCTCTAGCCCTAACAGCCAGCCTGCTTGGCAGGAGTAGCTGTGTGGATTGTATCCTAACTTCTCGCATCTTGAGGGACTCCCTTTTGAGTCCGCAAGCAAACACATTAAGCAAACACATGAAGCAAACATATGAATCTCTGTTTTTGACTCTTACTCCTCTCTCCCTGAGTGATTGATTAAATTCCTGTATGAATTTCTCTTCCCTTGAAAGTCCCATATCTTTTTGGACGACGGTGAGCCTGCGCCTACCTTATCCTGCAGATCTGTCCGAGTTCTACAGCTGCAGAACCTTCTGTTTTCTTCTTGTTGTCCCGGGACTGCGCGTTGTCGTCCGATAGTTGACCGTGCTCCGCGTCGCTGGTTCGGGCGCCACTGTGGATTGCCTTGGGCGGGCCACTTAGTCTAGGGTTAGTAGCCCGCCTGGCAGGTCAGTTATTCCAGGGTCCCGGAGAGGCACTACCTGGAAGATATGGGCTAGGAGACAGGAAGAAGGCCATGCAAAGTTTGTCAAAGCCTCCGTTTATTAGGGACGAGATACAACCTTTTATAGGGTAAGGAGTTGGGGGGATGGGGCACAGGGTTCTGGGCTCTTGCCGCGTGGTTCACGTTGGTCACATGGTCCTCGTTGGTCACGTAGGCAGGCAGGAGGTTATCTTTGGTCAGGTCACTTTAGGCCTGGAAGTTAACACACCTAGCTCCCTAGATAGTTTGGAATGTGGGGTGGGTTCCGCTAACAGATAGCTCTCATTAACAGCCAATTTGGGTGTGGGGTAGGCTCTGTCAATAGAACCATTCTTAACACAATTAGGGGTGTGGGGTTCTCTGCAGACTCCCCAGGGTGATGGTTCCTGTAATGATTTTAGGAGGAAACTGGCTCCTGACACGCAGGTATGTCTGTATGAGCACAAAGGATCCCCTAGAAGAGGGGTTACAGACAATTGTGAGTTGCCATGTGGGCATTGGGAATTGAACCCCAGTCCTTTGGAATAGAAACAGTGCTCCTAACCACTGAGCCATCTCCCTAGTTCTTGAAAGCTTATGGAGTCATTTTCTCAATTTCAGATAACTCTAGTTCGTGTCAAGTTGACATAAAACTAGTCAGCATGCCCTGCAGACTTTTATGGCCTGTGTATTTATGTGTTTACACCGAATTTCATTACGGTCGTGAGTGGTGTGGAAGTGAGTGGCTCATTTACAAAAACAAGGGCAACTTACCAGCCCGCTGCTGAGGGATAGGACTTCCTCTCTCCCTGTGACAATTAACTGCCTGTAGCTTCTCAGGGAGAGGTGAAAATTTGTGAGTCGCTTCCCCAGGTTTGAGAGCATGTTGGTGGCCCTGTGCTGTGCAGGCACCCGCTGTTGTCGTAAGCTCATGTGTGAAAGACAGTGCTTCCCAGCCTCTCCTTCATGATGCTCTCTGAGCCTTGGTAATATAGATGTTCGGTTTAGCGCTGGGCATTCAATTGGTCACTGATTCTCAACATTTTGTCCTGAATTGCCCATTGCCTAATGCTAACAGGGGTTTCTCTGACAGCAGCGCTAGTCTGCGGGTCGTTTCTGAGCCTTCTGTTGGGTAGATGGATGGGAGAGGGCGTGCTGTCTGCCTACTAAGTGCTTCCATTCATCTCATTTGTGGAAGGGAAGCAGCTGCCAAACAGAGTCCCATGGACCCAGCCAGAGACCGCAGTCTCACAGCGAGAGAGGCCAGAGATGGAAAAGCCGGTAGAGGAGAGAGCACTCCTCATGTCCAGGACAACTCCTCTCAAACGTGGTCACAGGAAGACCACTGGTTGAGGATTTTCCCTCTCAACTTCTCAGAGGGGAGCTAGGCTTCAGGACTGTTGGAAGCATGAGTTATCTCCAGAAGGGGACGAACTCTCAGGGGAGTCACCAAGGAGTCCAGTTTCTATCTGTGCTGAAAGTAAAAAGAGAAAAGAGAAAAATCAGAGCGGAAGAAATGACTCAGTCAGCAAAGCACTTGCCTCAAAAGCATGGGAACCTGAGTTGGATCCCAAGAGTCCATGCAAATACGGGGTATGGTCACATGATTGTGATCTCAGCACTGGGGAAACACAGATGAGAGAATCCCTGGGATTTGCTTGTCTGACAGCCTAACCTGATGGGTGAGCCCAGGCCAATGAGGATCTTGCCTAAACATACACACACACACACCACATACACACATATAAACACATGCATACACACACACACACCACCATACACACACACACCACATACACACATATAAACACATGCATACACACATACACACCACCATACATACACACACCACCATACATACACATACCCATACACACACACCACACATACACACATATGAATGTTGTAATATTGAGCAGCGGGCTACGTTCCTGGCACCCGGCCGCCCACACGGCTAGCTTTATACCTGAAATAATTACACAGAAACTGTATTCTTTTAAACACTGTTTGGCCCATTAGTTCTAGCCTCTTATTGGTTAATTCTTACATATTGATCTAACCCATTTCTAATATTCTGTGTAGTACCACGAGCTGGCTTACCAGGAAAGATCTTAGCCTGCGTCTGTCTGGAGTGGGAGAATCATGGCCACTGCCTGACTCAGCTTCTTTCTCCCAGTATTCTGTTCTGTTTACTCCGCCTATCTAAATTCTACCCTATCAGAGGGCCAAGCAGTTTCTTTATTAATTAACCAATAAAAGCAACAAATAGATACAAGACTCACCTCCATCATTGTTGGAGTAAGCCAAGTGTAGTGGCTTAAATGAAGTCAGACAGAAATTGTAATAATATATACAGCTTTAATTGGGAAATAGACTTACAGAACCAGAAGTTCCAGTGGAGAACAGGAAAGCAGAAGGGAAGGTGGGGAGCACGCCCGCAATCTTTATAAGTAAAAAATATCCTTGGGGGACCCGGCCCTACAAACAAGGTGATTGGCTGTGTCCCCCTACATATGAACACACAAACACACCATACACACACACAAAGAAAAAAGTCTCAGAGAAAACTCACAAGCCTGAAGCATGATTCTGGAGACAATAATGCTTTCCTTGCAGGACCTGTCAGACTTCTTGCCAAGTCAGAGTTTTGCAGACTTTTACATCATGTATCCACTCTCTTTCAGTCATTCCTAGCAGAGTGATCCTTAACATATGAGCCATTCTCCTTAACATATGAGCCAAGTTAAAGCCAGGCTGCTGGCGCAGAGAGCCCCAGCAGTGACTCAGAAGACAACTGTGGGATTCTCTGTCCTCTGGTGAGAGAAACAATCCAGGCTTGCTCACACAGACTTACAGAGAGACCCAGGTTCCTTCTGCTATGTGGCTCTGTTGATCCATATCCTGGGTTGCCATGGAGACACGGTCTCCATGTTTCTCTTAGTCTGTTCTAAGACTATAACAAAATACCGTAGACTGGGAGATTTGCAAAAGTAGAAATTTACCATTCATGGTTCGAGATCCAGTGCCTGGGACATCCTGTTCCATTTCACAGCTACCATTTTCTAGCTGTCCATGTCCACTGGCAGTGATAAACCAGCACCCTTGAGCCTCTTAGCAGAGTGCTATTCCCTAGCTAGGCGTGGTGGCACTTGCCTCTAATCACAGCACTCAGGAGACAGAGACAGGCAGATCTCTTGTAAGTTTGAAGCCAGCCTGGCCTGCATAGCCAAGTTTCAGGCTAACCAAAGCTACATAGTGAGACCTGTCTATAAAGAAGCATGAGTGCCGATGGAGCCCCCAATTTAATTTCCCAAGATCTCATCTCTCCGCACTATAGACACCCTGACTTACAATGGTATGATAACGTTTTTACTAGGCTCTGAATTTTTATCTTTCCTCAGTTAGTGATACACAGTGCAGTACTCTGACCATGCCAGACAGCAGCAGCAAGCAGTATGTAACTCCAGCCAGCCATGTGATCACAAGAGAAAACAACAGAATTGTGCAGAATTGCCAGCCTGCTTTAAATGCGAGCACTTAAAGTATTCAAGACAGTCCATATTTTTGCTAAAAGGTATGTTCATGCTATGTGGATTTGCCCAAATGCAGGTCCCTGGAGGTGTTCTGAGGATGATGAGGTAGACTAAACCAAAGTATAATATTGGGCAGGTTGGCTGTCAGTTGCATTTTTGACTTTGCCTTTACACATCTGTGCATATGTAAACCCTTATGTTTGTGTATTATTATGTTTTCTTGAAATGGGTCTTTCTGCATAACCATAGCTGGTTTCAAATCCTCTTTCTAGCTAAGGTTGGTGTTGAACTCACAATCCTTCTGGCCCAGCTTCCCAGTCCTGGGGTTATAGCCATGTATCACCATGCCAGGCTTCTTACAGTGTTTCCCCCTTCCACGGATTTCCCCGGATGTAACCCATTTACAAGAGGAGGTGTGTCTGTATTACACCGCACATTAGAAAACAGCACACAAATTGTGTGAGGAACAAACATTCAGGCCGCAGCATTAGTTCCAGCCTGGAAACAGGCCCCTCTCCTTGCTCACCTTCCATTGAGGAGAACTTAAGCTAAAGGTCACAGCTACAGCTGGACACGATGCATCCCAGGCAGCTTCAGCCAGTATCATCATAGAACAAGCAGCAGGACATGCAATCTCTAGATCCTTGAAAACTGTGTCAGCCTTGAAGTTTCTGTTTCCCTGAGAAGAATTTTTTCATGTAATTTTTGTTTTATTGGCATCTGCCTCTTTTTTTATCGTTCCTTCCTCTCCCTTGCCCCCCTCCCCCTACACACACACACATCCTTCCTTCCACTTCTTCTCTAAGCTGATGTCAAACTCAGAGGATAAACAGTATTGAGGTTCCAGGTTTCATGAGTCAGGCACAGCACAGTCAGGATAGGGACTGTGGGCTTCTCTGTCTTCCTTCCCAATGCAAGCCCATGACCACCTCCCCATCCTAGGGCTCCCTCAGTCCTATGCAAGCCCATGACCACCCCCCCATGCTAAGGCCCCCTCAGTCTAAACAGCCCTCGACAACCAATTTCGAAGATGGAGGGGATAGCAAGTAGACAAAGAGCTTGATGTGTAAATATGAGGTCCTGAGTTCACGCCCTAGAACCCAATTCTTAAAAAGTTGGGCATGGTAACCCACACTGTGATTCCACACCTGGGGAAGCAGAGGCAGGAGGAGCCCTGGGGCTCACTGCCCAGCTAATCTAGCCTATTGATGCATCCCCCACAGTGAAGCTGACTGGTTCTGAGGAACAACACCCGAGTTGTCCTTTGTCCTCTACATGTGTGAGTACACATACATACACATACAATGCACACATACATGTATGCATGCACACACACACCCCACCCACAACCACCACTATCACCAAATGCATTGGAGAAACAAATCGAGTATAAAGCAAGAAACAAGTACTGATTTTTGTAGGAAGGAGACCCAGATTTTATGTCTGATCTATATGCTACTAGTTGTCTGGATCTCCTGGCCTTCGCACGTTGTCAGAGGCAGACAGGGAGGCAGGGAAGGAGAAAGGGAGGGAGAGAGAAAAAAGAAAGAGAGAAAGAAGAGGAGGAGAAAGAGAAGGGAGAGAAAAGAGGGAAGGGGAGAGAGGAACTTCACTCGTGACCACTAAAACGTTTCAATGATTCTGACACAAGTTCCAGCTTGAGAAAGAGCATCTGCAGTTTTGGGGACTTTAACTGGCCTTCCAGTCTGAGAATGCCCGGCCAGGGTTTAATATCCTCCTCCAGCAATGAGTCTCACTGTGGTTTCCATCCACTGGTGTCTGGCTCACTTTCTCCTGGCTCCTGTAATTGTGGGTTGTAAGCTCATGTTCACCCCCAGCTTTCCTCTCCCTGCGAGGCCTGGGTTATGATCTTACTCCAAAAAGGATTAATATTCTAACCCCAGGGTGCTCCTAGCCTGGCCCCACTTCCAGTGAATTTCTCGTGTAGGGTTTTCCAAATCACATACGCAGCCCTCATTTAAACTCCGAGCATAGGAAGGAGCCTGTGGTGCTGGGTTTCTCGGGCAAGGCTGATGCTTTTCCACACAATGCCCAGATCAAGGCAGACATGTTTCCTTCAGTCTCCCGTGGCTGACAGGTGCACTTTGCCACTGTGACGTTAGCTGCTCTAATATCCCGCCCTGCTGGGGCCTTCATATAGGCTTGAAAACGCAGGACGGGTGAAGCAGCTTGTGGAAGGGCTTGCTGAGCAGGCCTGAAGACCTGGCTATGATTCATCCCTGAAATCCTGGGTGAAAGAGAACGACTCTCAAAAGTTAACCTCCAACTTCTACATGTGTTCAGTGACACACATGCATCCATAGTCACACCCCCACCTCTCTCTCTCTCTCTCTCTCTCTCTCTCTCTCTCTCTCTCTCTCTCTCACACACACACACACACACACACACACACACTATAAAGCTCTAGAAGCTATGTAAAGGAGGTGGGCTAGGGGGTTACCCTTGAGTCTTAACTTTCTACCCTTCTGTTCTCCCTTTACATAGGACCCTTGGAGTTGGCCCTGGCCTTCCTATGGTTTTAGCACTTTGTGAGACAGGTGTCTGTCACATTCTGCCTGGTTTCTAGGTGTCCTGTCTTGGGAGCTGTTCAGGTGTGGTACCTGATGGAGTTTGACACCCCACTGCTTTCAGACCTTTGTAAGCCCTTTTTCTACTCCTTTGTTCCACAGGGCCCCCACCCCTCAACTCCCCCCACCCCTCCCCTCCGTCTCCAATCTCTCTCCATACGTACACCACACGTCTTTATTCCATCTCGGTTGTTCAATTGGGGTCTTCTCAAGGAATATTCTGATAGGTTTTCCTCCGTGCTCCTGGTTGGCCCTCCCCAGCTTCTCCCTGTGGCTCTGGCCCTCCAATGTGACCAGTGGATCCATCTAACCCCCCCACTGCCCTGGCTCTGCCCCCTGCCCTCCCATCTGTGCTGTCTTGTCAGATTTGCTTACGCAGTCAGAGCGCTCAACCATCACATTCAATGTGTCAAAATGCGCTCAGCCTGAAGCAGGCTTAGGTCAGAGCCTTTCTAGCATCTCTATAGGGACTTCCTCCTTTGAATCACCGTGAACACCACGCATTTTGGAAAAATCAAGTTTAATTCTTTGAGATTGAAATATCATCACCAAACCTAGTGCTCAGCCAAACACAAATTAGCCACAAGCTAGCCTGCAGGGTAGAGGGGGGTCAAGAATTTGACCAACTTCCTGGGCCCTAGCTGTGTTGGAGAAAGTGTGTGAGAATCATGGCATGAGTTAGCCAACAGAATCACCAGAGATAGAAGAAGATCTGGTGTTAATTAGGGGGTCATTTTACTTTTGCCAACTTCCTAGGCTTCCTCCCCTCCCCCCTCTCTGCCTCTCTCTGCTCCCTTCTCTCCTTCCCCCTCTTTTTCCCTTCCCTTCCATAACCCACAAAATAAATACCCACTTTCTCTGCATGGCATGCCTATCCTAGTCTCTCACCCACCATGTGGCTCCCTGCCTGGGACCCTGCTGCCTTTGTGACCCTCTGCCTGCCACCGCTCAGGGACCTGCAGCGTGATCTCAGGACCCACTGCCCATTGCCGCTACTCGGGGGCCTGCAGTGTTTCTGCCACGGTGCCCCTCGGGGACCTGTAGTGTTTTATTTTTACCATTACATTGGTGCCTGAGACTTGAGAGGCTTTCCCACCCCTCTCCCAGGGTTGGGATCTGGAACTGGGTATTTTTCCATAACAACCACGTGTTCCATCTGCCTGAACGCCAACCTCTACGCACACCAGCAGCTTCGGTGGCGAGTTTTCCCCTTCCAGCCCCCAACCATAGCCTTCACCGCTACAGTTGAGCTCTTTCCATAGCTGAAAATGTGACTGGATGACCTGGGGTCAATCCTCCTGCTAGCCCTGCACATGCTGTGTGGTGCATGTGACTGGGGGCCTAGGATTCTCAGATTTTTCTTTCTCCCTTTTCTTTTCTTTCCTTTTCTTTTCTTTTGAACCATGAAGGCAGAGAGATGGGATGCTTATATAAAAAAAAGGAACCCCACACTAGCCCAGAACTAAGAAACAGACCGATGTTTACTAAAAGGTAAAACTTAAAAAAATCAGGATTCTCTGCTTGAATGATGGATGTAGATCAGATCCAAAGCAAACTGAACAGCAAATGGGGCCCAAGGGGAAGCAGAGAGGAAAGGGGGCGGACGCACTTCCGCATCAAGGTAAATAGTCTATGAGGCCACGCCCCAATAGGTGGGTAGTTGCTAGCTATACACCTTCCTGCAGCAGAACCACTCATCAGTGGTCCCTGCCATGAGAGACCATTCGGAGCGGCCTCTGGCCTCTCTGGCTTCCCAGTGCCTGTAGAGAGGAGATGTCCTTCAATAGGCCCTGTGGTGTTCTCTGCCGTTTTCACAGGTTTTCACGTTTTCAGCTATGGTATAAACTCTCACTCCGCCAGAGCCCCACCAGCTCCACTTTTCCTCACACTGTCCCTGCCACAGCTACTGCTGCCAACAAGATTGGTCAGATCCACGAGGCAGCTGTTCTCAATTCCAGCCTTTGCTCCCCACCACAGCTTGTGGTGTGGCGGCTGAGCAACAGGGCGGATCATGCCTCTAGGTCTCTCTTGTTATTATGTTGAAAACTCCCACGGCTTAGAAAATCATGACTTTTCCATACAACCCGTGAATGCTGCCATTTTGATTGAAGTCAGGTGACCTTACCACCATATTAACCGAAGTCAGGTGACTTCACCACCATCTTAACTGAGAGCCAGGTCAGGTGACCAAGTTCTGCCATCTTTACTGAGGTATTCCCTGCCTGGTTCCCTGGTGCTGACACTGTTACATGTATGTTTAGCACAGTGGCATGCCTTTGGTAGGGCCCACCAAGAGCATTCGCTTCACCCAATTCCTGTTTACTGTTAAATGCTATAATTGTCTGTTTATTGTATTTCATTCCAGACTACAAAGCAATAAGTCTCATGTTTTAAACTGGTATGTTCTTTTAAGTTTCTAATATAAAATACTATATATGTAATCCAACCCTGCTTTAAAGTATATTAAGCTGTTTTCTACTTTTGTCAGTATAGTCAAACTCGGATTCAACTCTCCAGGCAGATTCTATACTGAAGTTACATCTGATAAACAGCCCTCAACTGCTCAGAGATCTGGGGAATATGGCATTTAAATATTTAATTATTAAAAGACTTTTTCATAACAAAAAGAGACAGGTTGGCTCCTAGCAGCAACACTCTGCTTCCTCCAAAGAAGACAGAAGACAAATGGGCACAGAACAATGTCCATCTACAATATGCTTCAACTGCCAAGCACTGACCACTGGAAAAAATTACCTTTCATCTAAACGGAAGATCACCAGACAGTGGAAAGAATCGCTGGAACTGACAGCCTAGCTGCTCAGGTCAAGGTAGGCTTGTCTTCCCATGGATTTCTTAGTCCACAGGATCTTCTGGAGCCTGGCAGGCCCTGCGCTAAACAGCAAAAGGCAAATACAACGCTCAGCAACCCTGAGAAGTAGCTCTAGGTGCCAACCAAGTAAGTTCTCTGTTGTTTTAAAATCAATAACTCCTCAAGTAAAATTTTTTCATTCTCAAAGATCTCTGATGCAGTTTGACAGCTGAGAGGTTTTGTCAGTTTAAAAGGACAACCTCACCAAAAAATCTCAGGAAAATACAAATACAAGTTATTAAGGTGTATACCTACAAGTTATAAAGGTGTGAGGACAAGTGCACACTATCAAATTTCTCTCTCATGCTGCCTCTCATAGTCTTAAAAATACTTTCATTGTACAAAATATATCTGTCAGTCATTCTGCTGCTGTTTAAAACTTATGTTTTCACAAACCCAAAGAATTCTTGTGAGTTACAGGGAGCCAAATTGAAGGATCCACCTTAAACAGATCAGACACACCCCTTTCAATTCCCTGGTCCTAATTTTTTTCCCCTAAACTTAACTTTGTCCTCTGTTCTGTCAATACTTTAAACAGGTGTAAGAGGCAAGGCATTTCCATACCACAAACACCAGACAGGAGCAAGGAGACCAGCTACCCCAGGATGTGACCTAAAGAGACCAGCTATGTCAGGATGTAACTAGCATCCAGTTTTCTCAGGTTCGCCCCAAGACAATACCCACAAATAAGCAGAAAGCAGTCTTGAGAATCTGCCGCCCCAATTCCTTTAACCTGTTGTGCCTAACCTTCTGCCTTTTTATTATAAAAAGAGATGGGAATGCAATGGTCTGTACTTCCCTTGAAAAGACAAGCCCTACCCACTCCCTCTCCCATCCACCTGTCACCGCTGAGGCAGGCAGATCTTCCTTCTGCTTCTGTCCTGAACTCTCTTCCTTCTCATTTCTCTCCCAAAGAGGCAGCTTCTGTCTCACTTCCTTCTCCCCACTTTTCTCCCCTTCCCCCTCTCTGTTTCTCTCTTTCTGCCTCTCTCTCTCTGCTCTTCTTTCTTCTCCCCTTCTTCCATTTTCCCTTCATAACCCACTAAAAAAATATCCAACCTCACTCTGCATGGCATGCCTATCTGTCTCCGTCACTCACCTGCCATGCAGCTGTGGCTCCTCCAGGAACTGGCTTCTCCACAGCTCCCTGCCTGGGATCCGCTGGCCCTCATGGCCCACTGTGGTCTCAGGACCTGCTTCCTGCCTGGGATCCACTGGCCCTCATGGCCCACTGTGGTCTCAGGACCTGCTTCCTGCCTGGGATCCACTGGCCCTCATGGCCCACTGTGGTCTCAGGACCTGCTTCCTGCCTGGGATCCACTGGCCCTCATGGCCCACTGTGGTCTCAGGACCTGCTTCCTGCCTGGGATCCACTGGCCCTCATGGCCCACTGTGGTCTCAGGACCTGCTTCCTGCCTGGGATCCACTGGCCCTCATGGCCCACTGTGGTCTCAGGACCTGCTTCCCGCTGCTGCAGCTTGGGGACCTATGGTGTGTTCTCTTAGCTTGATGCCTGCTGCCACTTGGGGACCTGTAGCATTTTATCTAAACCATTACAGTCAGTTTCTCCTTAGGGAATCCACCCCGGGACTTCAAATGCATTGTCTTTATCGGAGACTCAAACAGTGACAGAAGACAAAGCCTTAAGTCATGTGACAGAATTCTAGGCTTCCCATTGGAAAGGGGAGCATGTCCTTCTTCTAGGGGTCAATTTTCTCACGTGTCAAATTGAGAGTAGCCCCATTGGGGTGAGGAGAAGTGGATGCCTGTGCAATTTCCACATCACAGGGATCTTCTGTTATTTAAACTGAGAGGTGATTCGGAATCACTACGACATTGCCCTGGGGCTTGTGTGATGGAGGGCTAAGGGTCACAGTCCTCTTCCCTATTGTCAGCAAAACCCACTAACCAATCAACTGGCCATTTCCCAATGTGTCCACTCTACTGCCTTATCATGAGGATGACTAGAAAGTGAGTTTTCAGTGAACCCACCATGGCCTTGAATCAGAATCCCACGTAGATTACAGCTGTTTGTTACTCCAGTGTGGTGGTTTTGATAGGAATGGCCCCAGAGGCTCACAGATTTGAATGCATAGTCATTAGGGGCACTATTAGAAGGTGTGGCTTTGTAAGAGTGGGTGTGGCCTTGGAGGAAGTGTGTCACTGAGGGTGGGCTTTGGGGTTTCAAACACTCAAGCCAGACCCTGTGTCTCTCTTCCTGCTGCCTGTGGATCCAGATTCATGGCAGCCAGATTCATGGCATAATTCATCCAGATTCATGCAGCTAAGGGAGAGGGAAGCAGAGAGCCACAGTCATAGTCAAGGGCACACTCCAGGGACCAAACCTCTTTCCTCATGGCTGCCACCTCTGAGAGACTCCACCTCCTTTCGTATCAAGGTGAGGACCATCCAGTGCCCTGTACTCAGTGCCTTGCCTGTCTGGCAGTAGGAAACCCTCAGGGCTCCATGCAATGCCAGCTCCCACTCTTTCCCTGCATCTGGACAACAATGGCACACGTGCATGCAGGGGGCTCCCCTCACCTGGAAAGGGCATGTGGGAAGGTGTGGTTAAGCCTCCTTTGCTGGCAAGCAGCACAAATGAACCCCAGCTGCCTCAGGTCACAGGGGACATGAGCTGGGCAGATCTGGAGACTTCTAATCAACAGCAAGGGCCTTCGCAGGGAAAGCAATGGTGGAGGCTTTGGGAGAAATGGTTCTTGGTACCCCCCGACATTCTTCCCAGGGACAGTCACATGGGGAAGGGTTGCCTCTCACCTCAGGGTAGAAGTTCAGATTCACGGGAGAAAAAACTCCCACCAGTTAGTTCCCACCAATAACTCTTTTGGGCTTACATAAATGTCTGGCACACAGTAGGGGGTCTGGACCACAGGAAGACACTGTGCCTGACAAAGACAGTGGGGGGCAACATTTGTACACAAAGTCATCCGCTGTTGACTCATACCTCCTCTGGAGGGGGCTACTCCCCATTTCCCCCAAAGAACAAGGGAGTTTGTCACTTTCAGCACTCATGGGAGCTCTCGTTGACAGTTCCAGGGCACCAGGCTTGTGGAGGATTCTGGGATAGAAACAGTTCTTACCAGCCTTCCTTGGGGAGGAAACACAGTAATGCGAGGCTGAGGGGCCCGGGGAGTCCAACTCTCTCTTCTCCTGACTAGGGGATGCTTAGGGCTGGCTGACACGGTCACAGAAAGTGCTAGATGTTGTTAACCTGCTTTACCAATTCCTACACAGATGGCTTCGTTTTTCTCACTGTGTGTGTGTGTATATATGTGTGTGTGTGTACAGATTCATGTTCCACAGCACGTATGTGGCAGTCAGATGGTAACTATTGGGAATCAGTGCTCTCCTTCCACCGTGTGGGGCCGGGAGACTGAGCTCAGGTTTCAGGCTTGGCAGCAGGCTTCTTCACCTGCTGGATGATCTTGAAGTCCATGGATGGCTTCTGTATGCCTGTCACCCTTGGCATCCTGAGTGGAGAGGAAGACCTGCCCTTTGATCTTACTCTGGACCTACCTGTGAAGTTCCCTCAGGTCGATCCCTTGCCCCTGATTCCCATACTTACCCCCAATACCCCCTCAAGTCCTTTTGCGATTCACCCTATCTCCAAGTCAAACTATCGTTTCACTCATTGGAGGCCTGACCAGAGGCCCTGTTGTTATTTTTACTCCTTTTCTTGTAATGGTCCCTGTGGAAAGGAAGAAAAAAAATGTCACCCAGATAAAGACACAAAACATTAAAAGAGAAGAAAACAAGGAGTGACATTTGGAAAAGTTTAGACAAGAATGCCCTAGAAAAGCTGAACTTGGGAGGCAGGAGCAAACCAGAGCCAAGGGGACTCGGGATGGACGGATGGTCAAAGGGCTGACATAGCCTACTGCAGAGTTCACTATCTGCACTGAGCAACCCTCGGGAATTCCTGACCTCAATCCCGTAATGGCCATAGGAGGCAGGAGTGGTTATTGAGCTTGAATAGGACGTTGAAGGTGTTAAGTAACCTTTCAGAGATCCATATCAAGTCTGGACATGGTCCCATATCCTTCGGACTCTGTATCTTAATCGCCAAGGCTCACAGACTGGCCTCTGCATCCAAGATCTCCGTGTCTTCAAGGTCTGAGCTGCCAAACTGTGGGAGACAGTGAGGAGCCCAAGGGACTCTTAAGCAGAGCAGACTCACTAAGGCAGAAGCCCTGCAGCACTGCAGAAAGGGGTGGGGACCAAAAGAAACTAATATGGAGGAATGGGGCCCAGCTCAGACTTTGCTTTTATGTTGTATTGCAAGCTTTGACTTCCTCTTCTTCAGAATGAGCCAGTCCTACTGACTCAGGTGGGCCATCCTGTGAGGTGCAGGTACAAAGACAGCCCTGGTTGTTGATCCTTAGGTGTCTTCTCTAGGACCCCTTACATACCACCCCCTCCTTTGTTCTGTTGAGACAGTGCATCATGTAGCTCAGGTTGGCCTCAAACATCTTACATAGCCAAGGATGCACTTGAATTCCTGATCGTCCTGCCTCCATTGCCTGAACACTGGAATCACGGGTATGTGACAGCATACCTTGTTTATGCAGTGCTGGAGACTGAGCCCAGGACTCGGTGCCTTCTAAGTAAGTCCTTTATCAACTGAGCTGGAGCCTGAGGCCCACTGCCTTTTGTCCCAGGGCCCATGGGTGGAGTAAAGCATTCTGCCCAGGAATCCGTAAGTGGAACAAACCCCTTATCTAGCCTCCCCTCACTCTGTTAGACCTGACTTTTGCTCCAGCTTCTTGGGAGGGACAGTGGGGTCATTTGTGACCACAAATACAGCCATCCATAGGGTGACATGTATGGGGTACTGGGTGCCAAATCACCCGGCCATTGTATTGTTTCTGGTTCTCGGGGTTCAGGGTACCAGCTCCCTTCTCAGACAGTTTATCCATCTGCTGTCTGCCACAGGCTTCCGACACTCAGTTTCACACAGACGCACAAAAACAAGACAACACTTCTCTCTCATCCCTGTTACAACAAACAAACAGGGAAACCCTCCAGCTGGTCCAGCTAGTCAGGACCGGCTCAGATGGTCTCGTCTGTACCAATCACTGTCTTATTTGGATCACAGAGCCAGGACAGGTATGAGCAGCTCTTTACAGAGAAACAAAGGAAAAAGTGGTTCTGAGCAAGTTAATCATGTCTTTTACTGTTGAAACCTTCCTTCTCTCGACTCTAAGGGTTCCCATCTAACTTGAAGCACAGGTGCTGTTTGCATTCTGTGACTTTCTGTTCCTTCCCTGGGGCTCAGGTCCCCCTGTTACCCACAGAGTACAGGCTACTTGTAGACCTGCTAGTTTTTCCAAGTTCAAGGAGGCACCGAGCCTTTTGCAACCGCCTTAATCAATCTCCTAACTCCCCCTTCCCGACATACATACCCCCCACCTTGCATGCTGGACTGCCCCCCACCTCGCCTCTGCATGCTGGGCCAGCAGTGTCCCTGTTAGAAGAGCCACTTTTGGTATAACAAGCCCTGCTTCCTAACCACAGAATCCCTTTGTGGGCAGCCCCTTGTCAACAGTCATGCAGTAGTTGGCTTGGGGCTTAGCTTGGGGAGGTGAAAGAAAGAAGCCATAAATGGCTTGCTTCAGGGTGTGAGACTGGAGGAGGAAGAATCTAACACACCTCCTGGGGCCATGGTGAGTGCAGGCTACTGGTTGTCAGCGTTCGCCATTCTCATTTTAACCTGGCATAGCAACGGCTGCTTTCCCTCCAAAATTGTGTGTGTGTGTGTCCTGATGCACTTGCACAAGTGTGTGCGCATACGTGTGGAGGCCAGAGGACAGCATCAAATGTCTCCTTCCATGGCACCCCACCTTGTTTTTTTGAGACAAAATCCCTCACTGAATCTGGCTCATGGATTCAGCTGTGCTGACTGGCCAGCGAGTTCCAGGGAACTGCTGCTCTCCGCGGCCCTGTCTGGCTTTTCACACAAGTACTGGTGATCTGAACTCAAATCCCCGTGCTGTGTGGCAGAATGAACTCCAAACTTCAGACATTATTTACACTTGTTCATTCATGTAGGGTAAGCCCAGCCCAATGGGGGGCGTGTTCGCCTCGGGCTAATGATTACGTATAAATCTGGTGGGAGTGAGCCGCTGGTCCTTTTTGTATTTCCTGCCCATCGCTGGATCCCTGATGTTGTAAGCTATCCCTTCATTAAAATTTGCTGTTTCATATTAAGCTAGCCTGGTTATTACGTCGCATACACATTCACACCGGGGCGTGGTAGATTCACGTGGTTTTAAGAGGCGTTCAGAGGGAACCCAGACCCCCTCGATGCTCGGTTTCCCACGAGAGCATCTTGCAAAACTCTCATCGCATATCCAGAATGTGGACAATGATGCAGGCAAGACATGGGAGGTTACTGTCCCTGCAGGGGCCTCTGTGCTGTCCTGTGATAGCCACACCCACTTCCCTCTCCCACCCCCACCCTGTCTCTAACTAGTGGTGTAACCGCTGGTCTGTTTTCTGTGTCTTTAGCTGTGCTGTTTGCAGAGTGCATGGTCACCTTAGGTGATCACCTTTTCCACGCAGCATAACTGAGATTCACCAGGTTTGCTCTGTGAACTGGCAATTCCTTCCTTCCTGTTCCCGAGCGATACTTCACAAGGACATCAAGGCAGTTTGTTTATATTTTAGTCGTTCCCCTACTGGAGGATAACCGGATGTCTTCCAGTTTGAGAAGAGACCAACATAGCTGCCACACACATTCACATACCTTTTTGCAATTTTTTTAAATTTTTATTTTATATGCATGTGCTTTGCCTGTATGTCTGTGCACCATGTGTGTGCGGTGCCCATGGGAGTGAGAAGAAGGTGGTGGATGCCCTGGAACTATGGATAGTTGTGACCTTCTGTGTGGATGCTGGGATCACACCTGAGTCCTCAGCAAGAGCAGTAAATGTTCTTCACCGTAGAGCCATCTCTCCATCCGCTAACCCATTTCTCCAATTATTTTCTGTCTGTTGTTTCACCGCATTGTGATACACGTCTGCTTAACATATGTGCATGCCACTGCGATCACCTGGAGGTCAGAGGCCACCGTGAGGGAGTCCGTCTCTCTCTCCTTCCACTGTGGATTCTAGGGACAGAACTCAGGTCATCGTTTTACCCGTGGAACCAGCTCTCCAGCCCAGCAGACATGATTTAGGTGAGTGCAGTCTTCACTTCTGTGGGATCAGTACCCAAAAGGGCACTCACTCGGCTGTCCAGTCATTGTTTAGTAATGAAACTGCCCCCTGCCTTCCACAAGGCAGCACTGACCATTCTACCAGCGACAGGTGAGTGACCCAGGGGCTATGACCCCTTGTCCGCACTGGACATGTCAGTGGTTTCTATTTTAGCTCTTCAGATGGGTTGGATGCTGCCTCATTGTGACTGAAACCTCCACTTCCTTAAAAGTGAGCATCTTTGCAAGTGCTAGCTGTTACCCACACCTTCCTCACCTAACTACCTTCTTCGAGTCTTACATTTCCCAATTAAACCACACTCGGGTTTTGTCGTTTGTTTTAAGTGTTATAAACTTAGGTGGCACATACCTTTGGTTCCAGCACTCGGGAGGCAGAGGCAGGTGGAACTCTGTGAGTTCAAGATCAGTCTGGTCTACAGAGTGAGACTTCATCTGATGTATGTGTGCACTTTATTACAATATACATATACTCTATTATATAAATAAATTTATTATATAAAACTTATAAATAAAAAAACTTCATACACCAAAATGAATACAACCCAAAGTCTATACATTTCGATGAACTTCTCTACAGTTAAAATAACCATTTAGAATGGAGGCTGTGCCGTGTCACACTGGACTTTACAGTTTGACTATCAAATATATTTTCTGTACTATCCACCCTCTGTTGTGAAAAATTCATAACAGAGAACTAGAAAAACAATTCGCTTTATGTCCTCTTTCATAACTCATGTTGATTCCCTGCATTGTTTGTTGTTCGGGTGATTTCTTTTTTAAGACAGGGTCTCCCTCTGTAGACCAGGCTGGCCTTGAACTCAGAGATCTGCCTACCTCTTGAGTGTTGGGTCTAAAGTCATGTTTCACTATGCCGAACACCCTTTGTTTTTGAATGACAGGTCTATGGCTGCTTTCATTGTTGCTGGTGGTTAGTTGGCTGTTTAGTTTGTGAGTTTTGTTGTTCTTGCTCTACTGGCTTCAAGTTCACTAAGTTCAAGGATGACCTTGAACTTCTGAAGCTCCTGCCTGCACCTCCCAGCGTTAGGATTATATTATAGGCTTGAACCACCATGCCTGGTTTATGTGGGGCTAGGGATTGAACCAAGGACGTCATGCATGCTAGGCAAGCACTCTACCATCTGAACTGCATCCCCAGCCTCCAGGCCTGTGGGTTTTTAAGGAGGGTTACACTAAGTGTATGAAGGAGAATGAGCCCCAGGGACAAGGTTGGGGACACAGTACTGACTGAGAAAGGTGTTGGTGGTGGCAGCCCAGAGTAATAAGACCTAAGAGGCCTGGCCCATTTGTTCAGAGATTGTCAGACATGGGATAGAACCACCCTGAAGCCTCGGTGTCCTCCAACCCCCGCCCCCTGAGACTTCCAGTCATTTCCAGCAGAGGGGGCTGTAGTCTCCTAGGATCAGACCCCAGAGTGAAGAGATTGGCATGAAGCCTGGCATGGGGTCCAGCTGTTTGACACCTGAATCCTGGGGAGGGCGGCTGAATGACTAGACCCACGGGGCCTCCTGGGACAGCCAGGGACAGGGAGGGCCAGCTCATGTTTCACCACCGCCTAGTGTATGACCTGAGTTGGGTGGATAACAGAATCACATCAGGACCTGTCCCCGCTGGTGACACTTTTCACCATCCCACAGGGATTTCTCTGGACATTAGGTGCTGTAGCCTAGAAGTAATGGGACAATACTTTAGCCAGACCCCGAGACAGAAGCCTGCATGTGTGAAGTGTGTGAGCTGGGGCTGGTGGGGGCGTGCCTACAATCCCTGCGCTTGGGAGGTGGAGGCAGAACCAGGAGTTCAAGGCCAGCCTCTGCCACACATAGAATCTGAGGTCAGTCTGGGTTATGTGAAACCCTATGTCACAGGATGGGGCTTCAGTTCAATGGCAAAACACTTGCCTGGCATTCTCAAAGTCCTGGGTTTTGATCCCTAGCGCTGAAAATCAGAAAAGCAGAAAGAGAGTCTCCCCAAATACGAGGGTACATGAGAGAGTTGTGGTGTGCACATCTGGAGTTTGTGTGTGCAGGTGTGAGAGGCGGGGAGAGGTGTCGGAGGAGGACCAGTAACCTCCCCAGCATTTGCTTCCAATCCATTGGCTATACGACCTTGGGCAAGAGACAGCCTTTGAGGGCTTTGGTTCACCAGGGTTCTGATTCAAAGGCCTATAGTATGCGGCGTTTCCTCAAATTACATTCGATGCCAGCATTAAGTGGAATTTGTGAGAAACTAGATTCCTGAGGCCGTGGGGAAGCTCAATCAATAAAGTGCTTGCTGCTCAAGCATGAGAACCCCAGTCCCTTCTCCAGCACCCACATGTGAAGCTGGGCATGTCAGTTCACATCTGCAATCCTAGCAGTGGGGGACACAGACAAGAGGACCCCTAGACCAGCTCGTCTAGCCAAATCATTGCCCTCCAGATTCAGGGAGAGACCCTATCTTAAAAAGCAAGGTAGAGAAGCTGGAGAGATGCTCAATGCTTAGAGCACTGATTGCTCTTCCAGAGGCTCTGTGTCTGGTTCCCAGTGCTTACATAACGGCTCACAACAGCCAGCAACTACAGTTCCAGGGGATCCAACATCCTCTCCTGGCCTCTAAGGGCTCACATATGTGGTGCCCAGACATGTAACCAGCAGAACCACTCATACACATAAAATAAATAAATCTTAAAAGTGAAGGTAGAGTGACTGAGGAAGAGACCCAATGCTGACCTTGGGCTCCACATTTACAAGTACACACACACACACACACACACACACACACACACACACACACACACATCTGGATATCCAGGCTCTAGCAAAAGGCTAAGGCCTAAGAATCTAACATCTTTTGGTCCAGGATACTGACACTTGGGTATATAACAGGCTTAGGCTAGTTGTGGTGTGGCCAACATGCTTCTGACACCTCTGGACACACTGATTTAAAAGCTGGCTAAATCCAAGCCTGGGAATACTGGGGAAGAAATTGAGGCCATTCCTGAACGCTTGAAGGAGCTAGAGATGGAGAACTGACTGATTAAGGGGATGGGAGAAGCAGCCACGGCTGGTGGAGGACAGATCAAAGCTCACCTTTGATGTGGGATTTCCCTCTGTATGCTGTGATTACCATTGATAAATAAAGGAACTGCTTTGGGGAACGGAGCTAGGCAGGGAAAACTAAACTTAATGCCCGGAGAAAGTAGGCAGAGTCAGAGAGAAGCCATGTAGCTCCCAGAGACAGACGCTGGAACTTTAGCTGGTAAGCCACAGCCATGTGGCAATATACAGATTAATAGAAATGGGTTAAATTAACATGTAAGAGTTAGCCAATAAGAAGCTAGAGCTAATGGGCCAAACAGTGTTTTAAATAATATAGTTTCTGTGTGGTTATTTTGTATCTGGGCGGCTGGGACAAATAAGCAGCCTCCTCGTACATACCTTGTGAGGGAACCTAAAGCTTTCCTTCCAGACAGAGCTGGGACTGGATGCCTGGAATGAGAAGTCCGTTTGGGCCACTGCGTTTAGCGAGGCAGATAGAGGCAGCGGTACTTGCAATTCAGGAGGCTTAGCACATCTCATTGCTACCCGGAGGCTCCTCCGAAAGGGTCTGGGAGCAGCTACAATAAACACCCTAAGACCTGCATACCTTAAATAAATCTGCACATCCAGTACTAGACTAGGGTTGGAGGATGAGGGCCCCAGTCTGCCACTTCTTTTGTGTCTTTTTGTAGCACAATTAATAAAAACCCAAAGACAGAAATTGGGGTTCAGCCTGAAGGTCAGAAAAGCAAAACAGCCAGTGGCTCTTGTTTCTACCTCAGTCTAAAATGGTGATTCTGCCTCCTGGAATCCCAGAATGAGACTGTGTGCGAGAGCTGTCTCCTCCCGCCTTATATTCCTCTCTAGGGCCGGAATTAAAGGCGCACACCATTACCACTCGGTTTCTATGGCAGACTAGTGTGGCTACTGGGATTAAAGGAGTGTGTCACCACTGCCTGATCTGTAAGGCTGGTAAGTGCGACTGTTTTACTCTCTGAACTTCAGGCAATCTGCATTAAAATACAGATGAAATATCACTACATTCTGGACCTTTCTGACACTGTCACTTCGTCTGTAAAACAGGAAGAAGAGTTACACCTCCCCATCCCCCAGTGTCACTGTGACCAGCACCATCAGATGAGAGAGGTGGCTGTGCTGTCACCTGCAGTACGCCATATAGTCAGTGGGGGCACTGCTGCTGGGACCTGAGAAAGGAAGGGACCCTGCTGCCCTGGAGTAGGAACATCGGGGCTTAAAATAAAATCACCCAAGTGTTCTGCCTCTTAAATTGTAAGTTGGTCACGTGTAGGTGCACATGTGTGTGAATGCTTGTAACCTCAGGTGTCACTCCGTGGGAATGACTTACTTTTAAGACATTTCCCAGGGCCTAACTCATGAGTCTTGTCTGGCTGGCTGGTGAGCCCCCAAAGATTCAACTGTCTTTGTCTCCCCATCTGGGATTACAAGCCTGTGCCTTGTAATATTCCCAATCTTTTTAAAACAAGGGTTCTATGTGCTGAACTCAGGTCCTCAAGCTTGTGTGGCAAGCACTTGTACTATGTGACTTCTCTCTAGTCCAGTACGGTTCCTTTAAACTGGAGGTTGCATGTCTGAGCTCTAACTAGGTCATTCCTTTTATCTACCATGTAGCTTTCTGCCTGGTCAGCCTCCCCTCCCCCGCCACGTGCCCCCCATTTAACCTGATGCTAAAATTGCTCCACAGCCGAAGTTGTGCCTTTTTCTCCCTACGCAGGACAGATGGGCTGGCTCTGGCTGTAAGCCCGGAGTGTCGGTGAGAAAGGAGGCTGCGAGGATGCCTAAGGGTGAGTCAGCACCTCTGGACCAGAGGGAGCTTCCCTTCTGCCTCGCCCTCTCTGGTCCATCACAGCCTGCGTGGGGGAGGGGGGGGACAGAGAGGGAAAAGATGCGAGAAACTGCCCTTCCGAAGCTGACAGAACGCTTTTCATTTTCACGGGAAAGGGAGGGTGTTTTGTTTCATTTTTTCATGTTTTTGTTGTCCTATTTTTCGTTTTGTTTTATTTAGATTTGATTGATTTCTGCTTGTTTTTGTTTGAGACTAGGTCTCACTATGTAAATTTGACTTTCCTGGAACTTGCTACGCAGATCAGGCTAACCTACAACTCACAGTGATCTGCCTGCCTCTGCCTCCTGGGTCCGAGCGTTAAAGACCTGGGAAGATGGTAAAAGTTCTTAGCGGGTGGAGGAATACAGCTGGGAAAGCAGTTGGTAGGTAGCATGCTTGCACAGCATGCAGGAAGGTTCAAATCCTGGCATTGCATAGAACCGGTGCTGGTGGTGCATGCCTGTAATCCAGCATTTAAGGAGATGGAAACAGGAGGATCTGAAATTCAAGGTCACCTTTGACTTTTTTAAATAAGCTTTTAAGTAGTTTTCTTCTTTTTGTTTATAGCTGGCATCTGTAACAGTAGAGCCCATTTTTTATGATTTATTTATTTATTTATTTATTTATTTATTATTTTGCATGTATTAGTGTTTTGCCATGGGAAGTTTTGGGTCCCCTGCAACTGGAGTCACAGACAGTTGTGAGCTGTCACGTGAGTGCTGGGAGTTGAACCTAGGTCCTCTGGAGGAGCAGTCAGTGCTCTTATTCACTTAGCCATCTCTTCATCCCCCACCTTCAACTTTTTAAAAGTTCTTGGCTGAGTGTACCTCAGTTGGTAGAATACTTGTCTGCCAGGCATGAAGCCCTGGGGTTCTCTCCCCAAAGCCTCTTAAAACTAGATGTGATGGTTCATCCCTATGATCCCAACAGTTAGGAAATAGAGGAAGGATAATCAGATGATCAAGGCTATCCTTGGCCACATAATATTAAGTGTTGTCTAGCCTGAGCTATGTGAAGACTTGTCTTAAAACAAAACAAGTTCTTTAGGGTTGCTTTCACAGACCCCTCTGGCTATGATATAGAGACCCTTGGACCCTTGACCTCAGGCCCAGCCTAGGTGGCATGGGACTTTCTTTACCTTTGCCGCTCTCCCCAAAGAAGGTGGCCTGGGTAGCCCACCCTTGGGGTGAGAGCATCTCAGGTATACAGCTTCTTCACTGCCAGTGGGGGATAAAGACAATCAGTGCCAATGGGCTTAGGTGATATTGTCAGGGGGCATCCAGCCAGAGTCCTGACTCAGTGAGCTTGAAATGCTGTCTCCACATCCTGAGCCTACTTTGCTGCCTGGCATTCATGGAACTTAGTAGGGGTCAGAGAGGTAAGCAAACAGACCCACTCGGTTGTTATTTAAAGTGACACGCTGCAAGCGTGGGCACCCTGCTTTTATTAACAGAGTTCCTGGAGGTCCGCCTCCCGCCTCCCACACGTCTGTCTTTGGTACTGGTGGAGGAGGGTGCTGATGCAGGTATGGTGAGCAAGTGAGCTCATTTGGCCCCTGTGCCCAGAGGATGGCCCTGGGGACAGAGTGAGCCCTGAACCAGTCTTGAGGATGGGGTGGGAAGGCAGTGAAGGAACAACCACACTCTCCTGTAAAGACCTTTTCGGAGCAGACATGGCTAAATAATGTGGACAGATGATGCTGGGTGCAGGGGGATGAAGTCGGGATAGGGCAGGCAAGAGTGTGTTGGTGAGTTCTACTGAAGATCTGAACCCTGTCCAGGATCTGAGGTTAAACTCCTACCAGGTGAGTGAGGGCTTAGCGCGCATGGGTGAGGAGCAACAGTCAGAATTCCTTGAAGTCTCAGGCTCTCGGTAACCCCATGAGGACATTCTCTGCTGCCATCAAAGTGAATGAAAAGCCCATTGGGCTCCGAGCCCAAACAAGAGCCTTCCAGGCAGCAACTCAGCTTTCAAAGAAAAGACTTCATAGGACCAGCAAGATGGCTCAGTAGGTAAAGGTGCTTGCTGCTAAGCCTGCTGCTGACCTGAGTTTAACTCCTGGTGGAAGGAAAAATAAAACAAAACAACTCTTGCAAGTTGTCCTTGACCCTCGTGTATGCTCATGTGTATACGTCCTGGTGAACACATGCACACACATGTGGGCACCCTAGAGCTCACGCACACACACACTTTAAAATGTAATTTTTAAACGAAAAAAACACTATAAGCAGCTAAGTGTCCAATAAGAAACAAGGGCATGTGAAGTTCCCTAGCTCCAGCAGAATAAGAGTCTGTTGGTCTGTCTGTCTGCAAGGCATCATGTGGCCATGCTGGGAATTGGACCTGGAGCTTCGTGCCGTCTCTCTATCAAGTGAGCTACATCCTCAGCCCCTCAAAATGCCTTCAGTGAGTTCTATCCTGGGAGCTCCGAGATCCACACAGAGAACAAGACGAACATCCTGCCCACGGTGGTGCTTGCAGCCTAGAGGGAGAGAAGATAAAAGCACTTGCCCGCATGACACCAGTTTAGACAGAGTTGCAAAAGCATCTTGCCACAATATGGATTCTTATACAGGGTTGAACCTGAGGTTCCAAGAAATGACTCCCGGTGTTGCTGGGCTGCAGCTTAAAGGGCAAGAAGTTTGTGTATCTATCCCTCCTGGGCGTGCTGAAGGTCTGAGAGAGAGCTCCCTGAGGCAGCAACAATGTAACAAAAGGAACAGCCAGCTAACAGCGATGTTCTGGGGGTGGCATTGGCAGTGGTGGGGTGGGAGACTGGGACTTTGGGCGGGCTTATGAGGCTGATTTCCTTGACTATAGATGAAGCTGGCTTAGCTTCCCAGCCCAGCTCCTTAGCTCCCCCACTGCTCAGCCAGCCTGTGGGTGAGAACATCTGGATAGGATTCCCTGGAACTCGAGGGCATTTCCAGGCGAGCCAGGCTGTCAGCCCTACTGGGAGCACCCACTGTACCATCTGCCGCAGTCCTAGGGAGTCATGTGAGAAAATGTCACTTCTAGCTCTCCAAGGGAACAGCTGCCTGTGTCTCTGAGTCCCGCCCCAGGCAGAAGAGTGGATGCCCCCATTCTTGGAGGAGCTTCCAGGAGTTGAGGCTCCTTAAGACTCTTCTCAGCAGGCAGCTGTCCTGTCCTCTGGCAGGAGGGCTATCTAGGACTGCTCAGGTCAGTGATAGACGGAGAGGCTATTGTTTGGCCCAGGCAAACATATAACCATGTCCTGGGCCACAGCTCTGGAATAAATATACTGCCCCGGTCCAGCCTCAAACAGCTATGTCCACTCTGGAGCTGGAGGAAATGGGTTCACATACAAGTAGAGAGCCAGCTGCTCCAGGGGCTTCCTACAGGGAATGGCAGAGCCAATATGAATATAGTCACTTGATACTGATATCCAGGGTTAAGTCCTCAGTCACTGCAAGGCACTGGTGGACAGGTGGGTCCTGCCTCAGCTTGAATGTCACCCCAAATCTCTTCTGTCCAGGGAAGTCCCTTACCCAGAGTTTGGGGTAGGTGGACCCAGCATTACTTGTCATATACCTGCCTGAGACCAGGCAGCCCTTGTTCAAGCAGCTGGCAAGTGCCTGTCATAGCCTAGGAGCTACTCAGTGTCAAGGGTGAGTGTCCTTTGTCACATCCTTCTTATGAACAATGGCAAAGAGCAGAATGTTTAATCCTGAACCAGGAGGAGGCCAGGGCTGTAGCTTAGTGGGCAGAGCACTTGTCTAACACAAACAAGGCCCTGGGTTCTAGCCTTAGCCATGCACAAACCCAGCACAGTGGTACATGCCTAAAGTCCCAGCTTTTAGGAGGCAGAGATAGGAGGATGAGAAGTTCAAGGCCATCCTTGACTACTCAGTGAGTTCGAGGTCAGCCTGGGCTACACGAGACATCTGTTTCCAAAAACAAAAAACAAAAAAAAACACACACACACACAAAAGAAACCAAACCAGGTCTCTTGCATCTAGAAGCAATTGGGGGCTCTAGCAACAGCTTCTTGAGTTCGGGGTCAGCTCTCTAAGGAAGGCTGAGACTACAATGTCTCTTTCTCCCACCTGCTAAGCACTGTCAGAATTTGGGCCAATGGCATCATGGGTGCCGAAGCCCAGGGTTCACCCATGTTGTTTCACTGTCTCTATCAACTCCTCTGGGAGTTGTGCTGAGCTGGCAGGCTGGAGAACAGGATCAACACAGAGATACAGTTGCCACAGTGGCCCTGCCAGTGCCTGCCCCTCTGGCCTCTCTAAACGCTGGGCCTTGAGTTGTAAACCTGAGCCAGCAGGTGCAGTCAGGGAAAGAGACCTTTCTCACCAAGATTTGCTCAGAGATTAAAGGCCCCTGAGGAAAGGCTTTTGTTTCTGTATTTTGGTTTCACAGCTTGGGGAGATAAGCTTTTGTTCCCTGGAGACTGCTGTCTCTTCTAGCCCAGCGAGGGCCCTTGCCTGGGAATGGGAGGACAGACATTGCCATTTTAAGGGCCCATTAGAACAGGCACACAGGGGTTGGTCCACCCACTGAGACAGTATGCCTGTTCTAATGGGAGCTCACCAAATCCAGCTGGACCGGGACTGAATGAGCATGCAATCAAACTGGACTCTCTGAATGTGGCTGAAAATGGGGGCTGACTGAGAAGCCATTTGATAAAGGCACTGGGACTTGTTTCTACTGCATGTACTGGCTTTTTGGGACCCTAGTCTATTTGGATGCACAGCTTCCTAGGCCTGGATGGGAGGGGCTTGGACTTCCCACAGGGCAGTGTTCCCTGGCCTCTCTTGAGGAGGGAGGGGGAGGGAGGAAGGTGAGTGGGGGGGGGCGGGAGGGGGATGGGAGGAGGGGAGGAAGTGTAAATTTTTTGAATGGAAAAAGAAAAAAAAAGAAATCATATAAAAAAAATTCTGTGTGTCACCAGGCCCGGGAGGCATCTCTCTGGGCTTCCAGGGAGAGGAAAGAGGGAATGGTTTTAGCTATAGAGAAGATGGTGAGGACGTAAGAGCTTGCGGAGGCAGCTGCAGGTTGCAGAAGCCAGGGTAGGGCGCTAAAAGCACATAGTCCCAGGCCATGCGAGGGAGGGCTGTGCCCAGAGGCTCCCACCTCCACCACAGTCTCCACCTCCTTTCTACTAGCTTAGTTGCCCCTGGCTCCCAGCTGTCTACCTGTCGTAAACATGTGGGGGGGGGGGGAGATAGACCCCAGAGGTTTCCAGGGCCCCGCCCATCTCATGCCCCACCGCCATAGTTCTGGGAAGCATGGGAAGTGGTTAGCCTCTCTCCACATGATCAGCAGCTTCCTCCCCTTCCCAGACAGAGGGATTTTATGAGGGCAATTACACTGTCATGTGCCTCTTCTTGGCTCTTTATAGTCCAACCTTCTGTTGGCTTCAGACTTGGATTCAGATCCCAGCTCTACTGCCCACAGTATCTGTACCCGCTTTTCACCCTGAATCCTAGATCCCCGATTTGTATCGGTGGTGTCCCCCTCCCAACGTTCTTTGAGGATCTGAAGAAACTTCTGGTGCTGTCAAGCAAGTGCCTTAGCCCTAGGCTGAGGGTAGGACCCACATAACTAGGTGGTGGCTCCCTGGCCTTCCAGAATTCTCCCTGCTACCCAGGCTTGTGCAGGTGAACGTGCTCATCTCTGACAGCCTTGGGTATGAGCAATGAACACCCAAGCAGTAAAGGAGGATGGGTTAGGCAGAGCTGGTGTCCTTCAAACGCCGTGCGAGGGCCAGCCTCTCAGCACATGAGAACAGAATCCTCAACAGGATCAGAAATAGGATTCCACTATCCATGCCAGGGGCTGGGGACAGAAGTTCAAGACATACACTGTCCGGGTCTCCCAGTAGCGAAAGTGGTCTAGCTGGAATTCAAATCCAGCCTGGGCTCTACCATATTGCCCAATCTTATAGGACCTGGAATCACTTGAGATGGTGGAGGACTCTGAAGAGATCAGATCTCCCACAAGGCATCTGGACGGCGTATTTATTTTCCCCACTTAACCGTGGCGAGCAGGAAAAACTATTTTCTTTTTACAAAACCCACCTATTATGTATGAGAAACAGGTCTCCGGAGCCTGCAGGCCCATCATACTCCAAAGCAAGCCAAGGACCAGGCAGCACGCTGCAGACCGGCCAGAGGTCAAAGACGCTATTCCAGGTATGAATGTCATTAGGGACCAGGTGACACCTGAAGAGGCTCAAGAAATTGGGGCGAGAAAGTCCTGGGTTGTGATTATTTGGCGCAGGCGGTAAAGAATAAAAGGTTCTTTGTGGGACCATGAAAGAGACTGATCCCTGGAGGGCCCAGGGCCCTGGGAGCGGGCCTCAATCAGCTCCTCCATCGGCGGCATTTTCTCCATTAGTTCTGGAGCATGCTCAGACCATTCCCCCTTTCAGCCCCACCCCCAACCCCCCACCCCCAGTGCAAAACTGTGCAGGCCACCTTAACTAAGATGTGAAAAATCCTTTCCAACAATGTTCACTGCTCCCCTCCCCCTCTTGTTTATTGTATCTCCTCTTTTTCTCACTTTCCCCTGGGAACAATGGCATTCTCTGACACCGCTGACATTGTAAGGCAGGAACAACATGAAGCAAAGGAGAGACGGCATGCGTTCCTTAGGAAAGAAGAAATACAGGCAGCCACCGGGGCTCCAAGCCTCTTCTGGACCCACCTGCTGGAACTGCTATCAGAACCTCTTCAGCCCCCTCCTTGTCATCACCCCATCTCCTGCCCTCTGTGTCCCCTGCGTCCCCTTGGCTCCGCTGCCTGGACACTACCTCACCCCTGCCCTCACCTCTCCTTGCCAACCTTCGGTTTTCTGAAATCTCCCATATCCCAGCATCCCCCAGCCCACAGTCTTCAGCTGCTTCCATTGTGGGGAAGGGTGAAGCCTCATCTGCCCCAGTGACTAAGCTTGGACCCTATTTGTGACGTCCAAAGGTGGACTGCCCACTACTTGGCCAAGGCTTCCTGTACCCTCTGCCTCCTTGCTGCCCTCTGCAGGAGTCGGCTGCCATGAAGCCCTATGAGGACTCTAGGCTGTGAGTGTGGCAGTCAGGAAGGGGATTCTGAATTTATGCAAACGTAAATCCTGAAACTTCTCTCTCCATTCCATTCTGAACTTTTTGAAACCATTTAAGTAACGGGAGCTGTTTTTGAAACTGTAACTTTTGTGAAATCTGAAGGCAGGGCTGGCTAGAACCCTGGTGCCTGCATTTGGCATCCACACCAAAGTGTGGGGTAATCATAAAATACTAATTGATTTTTGTTTTATTTTGGTCTGGTTTGGTCTCAATGTGTAGCTCTAGCTGTCCTGGAACTAACTCACACAGTAGACCAGGCTGGCCTAGAACACACAGAGATCCTCCTCCCTCTGCCTCTTGAGAACTGGGACTACAGTCATGTTTATGTTTAAAGACTAGTCACTGGTTTTGTTTTTTGTGAGGTTTTTTTCCCCCGAGATAAGGTTACTCTGTAGCCCTGGATATCTTGGAACTTGCTCCTGCCTCTGCCACCCTGCCTTCCGAGTGCTGGGATTAAAGGCATATGCCATCACCTCCTGGCTAGTCACTGGTTTTAAAGACATAGTATGGGGGCAGGGAATAAAATATCCTTCCATGACCCAGTCTACCCTAGAATTCTCCACAATTCTCCTACCTCAGCCTCGTGAATGCTGAGGTTATTGCTTAGCCAAGGCCAAGAACGCTGGCTGTTTTGTTTGTATCTGGTTTTCTGAGACTGGGTCTCACTCGGTAGTGCACATTGGCTTGGAACTCACAGCAATCCTCCTGCCTCAGTTTCTCAAGGGCCGCGTTTACAGGCAGTAGCCACCACCATGCCCAGCTTCTTTCTTGCTTTCTAACAAAGTTGCTAAAGAATTGAAAGTGATATGCCCAATTGCAGTTCTGTTTCTCACAGACACGTTTATATGTGTCTCTGATCATGTGTGATCCACACTCCAGGCCGGCCACGTCTCCTTCCCTACTCCTCAGGGTCACTCTCTGGTGGCCTTTGATGGGGTACCCACCCACCCACCCCATTCATCGGCCTGTTTGTGGGGCCTCAGGCTTCTCTCTCTCCATGAGTACAGATGTGCGTGTTGAAAGCAGACCTCATCATGACTTCTGGGGGTGAACACAGTCACAGCAGGCAGCGACCCAACCCCCATAAAAGCACGCAGATGCACATTTGAATAAAATATCTCACGAAGAGTTGACATGAGGACAGGGCCTTGGGCGTGGAACCTCAGGTTGTCCCTCCACTCCCAGGAATGCTAGGACAGATAGCGCTTCCACGACAAGCTGATGAGAATGTCATGTAAGACGGAAGCCACGGCGCCCTGAAATCAAGATCGATGACAGCTCCTTCAGGCCCCTGGCTGAGGGTGTCCGTCACTCCATCACTGGAGAGAAATTAAATTGCCTTGCGACGTTGTTTGCTGTTCCCACCACCAATTTGGTCGCTGTTATGTAGTGTCGCGCATTTCGAGAAGGTGCCTGATTGATCATTTGGTTTATTTATAGCTATCTGCAGAGCTAACCACCCCACAAAACATCGAAGGGCTATGCTTGTTTCTCGTCTAAAGACACCATAAGTCAGGTTGGGGTGCAGCTTGATGGTAGAGCACTGCCTAGGAGGCATGAAGCCCTGGGGTCCACCCCCAGCACCAGAAAGAAAAGTTAACACCGTATTCAGCCATCTGTCTGCCCTTTCATTCACCCACTGAGCCATTCACGGATACAGTCAATATACCTGGAGAGCGGGGCACTGTGGAGTCTTTGCAGATGCTTCTAGAAAATCCGATTCTGATACTATCCTCAGGCAGATGGCACGTTCTCTGGGCCCAGGTTCCTCGAACAGGAGGAGCTGGACTCCTGACCACCAAACTCTGAGGACTCCGGCCTCATTTCTGGGCAATTTCTCATTTGCTGGCAGTTGTCTCTTTCTCCCTGTACTCGGAGGCTGCTGGCCTATATGCCGGGGCAACCAAGGAGGAGTCCAGGGTTCAGAGCATCACCAGTTCCCGCAAGATGACAGTCCAGATGTCAGGAGTGGGCTGGCCCTGGGATAGAAGAGTCAGCTCAAGTGGGATTGGCTGTGTCTTGGCAATCTGGAGCAGGACCCATGACTGGAAGTCGGTATTTTAGAGGCTGTGACTTGCGTTTGGGATTCCTTCTGATTTCTCACCACGCCACAGCCAGAGTCCTACATTGACCATTTCCAGGACTCCCTTGAGGTACAGAGTAAGCTCTCTCTCACCTTTCCTGGCCTTTTCTTTCTGACTCCAGGCCCCCTTGCCTCTCAGCTTCCCAGACTCTCTCCTTGCCTGGCCTCATTTCTGAAATTGCTTCCCATACTTCAAAACCCACAGAGTCCTTCCAGGAACCTTTGGCCTCAGCCTAGCTGATTGGCACGGTGGCAGAGCCCTGTCACTCTGGTTTCTGTGAGTGCTACCTCTCCCCTCCCCGATAAACGTCTGATGCAGCGGCGCTCTCAGAGCCCTGTCTGTGGGACATCAGTCTTCATAATGAAGGACGCTGATTGCGGGCTGTCTGGATGGCAGGTGGGCGGAAGCCGAGGGACAGAGCCAGAGAGAGGTGTCTGTTGTCGCTGAACCCCTGCTTTGATCCTTCCCTAATAGAGCAATTTTTCCATCTCCTCCTCCAACACCAAAGTCAGCAACAAATCTGCAAAACCCACACTTTGAACCACAATACAGAACATGCGACAACATCCCGGAATTCAAGAGAAGGGGTGAGAGGGAGAATAGAGGTTCTGGGAGCATAAAACCTCTATGAGAACCTCTCCCCCGACTTGCTGAGAAATCTTGCCCTCTCCTGGCTCCTCTCCTCTTCAAGTTAGGCCAGAAGCAAACCCAAAGCAGTCTCCCCACCCCTTTTCCCTTTCTGGAGCCCCTGAACCCAGCTTAGAAGCCGGAACTTAGTAGCTGTTCAATAAATGGTGTTGGATAAATGAATTTGCAGTTCTAAGATCACTCTGAGGATTTCCTGGTAACGAGCCAGATCTGAAGGGACTTGCGGGTATAATTTATTCACTGAGCAGCAGTTTTTAAGCAGCGCTCAGGTTCCTGGCACCACTCCAGATGTTAGGGCCTGAGATGAGAATATTAAAATTCAACAATCTGCCTGGAGCTCTCATTGGCACCAGAAGCTATGCTGGGTTCAAGAGATAGGTGAATGGCAAAGATATTCACGCCTGCACGGAACCTGTGTGCCTGCCACGGGAGGCAGGCGTTAAGAGAGTTAATTATGAATCAGTACGACGGCTCCAGATGGGGCATGGGCTACGGAGGAAACAGGTGGACACAGAGGATGGCGTCCATTTGAATGGATGGCTTTGGACAGGGGAATTCCAGGGCGAGAGCCGGAAGACATGAAAACTGAGCAGTTGACACAAAGGCGCTGGGGTCAGAATCTGCTGTGATCTGACGGCAGCGTGGCTTGGGTACCTGACTGAGGGCGGGATGGAGCTGCACATGTCACTGTTTCTGCACACAAGCAGCAAGTCCGATCAGGGGTAGGAGCTGTCCGGGAGGCAGGGATGTTCAGGGAAGCCATGAGGCCATCCGTGAGGATGGCACCAAGTCCTGACTTCGCGCTGAGCCTGGTGCAGCCTCTCAGTCTCCCTTCCCGGCCAGGAGTGACTCTGGGTGGCACCAGCTGCACACTGTGCTGACCCCTCCCCCACAGTGATTCCCTTGTCCCAAGGCTTTTCGCAGCCTCTTTTGGGTGTGTGTGCGGCTGCAGTCTCCTGGGGTGAGTGAGCAAGAGAGTTCAGCAGCTGCTGCTGTGTCTGGGTAATGCGAGCCTCGCGTGGCACGACTCTGCTTTCATCTCGCTGCCTCCCCCAGAGCTTTGACTCTCACGGAGCCCAGCATCCAGCAGATAGCCCCATTGCCGCCTTTTATCTGGCTGACTTTCAACTTGAGCCACCCTCTCCCAGTCCCCAATTGCAGAGACAGTATAGAGCTGCAGGCCTCAGAGTGGGCCGTGCCAAGTGCACGGTGATAGTGCTAATAATTAATGGTGTAGCAGTAGCTGGAGGTCAGCTCCCTGTTAATTAGGGTCTGGACATGCCGGGGACTGTACTAAACGCGGGCTGTGCACCAATGTAAATCTCGCAATCACAAGACAGATGTCCGGTATGTAGCCGAGAGAGGTTCACTCACTTGCCTGGGGTTGCACAGAGCTCTGTGCTGACTACTCCATAGCCCTCTTCCCACTGCGCATGAATGAGAAGGTCCTTCTTCTTCAGTAATTCCGCTCCTGGGTCTGGTATATGGCTCAGTGAATAAACGCACTTGCCATCAAGATTGACAACTTGAGTTTCATCTCCAAGACTCACACCATGGAAAAAGAGAGCTCCCTCTCTTGTCCTCTGACCTTCACACACATGCTGTGGCATCCACACGTCACACACACACACACACACACATGTAATTTAATTTTTACAAAAGGAAGTCTGATTCCATAGGTTTGCAGTGAGGGCTAAGAATGATTGTGTTAGAAGACAGCGGAGCTGGCAAGAGAGAGGAGGTCTCCTGCAGGACTTGCCTCCGTCCCCGCCTCTGGATATATGCCTATCTCAGTTCTTCCTCTGCCTCATCTTCTTCCTTCTCCCTCCTCCACTCTTCCACTTTTCCCTTCCTCACCCTCCTGTGCTCTCCCCCCACCCACTTCTCTTCCCCTCCAGGTCCTCCTTCACTCTTTCCTTACCCTCCTTCTTCTCCCCCTCCCTCTTTCTCCTCTTCTGTTCCTCCTCCCATTCAAGAGAACAGCATAGGAGGCAGGAGAGAAGCATAGGAGGCATCGGAGAGGTGGGGCTGTAGATGACACAGAAGAGGTCTGAGTGGACAGGAGAGCGTGGATGATGTATGTGTGTGCACGTGTGTACTCACCCACAGACACACACACACACAATATGAAAGAAAGAGGGCCTCAGTAGAGCTCTCAGGGGATCTCTGTCAAGTGGGAAAATAGACAGCCAAGGGGCTGTTTAGCACGCTGTCACCTTACAGCAGACCAGTTCCCTGGACACACACTGCTGACAGCCTCCCTGTAATATAGGTGAGGTTGTCATCATGCCCTTTTCCAGGGGAAACTGAGGCTCATGTGCAGCCTAACTGGGGCTATACGGATCAGCAACGGGCAGGGCTGTCCAGAGGGTTGTGTGCTCTACAACCCACACTCCTGACCGCCTCGTGAAACAGTGGTAGCGATGAACCCAGAGTGGTCGTGTTCATTTGTGTGACTGGGTGAGCTCTGCATGGGAGACGACACTGTTTTGAGCTATAAAAAGGGTCTCATGGTGAGAAGCAGCAGAGACAGGGACACTGTGAGGCTGACCCTCATGGTTTTTTATGAGGTGAGGTAAGAGGCAAGAGGGCTCACTCTGTCCAGAGGGTTTGGGGCTTGTTTCTTAGGAAGCCATTGTCTGGGAGCCTGGAAGTGCTTCTGGTAAAATGGCTTAAATTTTGTTCTATTGTTGTTGTTTTTGTTGTTATTTTATTTTGGACAGGGTCTTACCTGTCCCAGGCTGCCCTTCAACATACTATGTAGTCAAGGATATCCTTGAACTTTGAACTTTAGATCCTCCTGCCTTTGCCTCCCTCAGAGTGCTAGGATTATAAGTGTGTTCCACCATTCTATCAGCCCTGCCAGAAGTACCAGACCCACGATGATGGCTTTTCCAGATAGGTTCTGATTACTGCACACCCCAGACCAGCCAAGGTGTTCCATGCCTGTAACCATAACACTCTAGAAATAGAGCTTATTGGAGAATCAGGAATTCAAGATCATCCCCGGCTAGAGAGAGAACATGAGGCTAGCCTGAGCTACATGAGACCCTGCCCTGCTTGCCACCAAAAGTCCAAATTCTTCCTAGGGAGGAAGAGCTGGGAAGGTGCAGAGGAGGGAAGGAGGGACAGAAAGGCGTTAGGAAACACAGATAGCACTGCCTGAACAGCAGTGTGTGGAACACGTGTGTGCAAGCCTGAAAGGATAATTAATGCCCAACAACTGACGTAGCACAGCCCCGTGGAAAGGCCTCGGAAAGAGAAATTAAAAAGAGAAATTGCAAGCGGATAGACTGAGAACTGTGGATTTTAATAACTGGAGGATTTCTAGAGAGATTGAGGGAGAAGGCAGAATTGAGTTAAGCCAAGATTTATAGCAGGTTCCCGGGACAGAGAACATCACCATCCATTCTGCCTTATTAGAGTACAATACGTCAGGCAAGCTGCTTAGGAAGGAGTTTACTGAGCTCACCGTCCTGGGGTTCAGGGGTGAGGTGCCTGCATGCATCTTGTTTCCAGAGAGGAGTCAACACAGCCGAGGCATTTGTGGGAATCAGTGACTGCATTGCCATTCAGGATGGCTCTGAGGAGTTAGTCCCTCCCCCTAAGAAATGACCCTCCCACTAAGCCCCACCTCAGAGACGCCTTCGGCTCCCATCCCCACACTGAGGACCAAGAACCCAACACAGGAACCTTTGAGGAAACATTAACAATACTCAAACCATAGCAGCCTCCATCTCTAGTTAGGGATAAGAGGTTTCAAGTCACAGTATTTACCCATAACCCATCATATCTATTTATGAAGGTGGCCCAATACAAAATCATAAATTCATGTAAAACAGAAATAAGATGAGGTGGTGCCTGGGGCAATGGCTCAGCCAGCGAGGTGCGTGGCATGCAAGCATGAGGAACTGAGTCAGGCATGGAGACGCACGCCTAGAACCCTGGGAAGAGAGCAAAGGTGCCGGAGCTCGAGGACCAGTCTAGCCAATAGGTGAGCTCCAGGCTCACAAGAGAACCTTTCTCAAAACAAACAAATGAAGAAAATAAATTCCATGGAAGCTTGGGGAGATGGCTCACCCGTGAAGTTACCTTCACTTCGTGGACGATAATGTGTCGCAGTGGCACACAAAATAAACCTGTGTGTGCTTTGGCAACCCGAGACCACAGGTTGGTCGTCTCTGTGTGGTCGTAAACAATTCTATGTTCAATGTGGCCCAGTGAAGCCGAAAAGTTGGGCACCTCCCCTCTAAGGCTCACCCCACATTAGATTTTATCTTTACTTTGTTGTCTTATGAACAAAAGGCCTCACAAAAGCTGGGTAAGGACTCTCCCTCTGAACCCTGCCCTCAACCCCAGCTGGGTAAGGACTCTCCCTCTGAACCCTGTCCTCAGCCCCGATCTTAAGCTGACAAGCAAAGAGCGGGTCAGAGGAGTGGTTTTCATATTATTATTGCTGTCACTGCTTCTTTATTTTTATTTTTAAAGATTTATTTTATGTGTATGAGTGTTCTTGCTGTATATATGCATGTGTATCACATGCATGCCTGGTGCCCAGGGAGTTCAGAAGCAGGCACCAGAGCCCCAGCAACTGGAGTTGTGGTTGGTTGTCAGGCACCGTATAGGTTCTGGGATCTGAGCCCAGGTCCTCTGCAAGAACAACAAATGCACCTTCCTGTGGATCCATCCTTCCAGCACCGTTATTGCTACAGCAGAGTCTTACTGTGTGGTCCAGCCTGGCTTCAAACTCACAGTGCCTGCCCAGCTTCCCTCCCGCTGAGATCCATCCAGGCGCTGCCATGCCCCCAGTGCTATTATTTTGACGAGTTTCTGCTCTATGGAAGCCAAACCTATTTATGAAGAGGACGGCATACGTTGTCACCATTCCATGACCTGTTGCTGAAAGTGGGATGGCTCCTGTGGGGTGTCCTCTGGGGTGACAGCTGGTGATTCACTACCACCAGAGAGAGGGCTCTGTCCTGCGTGAATAGTTCTACCCCTAGGGTAAGATGTGAAAGGCGTGAAGGGAGGGGAGGGATAGCAGCCTGGAGACCTGTCCTACAGAAGACAAGGACCCTACACCCCTTCCTGTCTGCCTTACCTCAGACTCTGCAAAGGGCCGTGTGTGTGTGTGTGTGTGTGTGTGTGTGTGTGTGTGTGTGTGATATGTGCATATGTATCAGCATGTGTGTGGAAGCCAGAAGACAATCTTAGGTGTCATTTCAGATGTGTTATGCATTTTATTTTTCTTTCTCTTTTGAGACAGGGTCTCTCACTGACCTGGAGTCACCAAACAGGCTGACTGGGGATTGAACCTGGGTCCCTGAGCTTGCAAGGCAATCATTTTACTGACTGAACCATTTCCCTGAGGTCCCTGTAAAGTGCTTTTGTTGGCTGATGTCATTCCACTCCTGGGAAGAAAGCAGAGCACCCACAGGACAGCGAGATCCTGCTTTTCAGAGGAGAGGCCTCCAAGAGATTTCCAGGTCACATGGATTCCAAGTAGCTTGGAAACAGCTCCAACCTCAGCCAGGGGTGCTACCCCAAGGTCTCCTGGAGCCAGCAAAATGGAGGTTTGCAAGGGCATGAAGGTTAGGACCCCAGGTAGGCTGTGGGTGAGGAGGACGGGGCAGGACTGGATTTGGGGGAGCCTCCTTGACCCTTCTCCCCCTTAGGTCTTTCTTACTTCTCCGTTTATAGCTCCCTCCTGAATAATCCTCTTCTCTAAGACACCGTGTCCCCAAGCCAAGCAATTGTCTGCCAAGCTCTGAATGCTGGCAAAGCTTCTCGGTTTTCTTTTTCAAAACCCTAGTATTAAAAGAAAATCAATACCCATGACAGAACCTACGGCAGATCAATTGGAGAAGCTGCGATGCCTTTGCAAGGGGCTTCTGCCTTCCGTGAACCTTTCTGTGGGTGGAATCTTCCACATGCCCCTTCCGGGGAGCCAGCCTAGTCCATCTACTCCGGCCAAAAGCTTTTTTTGTTTGTTTGTTTCAGACACAGTTTCTCTGTATAGTTCTGGCTGTCCTGGAACTCGCTCTGTAAACCAGGCTTCAGGCTGGCCCTGAACTCAGAGATCCACCTGCCTCTGCCTTCTGAGTGCTGGGATCAAAGGTGAGCACCACCCCTATTTGGCTAGCCAACAGCTCTTCTCAGTACCTGCTCCTCCTCCGGCAGAACACCTTCTCCCAGGACACTCCTGTGTCTCTCGCTTCCTGTCATTCCCCCAATGCCAAGCTGCTAAGAGACACTTTGGAATAACCACTCTGGTCTCTGTTTGCTGCTCTGTATCCCTGGACCTCGGATGACTTCTCTGAGCCTGGGGTTTCTCATGAGTAAAACTGTTGCTGATAAGACCACTTTCTTGGGGCTAGGTTAAGAGCTCTGGTTGTTCTTGCAAAGGGCCTGAGTTCAATTTCCTGCACCCACATAATGGCTCCTCAACCGTTTGTAACTCCAGCTCCGGGGGGACCAATATCTTCTTCTGACTTCCATGGGCACGTGGTAGACAGACACACATGCAGACAAAACATTCATACACACAAAATAAAATAATCTCTTTTTTTTTTTTAAAAAAAGACCACTTTCTTTATAACCAATGAAACTGTCCAGTGTAGGTCACAGCCTCAGCCATGCTCAGCAGAGAGAGGGCACAGACATGCTCCACTCCTTAGGTCGCTTCCACTCTGACCCTTCCCTCCAAGCCACCGGCAGAGCAGCCCACCCATCTCGGATGCTTTCAGGATCCAGCATGATATTGAGCCTCTGTGTGTGGAGCCTACTTCTGAAGGCAGGGCTGGAAGTCCGCATCAAGGAGCATGCTGGGGAGGTAGGGATCAGAGAGGCAAGGCAAATGGAGAAAGGGTGGAGGGAGAGAATCCACGGGTACAGGAGGAAAAACGGGATCCCTGTGTCCTCATCAGACACTTGGGAAGAATCTTAAACTAGCCCCCACAAACCATTGTGGGGTGGCGCATGTAGTACTGCTGTCTGAAGGGTGGGACGCCAAGAGAGCATAGGCTCTCGCTCCCCAGACCTGTCTCTGTACCTTCCTCAGGGTGAAAAGCCAGGAGGGAGCCTGCAAGGGTCGTGTGAGTCAGGGTGGGGAGCAGGCTTTCTATTTGAGTTCAGGATCTGGGGGTCCATGGAGGAAGATACAAATAACTACCAGCTACTAGGTGTGGGCAACAAGCACCCCTAACTTCTGGAGAAGAGCCCTGCCTTTGGTTCAGCCCTTAGTCCAGTCCTCCCTACACGTAATCCTTCCTAGATGATTAAGTTACCCATGGGGTAACTGGCTTGGGTCTCCTTCCACTCCCCTACCATCCACAGGACTTGTGGGAAGAGTAAACTACCTCCCATTGACTCTTTCCTCAGAGAGTACCGGAGGAACCTGCCTATGATTACAAACCAGCCTGATGCACCCAGAGGAAGATCTGGCTCCGAGCGCTAACATCCTGCATGAGCGGGGCCTCGGATCAGCAGTTTTGCTCCAGGAATTTATCCTGTATTCATTCATGCATCCAGCGATCGGCGGACAAGCTCATTTGCTGCAATTTTGCTTTTGAGCAGGCATGATTGGTGCCAACTCGGCGGCGGGATTAGGAGTCCAAGATCCATCTAGGTTATAATAGCAAGTTCAAGGCCAGCCTGGGCTATGTGAGATTCGGTGTTGCAGGTGTTTGCAGCAAGAATGTACTACGATATCTTAGCTGAGCAACTGCTGGAGAAAGCAATCTACTGCTGGAAACAGGGGCAGTAGTGGGTGTCAGAATTTCTCCTGGGCATCTTTTGCCATTTATGTGGGATGCAAATTTTCAATATCCATAAAATATGCAAAAGGTAAAAAGAACAACACAGAGAAGCCATATATGTGCCCAGGGATTGCAGGATGGCCGATCCATGTTGTGCTTGTCTCTGGAATGCTAGTCCAGTGGGCAGTACCAATAGCCTTAGGTCTCATTTTGCATTCCCACAAGTATGCTCGAATCAGCGTACAGGTTTCTAAATAAGAACAGTGGCCTGGTTTAGGCTGATCAGAAACCCTGAAGTGTATGTCATACCTGTCCACACCCTGTACCCAAGACACCAGGAACTTCCCAAGTTCCCAGGCCCAGCGGGGCCTAGCCCCTTCACTCTGCTGCATGGAGTGCCAGGTGCAGTCTTTGACAAGGACTAGATGATGGAGATGGGACAAAGTAGCCAGTGACCTCTCCATGTGAGCGGTCTGTGGGTGGGTATCCGAGTTTGTCTGTGACTGTGACCAATAGAAACACGAGAAGAAAAGGGTCTGTTCCTAATTACAGGCTCTATTCCACCATCGAGGTAAGTCAAGGCAAGAACTCAAGGCTGGGGTTTGAAGCAGAAACCACGGAGGAACCCCACTTACCCGCTTGTTCCCCTAGTGTATTCAGCTACTGTTTTAGTTAGGGTTTCTATTGCTGTGAAGAGACACCATGACCAGAGCAACTCTTAGTTAGGGTGGCTCCCTTACAGTCAGAGGTTTTGTCCAAGGCATCATGCAGGCAGACATGGTGCTGAAGGAGCTGAGGGTTCTTGCATCTTGACCAGCAGGCAATAGGAAGTGAACTGAGACCTCAAAGCCCTCCTCCACAATGACACACTTCCTCCAACAAGACCACACCTCCTAATAGTGTCACTCCCTTTGGAGGTCATTTTCTTTCAAAATACCACATTCCCCATCTTGGCCCCCAAACACTTGTAACCATCTCATAATTCAAAAATGCATTCAATCCAACTTCAAAAGTCCCCATAGTCTATATCAGTCTCAAATTTATTTAAAAGTCTAAAGTTCAAAGTCTCTTCTGAGATTCATACAATCTCTTAACTATAATCCCTTATAAAAGCAAAAGCAAAAAGCAAATCACACACTTGCAACAGGATATGCGTTACCATTCTAAGTTTTTCTTTAATTCTATTTCACAAGTTGGACCTTGCCCTGAGGTCACTTTCTTAATCTATTTGAACACAGGATTTATCTCTATGCCACTTACTGGGGTTCTTTTTCTCCTCAAATTTTACATTTTGTAATTTACCCAGCTCAGCTTGCTCCTTTTCATTATAAGTCTTCATTAGAGTTGCCACTAATAAGCCCACGATAGAGTCTGTACTAGGCTGCTTTGAGATTCCCTCTGCCAACAGATTAATCCAAAACTCTTCACTTTAGCCTCAGGTTCTTCAGACAAGGGCAAAAAGCAGCTATTCTCTTCACCAAAATATCACGAGAATGATCTCTAGGCCACACACTAACGGTCTTCTCCTCTGAAGTCTCTTGAGCCAGGCACCCACAGTTCAAATCACCCCCAGCACCACTGTCTTCCAGGTTCCTATTCCTATGGCCCATTACACAGCACTTAAGGCATTCAACTGATTTTCTAGCCCACAGCCCCAAGGCCCATATTCCTCCAAACAGAAGCATGGTCAGGCCTATCACAACAGTACCCCACTTCTGGTACCAACTTCTGTCTTAGCTAGAGTTTCTGTTGCTGTAAAGAGGCACCGTGATTTATAAAGAAAAAGCATTTAGTTGGGGTGGCTGACTTACAGGTCAGAGGTTCAGTCCATTATCATCATAGCAGAAAGCAAAGCAGCATGCAGCAGACATGGTGCTGGAGAAAGAGCTGAGAACATCTTGATCAGCAGGCAACAGGAAGTGAACTGAGACACTGGGTGTGGCTTGAGCATATATGAGACTTCCAAGCCCACCTCCACAGTAACATGATTCCTCCAACAAAACCACACCTACTCCAACAAGGCCACACCTCCTAGTGGTGCCACTCCCATTGGGAGCCAATTCCTTTCAAACCACCACAGCAACCCTTCTTGTATAACTCAAATCCACATGCCTGGGGATAGCACAGCCCACAGAAGGCTGGACTCTTCTACATCAACTACCAATGAAGAAATTCCCCATCCCCTCACAAGGCTTGAGAAATGGTTCAGTGGTTAAGAACTTTTGCTGCTTCTGCAGAAGACCCAGCTTTGGTTCCCAGCATGCATGCGACAGCTCACAATCATCTGTGACTGCAGTTCCAGGGGATATAGCCTTTTCTTCCGGTCTTGCAGGCACATCCATAATATGCAGGTACTCGCGCATAGACATAAAATAAAATGAATCTTCCTTTTTAAAAAGGACCAAGAAAATGCCCCACAGACATGCTCAAGGGCCAATCTGATAGAGGCCTCACTTGAGGTCCCCTCTCGTCAAGTGTCTGGTTTGTGTCAAGTTAACAATAAAACTAACTAGTACCGTGGGCATTGTGTGCTCTCTCTCCACAGAGTGGCCAGGTTGACCTTAAATTTCTCACGTAGCCTAGGATGCCCTTGAACTCCTGAGCCTTCAGCTTCCACTTCCTTAGAACTAGGATTCACAGATGCTCAGCCACACTGGCCTATATTCTGCATCTCCACTGCAGGGACCAGACGCAGTGCCTGGCACACTTTTCCAATGCCTGACGGTCTGGAGGTCTTTATGTTCCCGAATCTAAGACACAGAGTGAGGGGAGCGGAGCCTTTTCCTTGACCCCTGAGATCTTAACCTGTGAGGGTGGTGAGCAGAGCTCTGGAGTTAGACACGATTGTTTGGTTTAAGCTCTGCCCTTACCACAGCCAGGGTTTCACCTGAGCATCAGCTTCTCCATCCATTCAATGAGATCAGAGGTTCCTCCCCTGGAGTGTAGAGTGAGACCGCAGGGTGCCATACTGTGCTGTGCCCACCTCTCTGAATAGAGGAATAAGCACTACTGAAACCAGACACCACCGCACCCTGACCCCCACCAATGGCCTTCTGCCTGGATGAAAACTCTCACATTGTAGCCCAACTGTAGCCTCCTAAGCTTTTGTCCAAGAGCTGGAGGACGAGCTGTCAATGCTGACCCTGAAGGAGAGTTTTCCAGAGCTGCCTGCCCAAAGAAGGTCAAGGAAGAGCCAGGCAAACCTGGCCCCTCCTATTGCACCCCTAGTCCAGTGGCCACCCTTCCAAGAACCCCTGACACAAGGTCTTGGAGCTGTCCAGGGTGCTAAGCTCCAGCTTGGCCCTTCGCCACATCCCCACTGCCTTCCCTGCACTAAAAAAGCCCAAGAGAGCGGAAACAACTCAGATTCCTCTGACAGGAGACTGCACCCGGGGCGGGCTGAGTTGACAAGTTGCATTTTACGAGGACTCTGCAATTAGACCTTGCATCCAACGCGCCTGTCGCTCAGTTTTCTGATTTACAGCGGCAAACTAGCTTAATGCTCAGGGACTCAAAATAGTTGCTCTGTGACATCACCTCTCCCTCCCCAGTCTGTGATCTCTGGCAGTGGGCGAGCGGGGAGGGAGATGGTGTGTGGCAGTGACCCAGCTTCTAGGCTTTCCTCCATCTACTCAGGAAACAGAGCATCAAGGGAGGAACTGGTGTGACTCTAATGGGAGTGACCACCTTCTCCAAGACCCACTGTGTCACCTGGGCCAGTTCTTTGGGAGGAAGGAAGAAGTGAGTGATCTGTTTGGGGCTTGGATTCCAGATATTGGGGCTCCAATCATTGCCTGTATTCTGTCCCCAGTGTCCTCACAAAGCCATCGTGCATGAGCACAGAGCCCCATGCTAGCTTTCCCTTGTCAGACAGCCACTCGAATGCTGCCTTGGAAGCATTCTGGACATGCCCAAATCCTTCCCAGCCTCAGAGCCGCAAGCCCTATCACAGCCATCACCATATGAAACAGGCCATTTGCAAGTTTTATCAGTCAGCCACATCTCAGTACAAGCAAGTCTGAAAACCTTTTTCCGGAATCAGGAGGGCCATAGATTCTGGGTCCCTTCTAGGGCTGTCGGGTATTTAAAATCTTCCTGAGTTCCCACAGCCCCTGGGGAAAGCTCTTAAGTGGAGGCCAAGGGCTTCTATGAACTGTGCCCCCAGCCAATCTTTCTTTTCTTTCCTCTCTTTCTCTCTCTCTGAGACTATATTTGTGTGTGCAACATATGTGCCTATGTGTGTGTAGCATATATGCCTGTGTGCATGTGTGTGTGTGACATGTGTGTCTGTCTGTATGGACATGTGTATGTGTGAATGCAAATATGTCTGTGTATGGCATATGTTCCTGTATGTGTGTGTCGTATATGCCTGTGTGTATGTGTCATATGTACCTGTGTGTGTCATATATGTCTACGTATGTGTGTGTGTGCGTGCGTGTATGAATGTGACTATGTCTCTGTGTGCAGGTACACATGACTATGCACATTTGGAGGTCATATGTGTCGTATATGCCTGTGTGTATGTGTCATATGTACCTGTGTGTGTCATATATGTCTACGTATATGTGTGTGTGTGCGTGCGTGTATGAATGTGACTATGTCTCTGTGTGCAGGTACACATGACTATGCACAAGTGGAGGTCATATGTGTCGTATATGCCTGTGTGTATGTGTCATATGTACCTGTGTGTGTCATATATGTCTGCGTATGTGTGTGTGTGTGGTGTATGAATGTGACTATGTCTCTGTGTGCAGGTACACATGACTATGCACAAGTGGAGGTCAGAGGAGAGCACCAGCTGTCCTCCGTCACTCTCTGCCTTCTTCCTTTGGGACAGAGCCTCCCCCAAACCTGGAGCTGCACTGGTGGCCAGCAAGACCCAGACATCCCCCTGTCTCTGCCCACTACAGTGCAGGGGTTAAAGGTGTTTATGGCCACACCCAGTTTTGGTTTTGTTGTCACAGGTGCTGGGATCTGATGTGGGAAGGTCATTGGTTAATTAATAAAGAAACTGCTTGGCCTCATAGGTTAGAACATAGATGGGTGGAGTAAACAGAACAGAATGCTGGGAGAAAGAGGAAGTGAGCTAAGATGCCATGCCGCTCTTCTCTAGGGCAGACGTGATGAAGCAAGCCGCCAGGTCAGACATGCTGAATCTTTCCTGGTAAGACTGGAGCTACACAGATTATTAGGAATGGGTTAGTCAAAATATGAGAATTAGCCAGTTAGAGGCTAGAGCTAGTGGGCCAAGCAGTGTTTAAATTAATACAATGTGTGTGTTGTTATTTTGGGGCATAAGCTAGCCAGGCAACTGAGAGCCGGGCTGTGGGAAGAGGCCCGCAGCTCCCTCAACAGGGATCCAAACTCAGGTCCTCATGGTAACTCAACAAATGCACTTACCCACTGAGCCATCTGTCCAGCACGCCTCCCAGCTCACTTTTCTGTCCTGAGCCTGTTCCAGTCACCCCGTCCACATGTAGCAAGCATGGTTCACTCTGGGCCTTTGCTCCCTGTGTGACCCCCTCTGAAACCCTATCTTCTGTCTGCCCTCCGACTATCACTACAGCTCTCTGTTGGAGGAAACCACACTCATCTTCAAACGTACAAATGTCACCATCACTACCCATTGCTCAGTAGAGTCGTCCCTTTGAGTCCCTTTTCTAGAAGCATGTGGAACCTTTTGGTGTTAGAACCGGAAGATCCCCAAGGAGCCAAGCACAATGGCTCATGCCTGTAGTCCTATAACTCAGGAGTCTGAGGCAAGAGCATCTACCCTGATTTCAAGGTCAGCCGTGGCTACAGAATGAGACCTGGGCCGCCCAGGGCTAGAGAGTAAGACCCTGTCTCAAACAAACAAAACACTTCTTAATAAGAGCCTCAGAAACTATCTATAACCAATATTCCCCTCTAATATTCTGTCTGAGATACAGAGAGGAGCCCACTGTGTGTGGTGAACATACAAACGGAGGCATATTCATGCGACATATGAGCAGACACATGCATTTGACACAGTCGTGCACGCAAACATACTTGTACACACAAGTGCACAGAAACCTCTCCTGGCAACAAGTTAAGTGAGAGTCCCCCATAGTATTCAAAGCTCTGGCATACAGGTTTTGGCCTTCTCCAAACACTGGTTTGACTCCCTCTGTTGTTTATTTATCCAGTGATGAGTTGAGAACAGCCACGTGGAAAGCATCAACGTAGTTCCATCTCTCAGCGACAAAGAAAAACATCAAAACCTAGTGAAAGATGGAGGCTGGTCTACAGAGGTACAGCCAGGTGCCAGCACCCTACGCTTTGGTAGAGATCAAAAATCCCCAGGCTGAGGGTCCCAAAAGATGACTGAGCGAGTAAACCTTCTTGCTGTCAAACCTGCTTGAAGTCAATCCTGGGAACCCAGGTGATTGAAGAAGAGAATGGACCCTGCAAATCGTCTGACAGCCCCAGTAGTGCTGCGACAGGAGTGCAATCACACGCACGCACACACACACACACACACACACTAGCTAGCTAGATGATAGATAGATAGATAGATAGATAGATAGATAGATAGATAGATAAATAGATGATAGATAGCTAGATAGATAGACTAGATAGATGATGATGATGATGATGATGAAGATAGATAGATAGATAGATAGATAGATAGATAGATAGATAGATAGATAGATAGATAGATAGACTAGATAAATACATAGATACATAGATAGACTAGATAGATAGATATAGATAGATAGATAGATAGATAGATAGATAGATAGATAGATAGATAGATTAGATAGATACATAGATACATAGATAGACTAGATAGATAGATATAGATAGATAGATAGATAGATAGATAGATAGATAGATAGATAGATAGATAGATCTAATTTTTAAATTAAAAGAGAGAGAAGTTCCAGATTGGGGATATGACTCAGTTTGTAGGATATTCGCCTTCTAGCTTCCTGGGCTTGCTTCTCCACACTGCGATACCTGCCTGTAATATCAAACCCCAAAGCAGAAGGATCAGGAGTTCAAGGTCACCAAGTTAAAGGCCAACCTGACCCTATCTCCCTCTCCTATGGCAAGGTTGTCTCCTACCTGCCCCAGGCCTTGCCTATAGTTGGCACCCATCCCAACAGACAGAACAGCGATGACCTGCTTTGGGAACCAACAAGGGTTTTATGTTAGCCCCTGAGGCTGGAGATATGGCCTTCAGCTCTGGACTGGCACTAGGCTTTTCCTGGCTTAGGAAACTGATCTTCACCATGGGGCCTCACCGAAGAGGAAGGTGGTTAAATCCTAAAATGCAGGCCACCAAGAGGAGAACTGGGGTGCTGCAGAGATGGCGGCATGGTGACCAGAGATGTCAGGGGTACAGCCGCCAAAGATCATGGAAGATCTGAGCCAATTCCCAGCATCTGCTGCCCCTCTGTGTGAGAGGCCAGAAAACATGAGGTGCTGTGCTGTTGCATGTCACCCCGAGATGACCCATCAGAGGCAGTGTCACCCAGGGATACCCACAACCTCTCTATCCTCCAAGGTCCAGGTACCCTACATAGCTGGGGACCCATAGGAAGGACTCTGGGCCTAAGGTCCTGTGGAAGATGAATGGGAGCAGGTAATGGAGAAACAGTAAAAGCACATTCTCTTGATGAGCTGGGGAACTGCTCCCCCACTTAGGCTGGGAGGACTTGGAGTTTGTCCCAAAGATTCTGAATGAAGGGATTCTGGTGAGCTTGGCGACCGTGAGCTCTGGCAGGCCTTGCCCTTCTCTCCCATTCTCTCTGCCTTGCTAAATAAAATAAATAAATAAATAAATAAATAAATACAGATTACATTCCTAAAACTAGCCACATTTGCCTATGGGCCACATCTGTCTTCCCTCTATCTGGAGGCAGTCCTTTGTCCCTCGAAGAAAAATACCCTTTCCCCCTTTCTATTGTCCCCTTCCCCCTTATCCTCTCTCTCCTTTACCACCACATCCTAGCCCATTCTAACACAAAGTCCCCTTTCCTTCCTCTTAAAACTGACATCTGCCAAAAGCAATCCACATATTCAACGCAATGCCTAGCAAAATTCTTCAAAGATCTCAAAAGAATGGTACTCAACTTCATATAGAAAAGCAAAAAAAAAAAAAAAAAAAAAAGAAAAGAAAAAAAAGAAAAAAAAAGAAAAACACCAGGATAGCCAAAACAATCCTGTACAATAAAAGAACTTTTGGAGGCATCACAATCTCTGACATCAAACTCTAGTACAGAGCTACAGTATTGAAAACAGCCTGGTATTGGTATAAGAACAGACAGGAGGACCAATGAAACCGAATAGAAGATGCGATATCAATCCACACATCTTCGAACACCTGATCTTCGATAAAAAAGCAAAAAATATTAAATGAAAAAATCATAAGCATATTTAACAAGTGGTGCAGGCATAACTGGATATCAACATGTAGAAGAATGAAAATAGACCCATATCTATCGCCATGCACAAAACTCAAATCCAAATGGATCAAAGACCTCAACATAAAGCCAGCCACACTGAACCTTATAGAAGAGAAAGTGGGAAGTACACTTGAATGCATTGGCACAGGAGACTAGTTCCTAAATACAGCCCCAGTAGCACAGATACTGAGAGAAACAATTAATAAATGGGACCTCCTGAAACTGAAAAGCTTTACTTGTCTGTAAAGCAAAGGGCACAGTCAACAAGACAAAACAACAGCCTACAGAATGAAAAAAGATCTTCACTAACCCCACATCAAACAGAGGTCTGATCTCCAAAATATACAAAGAATTCAAGAAATTGGACACCAAAAGAACAAATAATCCAGTAAAAAAATGGAGTACAGACCTAAACAGAGAACTCTCAACAGAGGAATCTAAAATGGCTGAAAGACACTTAAGGAAATGTTCAACATCCTTAGTCATCAGAGAAATGAAAATCAAAACAACTCTGAGATTCCATCTTACACCTGTATGAATGGCCAAGATCAAAAACACTGATGACAACTTATGCTGGAGAGGTTGTGGGGGAAAGGGAACACTTCTGCATTGCTGGTGGGAATGCAAGCTGGTACAACCCCTTTGGATGTCAGTGTGGCAATTTCTCAGAAAATTAGGAAACAACCTTCCTCAAGACCCAGGAATACCACTTTTGGGTAAATATCCAAAGGATGCTCAATAGTGACACAAGGGCATGTGCTCATCTTTGTTTGTCATAGCCAGAACCTGGAAACAACCTAAATGCCCCTCGATCAAAGCATGGAGAAGGAAAATGTGGTACATTTACACAATGGAGTACTACACAGCAGAAAAAAATAACGACAGCTTGAATTTTGCAGGAAAATGGATGGAGCTAGAAAACATTATTTTGAGTGAGGTAACCCAGACACAGAAAGACAATTATCATATTACTCATAAGTGGTTTTTAAACATAAAGCAAAGAAAACCAGCCTACAAACCACAATCCCAGAGAACTTAGACAACAATGTGGACACTAAGAGAAACTTACATAGATCTAATCTACATGGGAAGTAGAAAGTATAAAAAGACAAAATATCCTGAGTAAATTGGGAGCATGGAGACCTTGGGGGAGGATTGAAGGAGGGAGGGGAGAGGCAGGGAGGGGAGAAGAGAAAAATGTAGAGCTCAACAAATATAAATTAAAAAATAAAATTTAAAACAAAACAAAACCAAAAAACCCCTGACATCTGCACAGCCATTTGCTGCTCTTTTCTGCCTGAGTCAGAAGGCAGCCGCTTTAACTTCTCCTTCCCACTTAAGAAAAGATCTCTCTGTGAAAACAGGTGTTTGGGTGTGGTTCGTGCCTACTCTGGAGTCTGGAAGGAAGCCCCCACTATTTGGGGGTCTCCTTCACTACGCACTTGTTGGATGGATCGTTGAGGAAGAGGCCTGGAATGCAGCTGGGAGACAGCCCTAGAGCCTAGAGTGTAGCTGGGAGCGCCCTCTCAGGACTGGCCGATCTGAGTACAGAGAAGTCCGCAGTAGGCTTGTGCCCACTGGGAAGTGAATGTGGGCCTTCGGGGGATTTTTCCAGCGATGAGGTTGTGGGGTACAATGTACAATGGTGCTAGGGAAAGTGTGGTCTGATGGATTTTTCCTCAGCCCCAGATCTCAGCCTTGTGACGTGGACGATGAAGTTGTTTCATCTGCCTCCAATAGGACTCTGACTCACAGTAAACAAAACCGTCCTGAGACTGAGTCATACATCAACATGACTATTTGTTTTTCTGAAGTGGACGTCCACTTGGCTGAACTAAGCTCTGTCCGCAGTATGCTTCTGAAACAGAAACCCACTGCAGGTCTCAGCGCCACGCCCTCCCTTCTAGAAAGCGATGGGCAAAATTTCCTGTGAGCCCATTTCCCAGGGGATTATCAGGATAATGCTGCCACTGAGCCTAAAGAAAGCTGTGTTTAACGAGAGGTTTAATGAGTAGCATAAAGTTCAGGCTACAGCTGCCTCCTCGCGCTGAAGTTGGGCTTACGGGGTTTCTCTGCACTTGGCCAACTGCAACCTAACTTGATGTCCAGATTGCGGCCTGTCCCATATCAGGTGACCTGCGCTCAGCCAATCTCAAACAGTCAACTGTCACCAATCAGAGTGTCAGTTCCTCTTCTCTGGCTGTATATATAGTCTGCCCACCTGGTGAAGCAGGACATCCAGAAATCGGCGCCATAGGACTCACTATTAGGTGGTTACAGAGGCCCAAAGCCCGTTAGGATCTGTACACGTAGCTTCCTTCCTGGAGTCATCAGGAAGATAAAGTGAGTTGTTATGGGGTTTGGGGATTTGGCTCAGAGGTAGAGCTCTCGCCCAGTAAGTGTAAGGCCCTGGGTTCAGTCCTCAGCCCAGAAAAAAAAAAAGAATATAAAAGTGTATCTCAGATCTGCGCACAATGCGTGAATTCATTGTTGTTTGTTTTTGTTTTTTGAGACAGGATCTCACTATATAGCTCTAGCTGCCCTGGAACTCACTATGCACACCCAGCTGGCCTCAAACTCACAGAGATCCTCCTGCCTCTGCCTCCCAAGTGCTGGGATTAAAGGTGTGTGCCACCACCACCTGACCATGTATAAGTTCTTAAATGTGTGCATAAAAAAAAAGATGACTGAGGAGCTTGTTACAAAATCTAGAAAATAGTAAAAGAACTAACTAATTAGTCTCCTGCTCTGCACTCCTACCCCAGCCCCCACCTCCTCACCCCTGCCCCAGCCAGCAGTCCCTCACCCTGCCCCAGCCCCCAGCTCCTCACCCTGCCCCAGCCCCCAGCCCCTCACCCTGCCCCAGCCCCCAGCCCCTCACCCTGCCCCAGCCCCCAGCTCCTCACCCTGCCCCAGCCCCCAGCTCCTCACCCTGCCCCAGCCCCCAGCCCCTCACCCCTGCCCCAGCTCCCAGCTCCTCACCCCTGCCCCACCCCCAGCCCCTCACCCTGCCCCAGCCCCCAGCCCCTCACCCTGCCCCAGCCCCCAGCTCCTCACCCTGCCCCAGCCCCCAGCCCCTCACCCCTGCCCCAGCCCCCAGCTCCTCACCCTGCCCCACCCCCAGCTACTCTTAGAAGTACCGCAATCAATGGTTCTTTATGTGTGACCCTCACAAAAACACCACTCACCTTTTTCTATCTTTGTTTTGCACATTTTTTCCTATCCTTTATGCCAACTTCATACATTCATATAATACATTTAATAATATTTACACACACACACATTATCCTCTCTCCCCCACATAACTCCCTCTTGACTCCCCTTTCTTCCCAATGAGTCCCCTCCTACTCCATGTCTCCCCCCCCCCCCCCAGTGAGATTAATGGGTCAGGAGTTACTTCCTGAAACACAGAGGAATTGACCAATGGCTACACTACTGAAGAAAACTCTCTCTGTCTCTCTCTCTCTCTCTCTCTCTCTCTCTCTCTCTCTCTCTCTCACACACACACACACACACACACACACCAGCAGTTATTGGGGACAGAGTCCCTCCATCACGCTGTAACGCTGATTGGACCAATCCTGTACAGCTATTAAGAGAAGAAGCATTATGTCAAGTCCAGAAGACAGCATCCCACAGCCTTCCTCCATGCTCTGGTTCTTTCATTCTGCCCCTTGTTTTTCTTTCTTGTCTCCCAAGTGCTACATTGACAAGCACAGACACTACACCCAGAAGGCAATTTCCCCCCGGGTCCTGGGCTTTGAACTCAGGGCCTCACATATATATGGCTAGTGTGCTACCACTGACCTACAACCTATACCCCAGACCTTGTATATCATAAACGTAACTCCTGGCTTAAAGAAGACTATGCGAGAACAAACATGAACCCTATAAATACTTTGGTTTCCCTAAACCCCAAAGCTGACACCCCCCTCACAGTAGTCAGTGATCTTTGCTACTCCTTTCAAATGTGACTGTCACGGCTCATTCCAGAGAGAATAGTCTGCCCAGGAGACCAAGTTACAAATGAGAACATGCTGGATTAGCCAGGCAGTGGGCAGAGGCGGTGGCAAGTACCTAGGGGATATTTCTATCATCCCAGAAACATGGAATGAAGTGCCTCTGTCCCTGCAGGGAGATTCATCATCCACCCACCCAGCCGCCCCTCCATCCCTCCAGCCTCACTGCAGGGGCCTCCGCTGGGTGCCAAACAGAATTCAAGGAGTAAGGAGGCTCACTCTCTGTTGTGTCATTTACTAGAGCTACGGATCTAGGCAAGTCTAAGAGGGACAAGAGAAGTCAGCCAAAGCACCTCCCGCCACCATGACCATTTCACAGATCCAGAGACAAATGTGATTTTCCCAAGGTCACACAGCAAGAGCATGGCTGAGCCAGGGTGAAAGGCAGGCTCAGGGAGAAAACCCTCTCATAAGGTGGGCACCCATATACAAAAGAACAGAAGGGCAAGCTGTGGCTGTGGAGGGGATCATTCTGGGCTCAGAGCCATGAAGGGGACCCCATCTGGTAATGGGGTTCAGGAAGAGTCCATGGTCTTGGGAGCACTCAAGGTTCGAGGCTCCGGTTAGAGGACTCCGAGGTATCAGGAGGGACCTTCAGATAAGGAGCCATCATCAGCCATGGCTGACCCACAGCCAGAGAGTTAGTGGGGTAAATCCCAGTCTCGCCTCTCTCCAGCCAGAGTTTCCTGTTGGCTAGACATGCTGTGGATTTGAAAGAGGAGGCTGTCCATGGGTATGAGTTCCTCCCTCTAGCCCTGGGACAGTATGAACGGCAAGGATAGAGGCAGAGGACAAACCGGTGATTCTCATGACCACCGGTCCCTCTCTGACATCAGTTAGTATCTGGTCTCCCTTCGTGTCCCCTAACCCAGTCAGATTTCTGGCCTTGAACCTCTGCTACAACGTGACAGGTTCTTCTACCATGTAACTCCAAAGTCCCTTCTGCCCTTAGCCTGCAGATGGGACCCACTGCCTTGAGCCCTCATCACCACCTTTCCCTGACTATCTAGGGGTAGAACCCCAGGCTAGCCCCTCACACAGGAGAGACTCAGGCAGAAAAAGTGGGGGGGGGGACACAAGGCTTTCCCTCCCGGAATATGCTGTGGTGTGGCCTTTGGCTGGACCCTGTTCACTCAGGGCTTCTCTGGCTCAGGTGCATCTGGAAGGCACTGGCCCCCGTCCAGCTAAGCTGCTGGGGCCTGGCCACATGGCAGGCAGCAAAAGCCAAGGCTGGCTCAGTGTCACAGGCCTAGCTTTAGAAACCAAGCGTTGGGTAGTCAGAGGGAGAGGCAGCATGTTCTCAGCCAACTTGGAACAGAGATGGCCCAGCCCAGCCAGGTCCCCTCTAGACTTAGACCCCAAGTCCTCAGTCTTGCAGCATCCACGTTTGAAGAAGCCAGTGTGGCATCACACCATATGCAGGAGGTCAAGAGCTGGAGCCTTAGCTGAGTCAGCTGTGCTCCCCATCACATCCGGTTCAGGGAAACTGCTCACCCCCTAGGCAGAACCTTTCCCAGCATGCGATCTCCTGCGTGATGCCGCTGTCTAAAACCCAGTTTCCCCTGGTGTAGCGGTGCATGAACGTGACCCCAGCTCTCTGGGAGCAGAAGTAAGATAAGCAGGAGGGCAAAGCCAGTCTGGAGTGTTCACCAAGTTCAAAAGAGCCTGGACTAGCTAAGTCCCTGTGCCAAAAACGCCTATCGTGTAGCTCAGCTGGTGGTGTCTGCCTACCGTGCATGAAGTCCTGGCTTCAGTCCCTAGCACCACACAGTCTGGGCATAGCAGCGCACGTCTGTCATCCTAACACTTAGGAGGTAAAAGCAGGAGGACCAAAGTTCAAGGTCATCCTCAGCTATTTTGCACGTATAAGGCTGGTCTAGGCCACATGAGACCCTGTCTCAAAAACAAACAGATGAAATAATAAAATAAGCATTTTTTTAAAGATACCAAAGCTTAGCCAAGTGGTGGTGGTGCATGCCTTTAATCCCAGCACTCTCTGTGAGTTTGAGGCCAGCCTGGTCTACAGATTGAGTTGCAGGACAGCTAGAGAAAAACCCTGTCTTGACAGGGAAAAAATAGTTGAAGGGAGAGAGCACCCTGGCATGGTGACAGCTTGCTCCTCTGATTACAACACTCAGGAAGATGAGGCAGAAGAATTGTCATTTGAGGTCTGCCTGGATTACATAGAAAAAGGAGGAGGAGGGAATTTCTCCCTCACAGTCCCTCCCCTTCCTCCGCATCACTTTTGGTGGTCTCTCTCTGGGTTCTTGGGATTCACAGGAAATAGTCTGGAAACCCTGGTCTATCAGTTCCCTAAGTATCCCGGCAGCCTCTCCATGCTCAGAGTTGTGTGGCTCTTGGCTCTGTGTTGAGGATGGAAGCTGGGGTCTCATACCTGCTAATCACAAGCTCTTCAGCAGAGCAGCGCAGCCCCTCGTGAATATGTAAAATCGTTAAATGTTATCTTAAACATGTGCCCGGCACCTAGGTTTAACAATTAACAATTGAATCTGGTTTCATCGGGATTCTCACACTCCACTCCATGTCTTCCTGTATCACTCAGTACAAATCCAGGACATCATGACATTTCATCTGTAAATATCTGAGTTTGTATCTCCAAAATATAGGCCCTCACTTTTATTTTATTTATTTATTTTGCTTTTTCAAGACAAGGTTTCTCTGTGTAACACAGCCCTAACTATCTTGGAACTAGCTCTTGTAGACTAGGCTGGTCTCGAACTCACAGAGAACCACCTGCCTCTGCCTCCCAAGTGCTGGAATTAAAGGTGTGCGCCACCACTGCCTGACTCCTTTTATTTTTTAAGATTTAGTTTCTCAGTGTGTGTGTGTGTGTGTGTGTGTGTGTGTGTGTGTGTGTGTGTGTGTGCAAGCACACGCTCCCGCAGAGGCCAGAAGAGGGCATCAGAATCCCTGGAGTTGAAATTATAGGCGGCTATGGGCTATCCAATGTAGGTACTGGGGATAGAACTGGCGCCCCCAGGGCTAGAGGTGACAGTGCTCAGAGACATGAATGCGGCCCCTCTGCGATTTCCATGCAGAACAGGACATCTAGGTTTGGACCCAAGTTTCTTAGAGTACCAAGTCTGCCGTGCATGGTGCCACTGCACTGGCTGGGCCAGATGGCCTGTGGGTGTTTCGAGCCAGATAGCTCTTTGTTTTGGGGTGTACCACTTTGTACTTTGTAGGTTATCTCTACAAAATCCCTAGACCCCTAGATACCAGCAACAACACCCCCAAACATGGCAATCAAAAAATGTCCTTACACATTGTTAAAGGCTCTCCCTGGACTGAACACAAAAGGATCCCTGGTCTACAGCTTCTGTCTTAGGCTTCTAGAGGAAGGTAATTTCTCTGTAGAGATAAGTGGGCATGTGTTCTTCCTTTCAAAAATTCCCTTCTACTTCCAGAATTTTATCAAGGTACCTTTCCATTTACACAAAACTTTTTTTACTTTCACATATCTTCAAAAAGTCTTCTTACAAAAGAACAAAATAAATATAAACAAGAAAACATCACACACCAAAATTAGTCAGATCCCAGATCTATGTAACTCAATGAATGCCTATAAGATTTATTTGCATGATTTTAATAATTAAGTTATAAAATTTTAATAATAAAAAGAACAAACTAATAAACTTCAATGGCTTTCTTGGCCCCAGTTAATAAATGCAAAAATATGGTAATTGTGCTTCAGATAAGTGTACATGGTGCCCTTGATTGATGCAACCTCAGACTTGGAGAAAGACAAGGAGGAGTCACAAGAATATTCTCCTTGGCCTGTGTCATTGCAAAGCCCCATCCTACAGTCTGTCTCATCCCAAGGTGTCACTTTCCTGGAACTGAAGCCACCTCTAAATCACAGTACATCTCCCTAGAGGACCAGGCTCAAGCCGTCTCTCTATGGTACATAGAAACATCCAGAGGGGGAGTCAAGGATATGGGGTTGATGGTGTCTACCCAGCTGTGTGGCCATGAGCAAGGTGTGATGTGGCTTCCCATCTGTAAAAGGCTGCTAAGATCTCCATCACAGAGCCGTTGCAGAGATGAAATGAGAAGATGTTTGTGCAAGAGCTGAGCCTTGGAAGCTGCCTCACAAATCCTGCTGTTAGTGCCTACAGTTCTAAGGGAATAAACGATACCACCCTTTCTCCAGCCTTCTTCCTGCCGCCAGCCTCCGAGACCCATGTTTGATCTCTAAGGAAATCTTCCCTCTCTTGCCACCGTCACCTCCCCACACTCTTCCCTCAACTGTATCCTCTGACAAAGGCACTAAGATTAAAGCCAAATGGTCCTTCTCTACTTAGTGTGGCACCAGAACCCCACCCCAAAGCTAAGGGAAGTGCAGGATACATCCCTAGAAGGATGTCAGTGATTCCCATTTATAATATTTTAATAATAAAAATGGAAGCTGGGCTGCAGCATGGCTTAGCTGGTAGAAGAGTTGCCGGAAGCCCTGGGGTTCGTCTGGAGCATAAACCAGGCATTGGGGCATGTGCCTATAATCCCAGAATTTAGGAGGTAAAAATAGGAGAATTACAAGTTCAAGTCGTTTTTGGCTATTTGGTGAGTTCAAGGCCAACCTGGGTTATATGATCATTTCTCTCTCTCTCTCAAGAAAAAGAAAAAGAGAAAGGGAAATGACTCAGCAGATAAACGTGCACTTTCCATGCAAATCTTGACCCGAGGTCCGTCCCTGGGACCCATGTAAAAGCCAAACACAACGGTGCAAAATCCTACACCAAGAAGGGAGATAGAGAAGGGAGAGTCACCTAGAAGTTCAAGGGTCGGTTAGCCAGGCGTAGGAAGCACAGCAGAAATTCAAGAGACCCTACCTCAAAAACAAGGTAGAGGGCTGTTGGCATGGCTCAGCAGGTAAAGAAAGGCTCTTTGCTTTTCAAGCCTGAGCCTCTGGCCTGAATTAAATCCCTGGAAGTCCATGTAAAGGCGAAAAAGGGTGAAACAGCTCCCCAAACTGTCCTCTGATCTTGACATGTGTGCCATAGCATGTGTGTTCACATATACACCACACACAATTAATAATAATAATAATTTAAAATAATTAATTTAATGTTTAAGTGTGGAAGTTGAGAACTGACTTCTGAAAGTTGTCCTCTGATTTCCACACCCATGCTGGGGCATGAGTTATGCACACACACACACACGCGCGCGCGCACACACACACACACACACACGCACACACACAGAGTAATGATAAATAATCTTTTTAAAAGAGTTTAAATAACTGGGCAGTGGTGGCGCTAGCGCACACCTTTAATCCCAGCACTCAGGAGGCAGAAGCAGGCGGATCTCTGAGTCTGAGGCCAGCCTGGTCTACAAAGTGAGTTCCAGGATGGTTGGGGCTATACAAAGAGATTTTTTTCTTGGAAAGGGGTCGAGGCTTAAATGGCACAGACAGTGCACAGGAAGCTCTTGACACACCTTATTTGTTGAGAGCAGAAGGCACGTGCTACTAAATCCATACCTTCCCCCCTCCAGATCCCTCAAAAGCCTTGCCTCCTTGATGGCACCTTCCCTGTTGGCACACACAGGATTAATATTCTTGCCTCTGTGGCCACAGTGCCTGGTCTATTGTTGACCTAATTTTACTAGCTTTTAATTCTTCATCAAAGTGTCTGCATCCTATTCCACGCTGTGAACACCTTGAGGGCTAGGACCCTGGCACATTAATCATTATTAGCGTTGGCATCCCACAGTGACTGGCACGTAGTTGCTGCCCATTAAATGTCTGTTGAGTAAGTGGTGGCTCTAACACTGTCTCTCCCAGCGATCCTGGGATTCTAAAGACTGCTTTCTCTGCAAAGCCTTTCTCCTGGCTCCATCCTTTGGACTGGGGCTGTGGGCACGTATGATTGACAGACCGATGGGAGTCTGCCAATTGTGTTTCCAGTGTGTGACAAGGCAAATGGAAAACAGAATAAGTGTCCAGACGCGCCAAAGCCGTCCACTAGAGTCACGAAGGCCTACTGGATCTTCTAGGTTTTGAACTGTGCCTTTATTTTGTGTGCCTCCATTAAAAAATATTTTTCATTTGCTAGTTATTTCTCACCACTGAATTTGCAATAGTGTCAGCTGTGACCAATCAGAAATGTGAAAATAGCTAAGTTTGATGGAGCATGCCTATAATTCCAGCGCTTAAGAGACTGAGACAAGAAGATTGCCAGGAGTTAGAGGCCAGCCTAGGCTACTAAGACCCTGCTGCAATAAATAAATAGGCCTGGTTCTTAGTAACACTTGATCTGAGAGGTCCCATTGTCCAACACCCCCTTCCCCCTACTTCCCCACTCGGCCACTGTCCCTACAACTCTCTGATATCTGGAAGGTCAATCGAATGTCTTTTATTTCTGTTTGGGTGACTTATGCTGCTCCTTTCTTTGGAAGTGGTGCTGAGTGAAAGCTGATTCCTGCTTGAACCTAGACTGGATAGAGAACAAAAGGAGCCATGGGAAGGGAGTGTGGGAAGGCTCGGCTGCGGAAAGATGGCTCCAATGGGGTGGAGCGGGTCCAGAGCAGGGTGTGGGGAGGCTGCTGAGGAGACCACCCTGAGCATTGGGCTGTATGCATGTGTGCATGGGGGAAGGGTGCCAAACACCAAGCTGGCAGAGCAGCGAGGAAAGCCACTGAAGGTAAGAAGTTTCAGTCTCTGGACAAATACAAGGGAATACTGAGGACCATTGAACCACGGCTCTCAGAACAGGTTGAATCCTGGCAAGCAAGTCCCTGCTCCAGCCTCGGGTGCCTGATGGAGATTAGATCAGGGAATAACACAACCGGAGTGAGTTGAACTGGCTGGAGACACTTCAGGGAGAAGGTGTTCACAGGCTCAAAGCCAGAAGAACCAGAGTTGATTTCTGTGAACGGATGGCATTAGCATATTTAAAAATCGTGTCAAGGGGAGGAGGGTGAGCTCAGAGCAAAAATCTGCTGCTGTTTACTGAGCCCAGGGAGTCGGAATCGAGAGAAGGGCAGCCCTGAAGCTGTCCTTCCCCCCAGAAACTGTGCTCCAAGGCCAGGGTTGGGATGTGGCCCTGGGGAACGAGCGAACCTCCCCTCCCTTCCTCCATCCCACAGTCCAGGGTTCTGGGGACCTTCTCAAGAATCTACTTCCTGCCAAGAATTTCCTGGAAGAGCACCCAGCCCACTCTATCTTGATGATGACCATGAGAGGGACTATATGCCAGGCACAATGCCAAGCCCTCTCCCCTCGACAGCCCTCAGAGATGCGCGTTTCTGTGCCCATTTAATACATGAAAATAGTGAGGCACCACTAAATCATTTTCTAGAGCTGTTCGGCTTGAACTCTGAAGAGCCTAGACTCCAGTCCAGGCTGCCTGACTTCAGGACCAGTAGGCCACCCCAGCACTCTGTATTTTCCTTTTGTTGGTAACTGTGGGGACAGTAAACTGGCAATCTGCTCGGTGTCCATGCATCTCTCTGGAACTGATTGGGCTGAGTCACTGCCCTGAACCTGAAGACTCAGAACTCTGTCTCACCTGGGCACACACACACACACACACACACACTGGTTAAATCAACGTGACCTGTGAATCTCGTCAGTAGCTCCTTCTACCTCAGCACCCACAACCCCATCAGAGCCAAGACCCCCCCCCCCGGGTGTCTTGAGCTGGAAATTAGGAAGGAGAGTATTGCCTACGGGGGGGGGGGGGATTTGGACAAGCCATGCTCCCCGTGCCTCAGTTTCCTCACCAATAAACTATCACAGGACCCACAGCGACTCCAGCTCCAAACTGCCTATCCACTGGGCCCCTAGATGTCATGGATCTGGCTCAGTGTGCTGAGAGCAGACGTAAGAGAAGGGGGTATACAAAGTATAGGGTCCAGAGCAGTCAGGCTCAGCTGGATTTCAAAGCAAGCTGGTCCCGGCACTAGGACCCGCCTCTTGGGTGCTTCTGTGTACTCAGGAGCGGCCACCACAGGTTCTGAGGGGTGAAGATGTCTCCACCTCTGAGAGGCTACTTTTCTCCCTCTCCAGATCCTGCTGGTGGGTGGTGGGGCCGGGTGGGGGGGGAGAGGAAGAAATCAAAAGGCCAGTCCACCTAAGGGGCCTAAAGCTGGCGAGACCTGCTTTTCAGGTTGGAGTGGAGTTGAAAAGCCAGCCCAGATGAAGACCCCGAGGTCTGGCGGGACAGCCCACCCCAACCCCAAGATCTTAGCCAAGAGGGTGCGCTGTGGCGCCCTCCACGCTCTGCCTGCTGGATTCCCTGCTGTGTCCACAGCGTCGCAGCGCAGTGCGCGCCCGGCTTTGCCCTCTGCGCAGTCCAGGTGCCCAGGACTGCTGTCTCCATTTCATCTTGCGAATCCTAAGTACGACCTGGATCAAAGTGGCGGGCTCTTAGTTTGAAAAATGAATAAATGAATGAAAGATTGAAAAAGGAAAGGCTCCTGCCGCAGAGCTTTGGTGTCTCAGCACACCCTGGGTGTGTCTAGGCCAAAGGCGCTGGGGGTGGGGGTGGGGGGGCTCGGGCCCGGGCTCCGCTCCGGGATGAAGAGGGGGCGGCGGTAGACTCCTGGCTGGATGCAGGGCGGGAACGGCCCAAATGTAGTTCCCGGCTTCTTGTTTCCATGTAGGCTGAGCTTGGTGGAGATAGCCCTATTCTCCAGCTCCTACTAGCCTTGTAAATTCCCCAGAACCCCACAATCCCCCTGAGACCCCCGAATTTCCTTGATCCCGACCTCCAGCCACACAGGAGGCTAGAGGAGACATTGACTGCTCTCCCGCCGCCGCCTCCCCAATTCCTGGTTCTCCCAGAGCTGCGGCGGCCGCCACTGCTGCCTGCGCGCCCCGCGCACTGCCGCAAGCCGGGGTGCGGAAAGAGGGGGGTCAGCAACGCCAGGACGCAGGACCCGGCCCGGGGCTGGGCAGCGAACCGAGGAGGCGGGAGCCGGGAATCAGCGGAGGGGCGAGGCGCGGAGGAGGGACTGGAGAAGAGGGGAGGGGAGGAAGAAAGAGGAGGGGACGCGAGGCGAGGGGGCGGGGAGCCGAGGCGAGCGGCAGGCGGACCGTGGGGGAGGCGGCGGGCTACGCGGGCTTCAGGAAGGAGTGAGGTGGCGGCGGGTCGGGCTGAGTAGGGAGACGGCGACCAGACTTGCTCGCGAAGGGCGAGTCAGAGCCGACCAGCGGGGCGGGGCGGGAGGGTGCGAAGCCGGGCTCCGGGGAGCAGCGCAGCGGCCCGAGAGACCGGCCGCCCACTGGAGACCGCAGCCGCCGGTTCTTGGCTCTGGGATGTCGGAGGGATTCTGGCATCCAGGACGCTGACGGTGCGAGCCCGAGGATGGGACGGCGCCCGCAGCTCCGGCTTGTGAAGGTAAGAGCGGACCGACCCGCCGGGAATCAGAGGCACTCTGGGCCCGGCGAGCGCAGGACAAGCGTGGGCAGGGATGCTGGGGGAGGGGAGCAGGGAACCCGGTGCGTCCCGGGAAGCTGGGGTGCAGCCTGATATCCTCTACCTGGACCTCTGGAGCCTGGCTTCGGAGACTGAGGAAGAACTCCGGTGGAAAAAGAAGGGATGGTGGCGAAGCCGTTGCGGTGCCAGAGGAGGAGGGGGTCCGCCCACTCTAGGAACCGGCTCAGCGCGAAGAATCGCTGCAGTCTTAGGGGCTGAAGCGACGTCCACTCCGAGCCCTGGAGGGGGTTCCCGTCCCCGCCAGACACCCTCCGATCCGCTTCTGTCCCGGTCCTGGGCGCGCTTTCCCGCTGGTTCCCCTCGATAGAAAGCCTCAGGTTCCAGAGGTAGATGGGGCTGGCGCCTCGCGGCCCTCGATCCACATAGCATCTCTGGGATGCCACGGTGCCAGTGCCTCGAGTCCCAGTGTCCGACCGGTTCCCCCCACCTCCCCGGGCGCCGCAGTCCCTGAGCGCAACGCTTTCTCTCCAGCCGGCGGCCGCGCTCGTTCCTGCCACCGGGCTGGGGAAGCAGTACGGCCGCCCGGAGTTTCTTAAAGTCTCCAGTAGGCGTTTGCAGCGCCTGCTGGATGAAATTCGGGGGCGACCTGGGGCTGTGCGGGGGTGGACAGAGTGAGGGAAGAGCTAGGTGCTTCGCAACCCTGCCCGCAGCTTAGAGACAGGCGTCACTTCGCTGGTGCCAAGCGCGTCCTGGAGCGCACGGGCTCGCTGGGTACCAGCACCTCAGCGCTAATGCCTGGGAAGGTGAGTGGGCCTGGGCGCCGCCGCCCCGCCGCTCCAGTTACCATGCCTGGGTCTCGGGACTGCTCAGAGCCTACGGGGACCTCCTGGGCCCCAGGGACACCGGGTTAACTGTGGCCAGGGCATTCAAAGGCAATTGCGTTCAAAAGATTAAAGTGGATTTGGGGGCGGAGGTTGTGTGTGTGGGAGCAGTGAAGATTGACTGACTGACTTTTCCATCAGTTATTAAGCTGACTGTACGTTTACTTGCTCAAAAAGCGTTTGAGTTAAATCACTATGCTTTTAAAATGTGACTTATGCCCGGCTTACCAGTGACTCAGGTTCCCATGTCTTCCCTCTCCAAATACTCAAAAGGTTGTCTTCAAATCTGCGGTAGTTTCAGTGAAACCTAAGGGCTGGAGCCTCACATTATTCTCTGGGCGACCAAAGTCTCCCTCAAAGAAGGTGGGGAGATTCAGGGAGGTTGCATAGCTAGGCATCAATGGGAGTATTTTTCCAAAGCTTGTCTGTGTCCTGAACCCTGATCTAAATTCACAGAGGGGTTATTATGCAGTTGGGTTTTTTTTTTTTTAAAGCGAATTCAAAAGGTTTGGGCTGTGGATTTTTTTCAAGTTTACATGGAAATCAATAAATGTTCTTTTCTCAAGCCCTTCTTAGAATTGTATGCAATGACCTGTTTAGAATGTTCACGTTTTCTTAAAATAAAAATCCTCTTTTTTTCTCTTGTTCCTACTGGCTAGTAGGCGTTGGGGGATTTGTCTCACCTGATAAATTCAGCAGTTCTCAGGAAATGCCGACTAAGGGGCAGAAAATGTGGTGTTTGTATGCTACACACACATTTCCTGGCAGTAGTCTAGTTGTTTTATAAATATTAAGTCATTTAGTCTTCATAACCGTCCAAGAAGTAGGATTATATCCTAGGCTTACAGAATCTAAGCCACTTTTTCAGAAAGGGGAACCATAAGCTTGGCGGTCAGCAAGCCTGACTTTGCCCTTAGAGCCTGCACATAGAATACAAACCCAGGCACTCGCTGCTAAGGCTTTGTTTCCAGCTTTTGCCAGTAAAAAAAAATCTTAAAACCCACTCTCAATCCCTACCCACCGGGAGCCTGAGAGTTTCATCAGTTTGAACACAGGACTCTAGGGAACTTGGAGATCATGCAAAAACCAGTTCTGTTTGGTACCCACGACTGCCAGACAAGCCATGCTGGGGAAAGGGTTATTCAGGGTCCTGTAGTGAGGGTTTCACATTGAATTGGTTATAGATAGAGCATTGTGGGAGAGTGTAAGAAAGATGAAGAATGTGTGTGTGTGTGTGTGTGTGTGTGTGTGTGTGTGTGTGTTTGCATGCGCACCCATGCGTGCACCAAATGAAGGGAGATACATGTGTGGAGTGTTTATGGATAGAATACAGGTGAGCCGGGCAGTGGTGGTGCACACCTTTAATCCCAGCACTCAGGAGGCAGAAGCAAGCAGATCTCTGTGAGTTCGAGGCCAGCCTGGTCTACAAGAGCTAGTTCCAGGACAGGCTCCAAAGCTACAGAGAAACCCTGTCTCAAAGAAAGAAAGAAAGGAAGGAAGGAAGGAAGGAAGGAAGGAAGGAAGGAAAGAAGGAATGAATGAATGAATGAATGAATACAGGTGAGACACGGTCCCTCGCCCTGTCACCCCACTAGCTGCTTTTGCTGGAGACAGGTCTATGCTCTGGTGACAAGTGACTCCTGACAGTGACTGTGAGGGGTTAACCAGGCCTCCGCGGGTTCTTAAAGGACAACAAGTGTCCAGTGACTTCCAGGGAGGCCAGTTTCATTGCTGTTGTTAGCTTATGACTGTTCAGAAGCATTAGGTACAGTCTGCGAACCAGAGGAGGAAATAACTGTGACATCATCCCTTACATGCCGCTGTGACCGCTTTAACAATGATCCTTGCCGGTCCTGTTTTTAAAGAGCAGGTCTGGGCATTGCTGTGACCATCGGACAGCCCTCTCTCTTGCAGTGTCCCCACCCTAGTCTTGTCCCATGCCATTTCTGAACCTTCGGAGAGAGCTTGCCCACCGCTGGGCAATGGCCATAGTGGCTATGAGTGATCCTCTTCCTGTTGTTCCTCTGCTTAAGAATTAATGGAGTTGGATTTTCTAGAGGTGCTGGGATGAATAGAAGGGGAAAACTGAGCGAGGCTGGGACTGTAAGCCGTGGAGTATGAAGTGGCCTGGGTCACAGACTGGAAGCAGAGTAGGAAAGGGAAGCCCCCCTCCCCAAATAAGGGCAAACCATGGGCTTTGATAGTCAGCCTAGGGAGAAACCAGGCAGCTCAGGTTTCTCAAAGCAGCAGACACAAAAAGCAAGAGCCTAGAGCTCAAGTGGAAAATCCATTTCTTATCCTTGTTGACTTTCGACTCCTTGGGGGGCATCAGCAGCCAGCAAAGATCAACCTCACGTCTTTAGGGGTCAAATATACTCTTTGGCTCCACTGTTAGGGTCCAGATTCTTGCCAAGATTCTGACCTCTCGTCCTAGGGACTGGGAATGATGGGGAAGTAAGGCCTCCGTAGAGTGCAAGGTGCAAGGCCGAGAATTTCAATAGCAGAAGGGGTAGGCAGGCCATCAGCTTGGCAGTCAGCAAGCCTGACTTTGCCCTTACCTCTGCATCCAGTGAACTGTGTGATCTCAAGTAGGTCACCTTCCCTCTCTGAGCCGCAGTTTCTCTGTGTGAACTGACTCCCTTTACCTGTTTGTCTCTCTGGAATGTTCCCAAGAGCTCCTGGGGGCTGCAGCCTTACTTGGGAAGAGCAAGTCCAGCAAACCCATTCCACAGCTCTGCGCCTCTTCATCTGGGACCTCAGTGTGTGGGGACCAAGTATTCTTCTCTGCTTACTTCCCCTTCATAGCACTGGTCCTGGAAACCCAGTGAACACAGATCATATCTACCAGACACCTACGATGAGGGTTGTGTGCCACCTTCTCCTTTTAGTAGATGTAGTCGGGATGAAGGAATTCTTGTTGTCCCCGGGGGACATAAATGTCACCTCCGAACGGAGGAGCCAGAGAGAGATGTAGGCTTAGATGAGAAAGCAGCAAAGCAAAACCTCCTTAGATATGGAAAACACGAGTCCCATCCTAAGCCACTGTGGTTATTACAAAGGAGACTCAAAAGCAGCAGGCATCGGCACAGCTCACAGTGACCTGCAGCCTAAGGAGGCTGGAGACGCAGCCTTGTAGGGAATCTGGAAAGACTGAGTGAGCCCTGCAGGGTCCTCCCTTTCCTGCCTCCTTCTGGGTGACAGGAGAGGTAGGGGTGTTGTCTTCCATCTCAGATTCCATCCCGGCCATTTCTGGACTCTCTGGAACTGAAAGCCCATAGGGGACGGAAAGACAAGCGGAGATTTTGACTGCAGTTTTCTGGTCAAATGATGAATTGTTAATTAGAAACGATCCCGGTCCTGTCAGCAGAGAAACTGGCAAGCCATACAGTGATTCCTTTTAAAATGCTCCTCACTAGACATTTGCTCTTGGCCAGGCATTTTCTTGTAGGAGTTAGGAACATCCGTGAAGCAGTTGTGGGCTTGAATCCCGACTCTACTGTGAGGCTCCGAGAAGCAGGGTTAGCACTCTGATCTGTTTCTCCATGGTTTAAAGGATGGGAAAGATGAAGCTGGAGAGATTGCTCGGTTGGTACCGTGCCACCCGTGAATGTGTGAGGACCTGAGTTTGGGTCCCTCGAACCCACATATAAAAACTTGGGCATGGCAGTTTATGTTTGTAACTTCAGTGCCTGGTGAGTGGATGGGGGTAGAGGGGACGCACAGTAAGACAAGTGGATCCCTGAAGCTCGTTCATTAGCCAGCCACCCCAGCCTAATCGACGAGCTTCGGCGTCCATGAAAGACGCTGTCTGAGAAAAATAACGACCAAGAGTCCTAAAGATACCTGATACCTGTCTCTGTCCTCCCCACACACATGAGCATGGTTGCCCACGCTAACAAGCACACATATCACATGTGCACATGTGAGCACGCGTTACCCACACTAACAAGTGCACACATGAGCACGCGTTACCCACACTAACAAGCACACATATCACATGTGCACACATGAGCACGCGTTACCCACACTAACAAGCATATGTATCACATGTGCACACATGAGCACGCGTTACCCACACTAAGAAGCACACGTATCACATATACACATGTGAGCACGCGTTACCCACACTAACAAGCACACGTATCATATGCACAACACAGCACGCATACGTACTCTTCCCAAAGTCGGAAAAATGGGGTAACCATGACTTCCTGCACTGCTGCATGTGGAATGAAACAATCCGAACGTGTCTGGCATATGGTCTACCCTTAATAAGCGTGAGCTGGAGCGGCCCTGTAAGATATCCTAGCAATGACTTCAGTCTAAGAAAGGCCATCAGAAGTGGGGAGCGGGGAGGCTGGGATGCAGCTCATTTGGTTGTGTTTGCCTAGGCAAGAAGTCCTAGGTTTGGCTCCTCAAACTGCATAAACCAGGCACGGTGGTTCATGCATCTGTCATTCTAGTACTACGGTAATAATAAGAATTAGAATTTCTTGGTCATACTGGGCTACGTAATGAATTTGAGGCTAACCTGAGCTACATGAGACCCTATCTTTAAAAAAAATCAACTAAACCAAATATAAATAAAAACTTGAAGAGGATGAGGAGAAGGAGGGCGGGGGAAGAGGGAGGAAGAGGATGAGGAGAAGGAGGGAGAGGGAAGAGGGAGGTGAAGGAGGAGTCGGGAGGAAGAAACATTCTGTGGGGCTTTTCACTTCTCACTCCCTGGGGAAAAGCTAGAGCCACCAGCCTGCAGCTGAGCTCAAGGTCCGGGGCCAGACTGACCGTGAGACCATCTGTTAGTAAGAGTGGACACCTGCAAGGAGGGTGACACAATGTGATTAACTTTGGGATGCGAGCAATTGCTTTGAAAACAACTCTTTGGAGTCTGTCAGGTAACAGAATATCAACCACTGATTTTCCAAGCAGCAGCTGCTTGGGTGGAAGTAAAAAGCAGGACAGCAGAGAGAGAGCGAGGCAGAGAGGGAAGGAGGCCCAGCCTAGCAGAATTTCACCTCAGAATTGGGACAGGTCCTTCCTCCTGTGTGAAATGGACATGTCAGGATTCTGCTCCAGGACACAGGACCCTGTGCCCAGAGCCACCTCTTGAGATGCCTGATCTAAACCTGTTCTTTGGCAGTCATCCACCGGGAAACTGCTCCTGGATCGCATGAAGATGCTATGGAAACAGACAATCTCACCATTGGCCTGCTGGGCCCAGGGAAGAACAAACTACAAGAGCCCAGAGGTGGTCTGAGTGGCACCCACCCTCCTCACTGTCACCCTGATCTCTGGTCTGGTGGGTAGCCAGAGCACTGAGGTCAGAGTACAGAAGAGAAACTGGCTGGGCAGGTCCAACTGCTTCACTACCTGGGAGGGGATCACTGAAACTCAGTTTGAAATCTCCTATGTTACATTGAACAGGGCTACCAACCTTTTGGCTTCTTTGGACCACACTGGATACAGAATTGTCTGGGATGTACAATAAATGCTGGAGCTGTCCATCCAATCCACCCAAAGGTGTAATGTGGCCGAAAAGCCGTGGGTGGGACACCCCTGGTAGAGATATAGGGCTGCCATGAGGCAGGGTAGGAGTCCTCAGGCACTGGGAGGTCAGGACATTCAGGGGGACAAGAACAACTTACTAGTCAAAGTCCCTGGCAAGCACACAGAGTGAGAGCTGAAAGGCAGCCTGTCCAGGTACAGGGCTAGGACAGGAGGTGGCTGCAACAAGGACAAGAGTGTCATCTGGCAGAGGGAAGGGTGTAATCTTCCCCTTTGACGTCTTTTGCTTCCCCAGCCCTCTTGGGAAGGGCTCAGTGGTTTCCAGAAGGCCTTTGCCGGTTCAGCGGTCACCTTCCACTGCGAGGATATTGCTGGTGGGCAGCCTTTGGGTAAAGATGGGAGAAAGATAGAGGCCCAGGCAGCAGCAGAGTAAAGTCTTAACTGATGAGGAAGGATTGGGAATACAAGTAGGGCATGGTCCTTCTGGGACCAGACTCTCCTGTACTGAAGGACCAGCCTTGTCTGCAGTCTGCCCAGGTTGGACAGTCCAGCTGTGTTATGATAAAGGAGGCAGTCTTCAAGACAGTCTGGTGGAGAGAGACTTCACTGGCTAAAGTAGAGGAGAAGGAGGTATTGAACATGAACATGAGATCCCAACAGGCTTGAGGAGGGTGACTTGCATCTCTACCTTGGTCATTCTGGCCTTTCCTTTTTCTCTATCCCCAAGATGGCATGTACCCCTGCTTCTGAGTGTTCAGTAACATCTGTATCCCCTGACATGTGCTGGGGGGTGGTCCCCACACTGGCAGAGGCATCTGCATCTTGAGGGCTTCTAGGGAGAAATCAATAAGGATCCAGGCTGGAGACACAAGAGAACAAGAAAGACTCTTAGAAGCTGGGATACTTCTGTTCCCCAAGGTGGAATTAGAGGTTCTCTGATCCTCCCGGTATCGAGGCAGGAGTAGTCAGAACTGTGGCATTCCTGCCTCCTCTAAATGGTCTTGTCCTGAGTGCATGTCCAACCCCCAGCACCCTATGGGTGGCAGTGGGACAGCTTGGGGTCCTTTCTCTGCACATAGCTGGACCCCATGGCCCAGGGTGAATGCTGCTGCCAGCTGTGTGACACAGGCCAGGAGTGGCAGGCTCATGTGTGCCCTGAGAAACAGAGTGTCCCAGGGAAGGGGCACATCCCTAATATTAAAACTATAGGAGTCCTGGGGTGAGAGTTGATTCTGTCGCTTCCTGGTCGGGAAGTCACCCCATCTCTCTGGGATCCTGTATCCTCTTTACCTGGACAATGATGAGGATTAAAGCAGGAAATGTTTGTGCGGTGAGCAGCCTGCACCCACTAAAGCTCAGAGTGGGGGACCTGCTGCTTTCATGGGTGCCAGCCGTCTTCCCCATTCCTCCCCTTATGCTGAGCTCCGCAGTTCCTCCTTCTCTGTGAGGCCTTCTGTAATGAGCTCTGTCCTCCAGCTAGCCAGCCAGGAGAAAGACCATGGGGATTTTCCAGTCCTCTGCAGACTAGCATGTGGTCCCGGCTGCACCCCGTGATTCACCTTGCCAGTCTGACAACACTGGAATTGGTCTAGACCCAGTTTATCGACAACTGGCTTGGGTGTCGCAGCAAGGTCAGATTCCCATCCAAGTTTCTAAGGAGTTGCTCTCAGTCTTTGGACTTAGCACACTGGGCACTGGTATTGAATTGTTTGTCTCTGGCAAACCTGCCCAAACAGGTCATGAGCACTCTGAGCAGCACACCTCTGGGATGCACCTGGGGGTGACAGTTCCCACCCCCGGTACCGGATCACTGCACAGGCCCTGTATGGCCATGCCCTTCGGACCTGATCAGCTCTGCTGTGGAGACTTGCGTTAAGAACATCTTTAGGGGCTGAGGCGGAGGTGTGAAGCCTTGGAGGAAACCTTGAGAATTATCCTGGCAGGACTCAGTGCTGGCTTCTCTCTCATCCTTATCCTACAGCAGTAGAAACCCTAAGATGCTCGTCAACCTGCTCCTTGTCACAGATGTAAGAGAAAGTCTAAGCATAGTCAATGGGTCCTAGTGCCCCAGAGAAGACAGAGATGTTTTTCCTTGAATAGTGTGCTATCTACAGCTACAAAGGCCAGTCCTGCACTGTCTGTCATTGGGCTGCGACTCAGTCTAGATAAAGAGACCAGTTCCCATATCCAGGACCCTGTTCTGCCAGGGAGGCTGGTCCTGTTCTGGCTGCCCTTAAACTTCAGCCATGCCAACAGTCAGTCCTTCCTCATCTTCTTGGCTTTCTGCCACATCCCACCCTGGAGGAACTGGGAGGAACTGGCTGGGTGGGATCCTTGCCGCCAGTCTTCTGATCTCAAAGGCCAGAAATAGGGAAGCTTGGTCAATGGTTGCAAAGGGCCGTGGACAGGGAGCACACAGAACGTCTCCCTCGATGTAGATGGCTTTTTCCCTGTGTTTTCCTTTTTGCCAAGGACCTCCTATGTCTCCCCACTTCTCTTCCTAATGGGCAGACAGGTGAGTGCTGTCAGAATAGGGGTGGCCAAGGCCATTGCTGTTGGTGTTTGGTAACGGTAGTTTTGTTTGTTTGTTTTGTGTGTGCACATCAGTGTACATGTGTGTATGGTGACCAGAAGACAACTTTAGATGTTATCTTTGGGACCACCCTCCATCTCCTTAGAGACAGGGCTGGAGCTCACCAATGAGGCTAAGCTCGCTGGCTGTTCACCCTTGGGGAATCTGCGTGTCTCCACCTCCCCAACCCCGGGACTGAAAGCGTGAACCACATCCAGCATTCATACATGGGTTCTGGAGACCAGACTCAGGACGTCATTCAGCAGGACAAACACTTTGCCAGTCAAGTGAGCCCCCAGGCTGGGTCAGCAGTTCTTTGCTGTGGGGCTGCCTTGAACACTGGGATGTCCAAGCACCCCTGGCCTTTACCCACGCCAGTCACTCTTCCCTCTTAGTGTCTGCCAGGCATCGCCTGGAAACTTCTGGGGGTGCCTACCTCACATTTACAGGTGGAGAAGCACAGGACAGGGCCACTACCTGCCCCATGATTATTCCTAACTTCTGCTCAGTGGACCCTGGCCCAGCAGCAGCTTACGCTCCCGAATGTCCTTGGTGGGCAGCTGCTCGCAAAACATCCAGGCGTTACAGAAGCTTTGGGCTTTCTATACTAGACCCACTTGCCAGCTACCAAGCTCCTTCTTCCTTCCCAGCCTCCTCGGATCCCTTCTGAAATGCTTCTCCTCCAAGGACATGCTTCTGCTGCTGTGTGGAGACCTCCCACGTCACACCCGTCTCTGTCGCTGATCAAGAGCCCCCTGGCATGTCACTCGCAGGGTCGTTGCCGTCACAGCTGCTCCCACACCTGAGATCTGGCTTCTGCCTCCTCAGAGACATTTCTCAGCATTCAGGGATCACACATAGTGCATAACTCCCTGTCCTCTGACTGGGAGCAGAGTTAGAGCCCAGTCCCGGCTCCCGTGAGTTCTAAGTTCTACCTAACTCGTGCCTCCCACGCTGGCCCCATAAGGAACTCCACTTCCCCATTCTCACTACAGCACAGGGCAGCTCCTGTTATGACCTGGAGATGTAGAAGCAAAAGAAACTGCATCAGGCTTATAGAAGGGGTTGGGGAACAGACTGTCCTGATAGGATAGGAGAGTAGCTGCTATCCCCGTGCCTCGAGTTGTAGGGTAAGAGCCATGAGTAAGATTCTCTATTCACACCGGTTTGTCATCTGTACAGGAGTATTGGTAAGGGCTCCAACTTGGGATGGGTTAAGATTGTTAGTCAGTGTTCTCTTGCTGTGAAGGGACACCATGACCAAGGCAACTTTTTTTTTAAGATTTATTTATTTATTTATTAGGTATACAACATTCCTTCCATGTATGCTTGCATGCCAGAAGAGGGCACCAGATCTCATTATAGATGGCTGTGAGCCACCATGTGGTTGCTGGGAATTGAACTCAGGACCTCTGGAAGAGCAGTCAGTGCTCTTAACCTCTGAGCCATCTCTCCAGCCCCCTCAAGGCAACTCTTATAAAGGAAAACATTTAATTGAGATGACTCTGCTACAATTTTAGAGGTTCACTCCATTATCATCATGGCAGGAAGCATGGTAGTAGCAGGCTGACATGGTGCTGGCTACATCTTGCCAGAAGTCAACAGGAAAATGGACCCAGACACTGAGTGAAGCTTAAGCTTAGGAGACCTCACAGCCCACCTCCCCTGTGACACACTTCCTCCATCAAGGCCACACCTACTCCACCAAGACCACACCTCCTAAAAGGGCCACTCCCTAAGAGCTTCTGGGGCCAGTTACATTCAAACTACCGCAATGGCACTAGCCAAGAAGCGGAGCAAGGTTTTGCCCGCATCTGGTCCACTCACTTTCTCCTGTCCCCCCTTTTACTCACTGGCAGACTTCAGGCCAGGGGATGATGCCACCCATATTCAGAGAGAGGTTCCGCTCCTCATTCACTGAGATTTAGCATCTCTCTGGAACCCGCTCCCTAGAGACACCCAAAGGTGTGTCTCATTGTACTTCTCTCTTTTCGGGCCTGCGGCGTTTGGTTCCTTTGAGACAGGATTTCTCTGTGAAACAGTCCTACAAAACTCGCTCTGTAGACCAGGCTTCGTTGTGTGTCTTAATCCAATTAGGCATACAGTGGAAGTTAGTCATCATGATGAGGATTGGAGATAGGTTCCACCCTATGTCCCCCCTTTCCCAAGTCCAGCTAATCCACATCGAGGGTGACACACACCCCACTTTTATAGGTGGCCACAGCTCCTGGGATCAGACTGCAGATGTGATGGGCAGGAGACCAGGCGGGGACAGTCCTGGTAGGGAAGACTGAGTCAGGAAAATAAAAAAGCATCCTGCAAAGAGGAGGCCCCTTGCTGTGGAGCTGGCCAGGACCTTGACTGCTTGTTGCACCAAATCACCAAATCTTTCCAAGAGCTCCTGGCTATAAATGTTTCATTCTGACTTGTCCCATTTAGAACAAGGCCGGGAGAAGTCCAGTGGTTTTCCCAAGGTTATACAATGGGCCTGGCAGTAAGCTATTCCACTGTGGAGCTCTCTGACCCCAGAGTTAGAGGTCTGGATTTGGACTTTTCTGGGGGTCCGGGAGCCAGAGCTTATTCATACCTATAGAGGAATTCTGGGAACAGATATCCTTCTCATTTCCCACTTGCGGAAACAGACTGGAAGAGGAACTTGTCCACTGTCCCAGAACCAGCCTGTCAGATCCACACTTCCTGCCAGAGTGTCCATTCTTGAGCTCGGCTCTCTGAAGTCCAAAGCAGGGATGCGAAGCATGAAGGCAGGACAAGAGGAGGAAGGGTGCTCCATCAGCAGGGGGAAAGGAAAGGAGAAAGAAGTAGGTGTCCAAGTGTCTTGGTGGAGCTGGACACAGTGGCACATGCCTGCAATTCCAGCAGGAGGAGGCTGATGCAGGAGGATAGCCATGAGTTCAAGGCCAGTGTAGGGCACTTAGTGAGTTCCTAGATTAGAGTGAGCGCTTGTTCCAGAAAAATCAAAGGTAGAAAAAGAAGAAAATAAAGCAAAGGAGGGAGATATAAAGGAGCAGAGGGAGGGAGAGCGGAAGGAAGGGAGGGGAAGTGCTAAAAGTTGTGGAAATTGGCCCAGGACCCTTTGGACCAAGGAGTCAGAATGGGAAAGTTAGTCTGTTTGTTCGTTCATTCACTCATTCATCCATCCATCCATTCATTCATCCACCCAATCCACAGGTCTTGCAGTTCATTGAGGTTATCAAAATAGCCACGGACCCTCCCCCAGAAGCTTATAGCCCAAGAAGACATACTCCTGTGTCCTCGAAGGCCAAGTATAAACTCCATGGCCCGGTGGGAGAAGCTGGGATGGGACAGGTCCTGCCCTGCCATGAACGAGGGGAGGTTAGAGACCTGCAGGAGCAGGAGAAAGGACAAGGGAACACACATGGAAGCTCGGGACCCAGGGAGACAGTCTGGAGGTGGGGAACACCCAGCCACACACCCCGCCCCTTGAGTGTAGGCAGATTTTCCCTTCCATTTTTTTCTTCTCTGCACAACAGCAATTTAAGCTAATTAAATACAACAATACATTATTTCTTGTCTACCTGGAATAATCTTTCGCTGTTCACCCACTCTGGAGGGAAACAGGCTCTTTCCCTTGAGATGGGGACAGGTTGCGGCTGTCAACAGAAAGAAGTGGTTGGGAAGGAACTGGCCTAGGGCGGGGTAAGGGGAGATAGCTGCACGGGCACATCAGGAAGACAGAGGAAGGACTTGTGACCTTGCTGCCCTCCGCCTTTAGTTCGATGTTGCCCTGACTCAATTTTTGAGCATCTCTGCGGATCAAAAGCAAAGGCATCCCCTTCACGTTTCAGCTGGGCTGTGAACACCTTGAAGTCGGAACCACACTGACCCCTGACACTCGGGAGTCCGTAGAGTTCAGGGAGTTGCCTGTGGGGTCCTTCGCTATCCCCAGGACCCCCATCAAGGTTCAGTCTGCCCATAACTGTGCATGTATCTGTAGCAGCAGAGATGGGGGTTGAAGAGCTGATGGTACTCGTCTTGTTTCTGCAGCCAGATATTAGCATTCAGTGCAGTGGGGGAGTCGGCTTGGGGAGGGAAATTATGGTGTATGAGTCCTGTGTGCTCTCACATCTTGGCTTGTTCCCCTTGGCCTTGCCTAAGTCAGGCTCCTCCAGAGTACGGATTGGAACAGACAAAGGAGGGCGGGAGGGATGGCTCAGTGGCTAAAGTATTTGCTGCGTAACTGTGAGGCCCTGAGTTCATATCTCCAGCAAAAAAACCTGGGGTGTCTCGGGGCTCACTAGTCAGCCAGCTGAGCTAATCAGTGAGCTTCAGATTCAGTGGGAGACCCTGTCTCCAAAACTAGTGTGGAAATGATAGAGGAAGATATTATTGACCTCTGACCTCCACATGTGCACAGACACATGTACCCACATGCACATGAGCACACTCTCCTATGAAACACACACACACACACACACACACACGGTGCCGGGGAGAAATGTCAAAAGCAAGGAGCAGAGCTATGATTTGACTTCATTGGGGAATGGGGGGGGGGCACATTTCTGGTCCATAAACCACGGTCAAGGACCTACGATACCACCTCTGCCTCATGTAATAGGAGGCTCTGGCTTTCAGTTTCTCCCCAGGCTTCAGCTTCCATACCTGCAAACAATGGCACTGATAAGACCCAGTTGTCTGCCACAGACAGAAATCCCTGTTGACTCTCTCGGCCTCCTGGATCCCTCTCAGTTTAGTGTCTGAGTCCCCCGATTCTGGCAGCTTGCATCTCCGTGGGCCAAGAATGCATCTCCTCCAAATTGTACCCACCCTCAACAGGCTCACCTCCCTCCAGAAGCCAGCTCATGGTCATGCTATGTAGCTCCCTTCCCCCTGTACTCAGTTACATTTTCTTTGTCTTTGTGGTGTGGTGTGGTGTGTGTGTGTGTGTATGTGTGTGTGTGTGTGTGTGTGTGTGTGTGTGTGTGTGTGAGAGAGAGAGAGAGAGAGAGAGAGAGAGAGAGAGAGAGAGAGAGAGAGAGAGGTTGTCCTGGTCCTCTCTGCCTCTGTCTGAATTCTTTTACTCTTCTAAAAATTCTTGGTTTTGGGCTCCATGAAGGTAGACTCTCAGAATAGCAAGGGCTTGCAAAACAAACATGGTAAATGACAAAAAGCCATTTGTTTAGGCTGAAAGCCCCTTCCCAAGGGCAAGCTTACAGAGAGAGCAGGATGTGACTGAGGTAGACAGGGAGTGGCGCAGGTGGCAGCGGGAGCACCCTCATGGCTGTTACACCAAGAGCTAAGGAGGATTCCGGGGCCCAGAGGGACCAAGTGATGAGGACGGCTCTGCTGGCCCCATCTTCCAGGAGCATCCCGCTCCTTTCTCCCAGGAATGTCCCTGCTTCCCAGAAAAGGAAGTGGAGTGTCAGGGGGCAGGTGACTCACTTAGTCAGAGCTGCACTCTGAGTTCCCTCAGAAGAGGGAAGAAATGGCTGGGGATACTTGAAGAGGACCCAGTGCTGAGAGGAGGCCATGCCTGCCCTGTGGCTCACCTTCCAGGAGGAACTTTAAAAGGAAGGCAGGTCCCGTTCCTGATTCTTTGGGAACTTTGAGGAGGTGGGGGTGGCCCTAGCTGCCTCTGGGCCACATCCCCCTCCCTCCTGTGGCTCCTCGGGTCCCTCCCCAAAAGGTTAATCATAGAATGGTCCCATCAAAGAAAATTGTACTTGGTGCCTCAAAGACCAAATGGAGCTTCAGTAAAGTGGTTATTTACAGCCTCTAATGAGCGTTTTCTGGGTGTGATTAACCTTTATGCCAAAGTCACACTGGGAACTCGGATGGCAGCTCAGATTGTGCTGGCCTGGGTTGGGGGGGGTGCTGGAGCTGGAGCAGGCAGCTGTCAGGCTCAGCCCTCCCACCAGCACTCCAGAGACTTCCGTGCTGCTTTTCTTGCTTCTCTATGACTGTTCCCGCTCCCACTGGGAGTGCCCTGTGCTCGCCAGGGCCTCGGTGCAGCTACTTGAAGGCAGACGCCCTCTTTGAGTGGCAGGACGCCCTTGTCTTTCTCAGACTTGACCTCCAAAGCCTGTAAAGATTAGCAGTGAGACAGAGGTTTCATTTGGGGCCTGGCAAGTGGGGTCCAGAACCAGGCACTCGCCAGGGAGTGAACTAGCATACTGCTGGCTTCATCTGCTGACTAGAAATGGCAACTTGCATGAGATACTGTGTTGCAGAATGTTTAGCTGTCTTCATCTGTTTATGCTAGGGGATGTTACTTTAACTGTATAAAGGTGTGTTCCATTTGTTTCTGTTGCCCTTGTTTAATTATGTAAAGATGTGTTGCTCTGCCTGTCTAAGGCACCTGATTGGTCCAATTAAAAGCTAAGTGGCCAATAGCTAAGCAGGAGAGGGATAGGCAGGGCTGTTGGGCAGAGAGAATAAGTAGGAGGAGACATCTAGGCTCAAAAGAAAGAAGAGAGGGCAGAACAAGGGAGAAAGAGAGGGAGATGACCAGGGGCCAGTCAGTCACCAGCCAACTAGATGGAGTAGGGCATACAGAAAGAAAAGGTAAAAAAAAACCCCAAGGCAAAGCATAGATGAAAAGAAACAGGTTAATTTAAGTTAAAGGAAAAAAAGCTAGCCAGAAACAAGCGTGAGCTAAGGGCAAGCATTCAAAACTAATAGTAAGGCTCCATGTCATGGTTTGGAAGCTGGTTGATTGCCCCAAATAAAAAATCTGGTATAATATTGAAAACTTTACCCCCCCTAAACTAGTCCTATGAGATGGCTCAGTGGATAAGGGAGCTTGTAGCACAAGCATGAGGACCTGAGTTCAAATCCCAAGTACCTCCATAAAATGTTGCACATCACTGCATATGCCTCTAAACCCAGCATCAAGAGATAGATCCCGGGAGCCCACTGGGCAGCCATTCTATCTAAAGGACTGAGCTTGCAATCACTGAAAGACCCTGTCTCAAAGAAATAAGGCGGAGAAGAATAGAGGGCAACATCTGGTATCTTCCTCTAAACTCCACATCCGTGTGCTGCACTCTTGGGCATGCAACACACACACACACACACACACACACACACACACGTTTAAAATGGTTCTGAAGAGACAGCCGCCAGTGTTCAGTGCTAAGGTTGGCAGGAGGGAGCAATGGTGAAGAGGCCAAGGAAGCGGTGGTTTTCAGGATGAAACTACGTTGGCCTGATTTAAGAAGATCCCGATCTGATTTTGTAGAGGTCTGGACCTTGTTAAGAAGTAGAGGAAGTGATGAGAAAAATAGCTTTTTTAAAATGACAGGTACCATTCCACTCTTCATTACAGGGTACACACTGCCCACTACCCCAGTGTGTTTGCGGACTCCAGAATAAGAATTCCCAGTTTTTGACTGGCAGTGGTGGCGCACGCCTTTAATCCCTGCAATTGGGAGGCAGAGGCAGGTGGATCTCTGTAAATTTGAGGCCAGCCTGGTCTACAAAGCGAGTTCCAGGACAACCAGGACTGTGACATAAAGAAACCCCGTCTTGGGGGGAAAAAAAACAGAATTTCCAGTTTTAGCTGGGTGTGGTGGCTCACGCCTTTAATCCTTGTGCTTGGGAAACTGAGGCAGGAGGATTTTGAGTTTGAGGTGAGCCTGGACTACGTTGAGAGTCTGTCTTCAAACAAACAAGTCTCCATTAAGAGGAAGTCAGCATTAGCCTGGGCCACTTGAGAGCCTTTTGCTGCGGACAGAGAAGTAGCTTGCTGATGTGGCTGATGTGGAAGAGAGTCCCAGCGGGTCCGAAGAGATTCCTAGGAAAAACGCTGGATCTTTTGTGGAAGTATAATTTCTGAATTAGCTGGAAGCTTTTATAAACCTCCGCAGAGCAGGAGGGGGCGCAGGCAAAGATTCTGCCACGGAGCTGACCTTTTGGGGGAGGAAAGACCAGCTTAGAAATTTTAAAAAGCATTTGCCTTTGCATAACGAAGCCCAAGACCTCCGTGGGTGGAAAACAGGTACATCCAAGACAGCCAGACTAGCACCAGGGTTCAAGGTCAGCCGAGCCCTTTGCCCTGTGGCATTTGATTCTTTTTTTCAACAAATCTGAGTTTCTGCTCTAATGAACCCCAGGACATTAAGATGTGTGAATAAGAGCTTCTGGCCCTTGCATTCGCCGTCCCCTAATTGGAGCTGGGTCGAGTGTGTGTGGTAATGAGCTGGCTTTCACACGCTCTGAACTCCCCCAAGGCCTCCCCTGCGGGCATCCGTGACATGCACAGGGTACGGGGGCGTACTCAGGCACACTGAAAGGGTATACTGAGTCTGAGTCACTTTGCTTTGCAGGGCTAAGGAGAAGCTCTGACCCTATGGACAGCTGAGTCACCAGGTGCTGGGCAGGGTTAGAAGAGACATAGACTGTGTGGGCAAAGGTGTACCTGAGCAGGAGGGACTGCATGGTGAGAGGTGACGGGGTTAAGTAGATGGGAATGGGGAGTGATGTTTCTTTAAGGGCAAGCTGGAAGACGGAAGCATGTTTTAAGTATTAGATTGATAAGGGTAGGTGTCAGGCGGTGGACTGATGTTTTCCAACAGGGTATGCTGTTTCTTTAGTTTGCCTGTTACTGAAACGAGATTGATTGATTGGTTGGTTGGTTGGTTGATTTGTGTGTATGTTAGAGGTGAAGGGGAGCAAGATTTTCTAGACGGGACCTCTAGCCCCAGCAGCCATCACCCATCTCTGAGGACAGCACAGGGTCCCTGCTGACTCTAAGTGAGCGGTGTAGCTTTGTCATGAAGACACTGCTCTCTGCTTCGCGGACAAGAGCCACCCGCTAGCCTGTGACTTCTCTCCACTTCTGCCTTTGCATTTGGAAAATGGGGCTAATGATATTTCTCCACCCTCTGGAGATTGTGTAGCTTCATTACTGATTAGTAGAGTATGGGAAATTGCTCAGGGCCAGAATCAAAGGGTTTATCCTGACCATTGTCAAGGCCCAGGAGTAGTTCACGGTCCCCAGGGCTGATGGCAGAGTGGCTTCTGTACCTGCCCAGGATGGTGGGACTGAGGTCTGCTGAGGAGTCTGAAGCATGTATCAGAAAGAGCAAAGAGAGCCCTGGGGGAAGATGGAGGGAGGGTGCTTGAGGCGGGGGAATGAATTAAAGCCCACTAAGGACTCGGACAGACATCAAGGGTACAATGTGGCTGTGTAAGTCACCAGGATTAGAGGTAGTGCTTATGAGGGTGGGTTCAGGCCCTGGTCAGGAATTCAAATGCATGGTGGGAAAGCAGGCAGTAGCCTTCCTTTGTTATCAACAGATGACAGAATGGGGAAGGAGTGAGTACTGGTGAGGCTGGGGGATTGCTGGGATGGGAGTAGACAGGGGACATTCCTAACAGGTGAACATAGAAATCTGGCCTTTGAAGGGAGACAGACAGATGGACGCAGACATACACACACACACACACACACACACACACACACACACACACACACTTAGCCCAGTCACAGTCAAATAAACTAGGGTTCCATTTTTCTCAAGCTATGTGTGGTGGCTCTTGATCCTAGGGTCCCCAAAGAGGAAACAGGAGAACAGAGTGGGGTGGCTGTGTGGAGAACACTCCCAGGGTTGCCATCCTACCTGGTGATTCTTTGCTCACCATGGTTAGGGCCCCAGCAGAGGAAGGAACACACGCTGTAGTGCCCCTCCCCCACCCCCATGCTTCTGAACTCCCCTGCAGAAGGAATCCCAACAGACACAGCTCCAACCCATTTCTGCCTCACCCAGTTGAAGCACTGAGTTCAAGTCAGTCTGTCTGTCTTCATTGACCACCCATCGTGGACCCGAAACACAGAGAGCATCATCATTAACCTGGTTGCCAAGCGTGAGACTAGTATATGCTTAGACACAGCAAGCGTGAGACTAGTATATGCTCTTAGACACAGCAAGCGTGAGACTAGTATATGCTCTTAGACACGGGGAGGGCTCATTTGCTTTACAGCAAGGACACTGAGGCCCAGAGGGGTCACACGGCCCACCTGTTCAGACTCTAACATGGAGAGAGAGAGGGTGGTAACCCAAGAAAGGGAGCATCGTTGTTGGGGGCGTCCACTCAAGAAGAGACAGCCTTCTGGTCTTAGGGCCCATGTCACTCCTATCCCAGCAGGGCTGAAATCCTGGAGTCAGAGTAACACAGGGCCCTCAATAGCGCTAAAGGACAAAGGCCTTCCCTGGAACGAGGACCCATCTTCCCAGACACAATCATTTCTTCAGTGCCTCAGTTTTCCCACCTTCAGCAGCCATATCCACGCAGGTCCCAGGGAGAATTAAGCCATCATAGACATCACAGCACGTCAGAAGGGCTTGAAGAGCTTGATGCATGAAACACAATTTGCAATGACTGACAGGAAGCCAGGCAGGGAAGAGGACTCAGGAGGAGCTCATTAAAACCACAGGCCTGAAATGCCACAGAGGAAGGGAAGGCGGAAGGGTTGTGTGCAAATGTGTGTGTGTGCATTTGCAGGGGCCTAGGCAGACATGTTCGAGGTCTGAGCAGTGCAGGAGGCCTTCTCCAGTAGCCAGAAACAAACATCCTCTTTGCCTAAGTAGCTTGGGCTTCCCCACTGACCAGCTTCCATCCCCCAACACAATTTCAAACATTCAGGGAGGGACCAGGAAACTGGGCAAGGGTAGAATGCTTGGCAGATAAGGAGGGGGCAAGAATCATTAGGTCAGACCCTAACAGTGTCCTACACCTCTTATGCCCGCAGGCTCTTCTCCTCCTGGGGCTGAACCCCGTGTCCACCTCCCTACAGGATCAGCGCTGTGAGAGCCTGTCCCTGGCCAGCAATGTCTCTGGTGAGTCATCCTGCCCCTTACCTCCCAGGATGCCAGGTTCCCTCATGATCTCCATCCCTGGGGCTCTGAGCAGTGGTCTGTATGGAAAAAGATCTGGAACTGGAGTTAGTGTGTGGGAAGGGCCTGTGGTTAGCCAGTGACCTCGACTGTGGACACAGGAGACACACTCAGCAAATGTGCCACATGGTCACCCTCCCATGGGCAGCAGGGGAAGGCCCTCCCGGCCTCTCTGCTGGGGATAGTGGCAGAAGGACAGAGGTTGCTGCTGTTAGGGATTTGAGATGCTGTCCCCATCGGACACCTAAGGTGACCAAGGCACAGAGAAACACTAAGTGCTGGACCCTGGGTTGCAAAGGCAATCTGGCTCCTTCACGATGCTCAATACTTCCCCAATAGAAAATGCTAGATGAATGCAAATTCACCAAGACCTATAGCTTACCCATTGACTAACGGCTTCTGAGTAGTTATCCTCCATGAACTAAAAACCTGATCTCTGTCCATATGAGGAAACTGAGGCATGAAAGACTTTCATCGGTTTCCCAGGGTGTCACAGTCAGTACTAGCAGGGTCTGGTCCCAAATCTAGGTCTGCTGGATCCCAAGGCCAAGCCTCCTCTCACCCTGGACATGGCCCCAGGGATGGCAGTTGCCAGGCAAGATGTCGTAAAGATACATCTTTGCCTTCTTGAATCAGCCATCAACACCTGCTGTGCCGCAGATCCCATGTGTGTCACCAGAGGAGCTGAGAGGGTCTCCTAGTCTCACCCATGTTCCCAGCGCTGAGAGTAGCCAGTGGAGAGATGGACTCAGGAAGGTTAAGGAGGCAAGAGGAGTTCATTCCTACAGCTGAGCCTTGTGCAACTGAGAGCAGTGGCCACGTGGCCTGCTGTCCCCGCACAGAGGTGGTGGAAGAAGGGAGGAGTGCTGGGCCTGCGGCGACCAACTGGGTCCTGTACTGACTCCAAGCTGGATTGGTTTGCACCCAAACTGTGGGTACCCACAGGAAGACTATACCCTGGACTTTGTGGGGGGTGGAATCATGAAGTTAAATGTACTGAGTTTTGTGGATCTGTTTCACAAGTGGAGAATGCAGACGCCTACTGGGCATAACCGTGGGTGGCTTTTGAAAAGTACTTACTGCATACCTAGGAGGAAGAGAGAGTACACCCTACCAAATGCTTGCTTACCACAATGAGGTGTCAGGGAGGCTGGGGCACGGGTAGAGCAAATCCAAGAAGCCTTCCTGAAGGTGGGTTTTTAAAAATGAGCCTTGAGATAGAACAGTCAATGATTGAATGCCAGTGGGGAAGTTGGCAGAAGGACTCACCAGGGTTAAGAGGCACTGGCCAGTCCAGCACTGGACTACCCACTGGCTGAACTGAGCAGGAAGTGTATTGTTCTCAGCCTGAGCAGTGGCAGCCAAGCACAGGGAGGGAGGAGGCCTGGAAGGAAGGTCCCAGCCCTCCTCTCCACCCCAGGCCACGTCAGGCCCCATTAACTTGCTTGTGCTCAAGAGAAGTGACACCCTGGGGCCACACAGGTGTCACCTGTCCTTGGAAGCGGCCAGGCAGCGGGTCTCGTGATTTGTACTGGACGCCCCGCCCCCTTCCCAGCCTTCCTGGCTTCATAGGATGCGATCCATCACCCTCCACAACGGCCTCCTCCGCTATGGCCATTTGTCATCTGATGGGCATTGGCAGAGACAGATGGTGAGGGTGGGGTGAGGGCCCGGGACAGATGGATGGGCGTCTGGCCGGAGTGGCTGGCACAGTGCCGGAACCTTTGGGGGCCTTGCACATGCCTCGTGCCAGAAGTAAGAAGGGGCTAGGTTCCCATGGCCAAGGCCCCCATCATGTGACAGATTACAGACTTGGCGATTTATAAAATCATGACATGAGTCTGACTGTGCCAGAAACTAATAGAATTACTGACTCTAGACAAGTGGAGTCGGAGCGCAGTAGGACCAGGGGTCGCCCGCTCCCATCGCTGTCCTTAAGGTGGTAATGATGAGCAACAAACAGCAATAGTAAGAGCCAATATGTGTGAATGTCCGCTTTGTGTTGGACACATGCTAACTGTCTCATTTAGCCATCACAACAGAGTCAGCAAGGATCTCTGTTCCTGCTCTTAAGAAAAGGAATCTTAGGCTCAGAGAGGTTGAGTTACTTGACTGAACACACACAGTTGTCAAGCCCTGGCCACAGGAGCTGAGCCCACTGGGCCTGACTTCAGATTTAGTACATTATGTGGTCACTTAAGAGATCTGTCATAGCCAGGGCTCAGTGTCCTCAGTTACTCGGAGACAAAGTGTCATGTGGAGGTACAGTGCCACCCCTGAAGTTTCCCCTGTATATACTGAGCTTGTATATGGCCCTACAGTTTCTTCAGCACCTACTATGTGCCTGGACTTCTACTAAGTATTAAGTGCAAAACTCAAGAGTCTTCAGAGCCACGAGACAAAGGTTCACAGTCTCCTATCCACTCTTCTGGTGTGGCCCACACTCTACAGAGACACCCTTCTTTGCCCTGCTAAAGAGTCAGCTTAGCCCGGATTCGAACCTGTCTGCCCGCCTCTGTGCCTCTCTCCATACTCTGTCACCCAAACAGAGCAACTATCCTTTCATTCCAGGACACTCGCCTCCCGCTGGCAGGAGTGCCCATCTCCAAGGTTGCCCCAGGGCACCTGGCTGCTCCCTAGGCAGCCTCCGAGGAGTCACGGCACCAGCCTCAAACCACACGGGTAGATGGCCTTCCTACCTGAAAAGGGGGCTGCCCGGTGCTCACACCCCTTATGGTTCACCCAGAGCAGGTGATGGGAGACCCCTCCTAACTGGGACAAGAACGTGGTTCTGGTTTCCTTCTGGCATTACCTGCAGTGAAAGGGTCCTCTGAGCACATTTGAGCACTAAGCTTGTGGCCAACTTGACAGAAGAAACCAGTGCCCAACTGTGCCCGAGCAGAAACTGGGCCACCCTTCAAAGAGACCTTATCTATGTTATCTGAGAGACACAGTGGCAGGAATGTCAACCCCAGAGACCTCAGCAAACACCTGCCTCAGGACCTTTGTATGGGCGGCTCCCTCTTTGCCATGTACGTCCACAACTCCCTCCCTCCTTTCAAGTCTGTAATTAAATTTAGTGTTTTAGAGAAATCCCAGGTTAAAAGAACACCCAGTCCGTCTTTATCTCCACACATTGTTTGTAGTATCTCTTACTGTGTAGCTCGTGCTTGCTCCATCACCCTGTCTACATGCAGTCACCTTTGGGGCAGGACATCTGTTTTATTCTCTGTTTCGTTTTGTTTGTTTGTTTTGTTTCTTGAGTTAGGGTTTCTCTGTGTAACACCTCTGGCTGTCCTGGAACTCACTCTGCAAACCAGGCTGGCCTCGAACTCACAGAGATTCTCCTGCCTCTGCCTCCCGAGTGCTGGGACTAAAGGTGTGCACCATCACCTCATCTTATTGACCATCTTCAGAGACCCTGCCTGTCTGCCGGATTCCCAGGGACCCGGCTCTCTTTCCCAGACGTGGGGTCACAGGGTGAGCTGCAAACATTAGTCAAGATGTTACTGGACAGCACAGGGCCCCAGAGAGACAGTCTCAGGACCGGAGGTGCGCTGGGCAGCGCCGTCAAGAGGCTCTGACAACCTCCCAGCTCCCGGCCCTCCATACCAGGGTCCCCGTCTTTCTTTCCTTCATTTCTTCAGCACCAATCCCACCCTGGAGCTCTTAGAGGTGAATAGAAACCCTACTGCTAGTTCAGCAGTTAAGTGTAAGGATGAAGCCCAGCCGCTGCTCGTGATTCGCCCCCTAGGCCCCACCCTCTCCCACACTGCCCCGCCCATAGGACCGGGTGCTGCTCTCTGAAAGAGGCTGGTGCCTTTCTTTGCTGCCTACCCCAGTTCATTCCACCTCTCTTCTCCAATCTCGCAACCTCTCACAGACTTTTCATCCTCCAGGATTTTCTGGGCTTTTAGTATAAAGGTCCTATATCCCCTAGGTCACTTCAGTAGCTTTCTGTAAGTGTCAGGGACAAGCGTGAGCTACGAAGAACATGGCGCAGATGCTGCCAAAGGCAGCTGCCGTCCACGGGCCTCTGTGGGGTGGTAAAGGCGCCTGGGCTGGCCTCAGAAGCCCAGGGCTCAAAATCCTCTCTGTCCCTTGGTAGCCTCTTGATGTTGACCCCTGCGCGTTCTTCATCCTTTAGTGTCCCTTATCTTCTTTGGTTTGTTTTTGTTTTGTTTTGTTTTGTTTTTTGAAACAGGGTTTCTCTGTGTACAGCCCTACCTGCCCTGAAACTAGCTCTTGTAGATCAGCCTGGCCTTGAACTCCCATACAACCAGAGTAGATTTTAGGTCATCTAAAGGAAAACCCCAGAGACATTTGCCATTCTGTATCGCCCACCGTCATGTGGGTCCCCAAATCACTGGACAAATGTGGGCAGAGTTAGAGCTCCAATTAGGATCTTTAAAATGGGGGACCTTAGAGGTGGTGTTCCCAGCTGGAGCCTCCTCTGGGTGGAACCTCACTGATGTAGAATGGGCCCTGACATCAGCGGGTGCTAGCTGAGCTAGGGCCTTTCTGTCTTTCCCCTTCTCTGGTCTTAGCAGAAGCGGATCTGGGAACTGTTAAAGGAGGGAAAGAGGCATTTTGGCAGAAGGTGTGCTGGGCGCTTCCTTCCCTGGACCCCTGACAGTGCATATAACTGCCCCAGAGCTGGGTGAATGTGTGAGACCCTGTGAAGGAAGCATCCTCACCAACGGAGCCCAGCTGAAACCAGCCAGGGCTTGAACTCTTTGTTCTGCTCTGGAACCCACGGTCTCCCTAGTGCTGTGGCAACAGAGCCACCTTATTCTATAGGCTGAACTCATGTCTGCCCTGGGGCGTTGCTTTTCCTGTCTGTAGTGGGGCTGAGCTCTACAGGAACTTCTATCTGCCTGGGGCCTTGGTAGGGCCTCACTCTCTCTCCCCTGTTGTCTCTGTGCCCAGGCCTGCATTGCAATGCCTCCGTGGACCTCATTGGCACCTGCTGGCCCAGGAGCCCTGCAGGGCAGCTGGTGGTTCGGCCGTGCCCTGCCTTTTTCTACGGTGTCCGCTACAACACAACAAGTAAGGAAGGAAAGGAAGAGGGCGGGCTGCTGGGGGCTGTGGAGCAGTTTGCACCTGGGAGAAATAATCCAACAGGGGCAACACCCCTAGGACCAGCTCTGCTCTCTGGGGGCTCCTGCGGATTCTTGCAGAGTTAACGTCCAGCATCTGACTGCTGAGGCCTCAGGACTGCAGAAGTTAGAGAACTGCCCAAGTCACCAGCTGGCAGGGGTGAAGCTGCAATGCACTGGTCTACCTGACACTTTCTTCTTGTAGTTGACAAGCCTTCTGGTTAGTCCCATTGGGCCTCAGCCACTCCCAAGATAGGTCTTAATGGTCCTGATAGTCCTGACTTTGCTTATAAGGACCCTAGGGCAGGGAAGTTCTGGGAAGACCGGATACCTAGAATACCACATCCATGATAGAGAGTGATTTGTACCCCAGCATCCCAGGCCCACAGGTGTAATGGGGTGGGCAAGGACTGACCCACAGACTAAGCACTGGATACTGGATCCCCATGTAAACACCTTGCTCCCCAGAGGCCCAGCCTTCATGCTGGGCTTTGCAGCTCCTTGCTAGAGCATCTGCCACCCTCAGAATTAATTTGTTTTCTCCTGCCAATGACTCAGGTCCCTGCTATCAAGAGAAAAACAGATGGAAGCCAGGGGCCCTGGGCTACACAAAGGAGCTTGGGTTCTGGGTCCCCAGGGCTGGAAGCCCCTGTGTGAATCCTGGAGGTGTGCTGGGTGATCCCCAAGCTCCAAAAAGTGCCCAGATACCAGGTGACCCATGTCAAGACTCAGTGGGTGACATCAGTGCTTCCTCCCTTCTTGTGACCCTCTGGCTTTCTTGTGTAGGGGTTAGAGGGTTGAGGATCTCTTCCTGCTCAGAAGTCCCTAACCTCTCCTGCCTCTCCCTCCTTTACTAAGTGGGTGAAGGGGTTAGGATTAGAAATGCAGCCAGAAGGGCTTGCCAAGATGACTGTGGGAAGGTCAAGAGAAAAAGTACTAGAATGGGCTAGGAGGAGAGATCAGGTAAGAAGCAAAGATGAAGAGGAGACTTAGTGGTGCACCGTTGGCTAGTTTCCGACATGCGGTTTTTGTAAAGAGGAAACTGAGGAATAGTTTGGTTGATAACCTAATGAGGGTCACAGACCCTGAAGGTGGAGGCTGAACTCAGGAGTCCAGAGCCTGCATGCTGCTCTGCATACACGCCACATCTTGTCCCAGGACAGTGGCAGCGTGGGCTGGCACACCCAAGCTCCCCAGGGGGTCTCTCTCTTTGCAGCAGCACCAGAGCCTGTTTGGTCACCTCCAAAACACTCAGCTCCCTACCTGCCTGCTGCGCAGTCTCAGACACTCTGGTCACACCCACCTCATAGCCTTTCCTTGCTGTGCCCCACCCACTGCCTGTTTTCCCGAGTGAAGGCTTTCAGGCTGGCTGGCTGTGGTTACAACCCTGCCCACTTTTGAAGCCAGCCACAGCCATTCTCCACGGATATCCTCAACTTGGATTACCAAAGTTTCCTGGACACGTCCCAGGAAGCGCTGTTGGGCTTTAATGCTATGGTATACATGGGCCCTGCCTTGAGTAGAAGCCAGGCACCCTGCGCTATATATCCATCTGTTTGTCCATAGTTCAAGAGCCCGTGGCTTTGGGCCCTCTCTAGGACTTTGTTCTCTACCTACAGGATGGATGGGGGTGGGATGAGGTGTCCCCTGGGTTCCCCTGCTCACCCAATAGCTCCAAAGAGAAAGTTGGGATGTTGGTTTCTTGGCATGGGCTGCCAGACTTCCTGTGCAGGGGCCGCTTGTGCCAGACTTTGGGAATGCAACCACTTTGGCATCAGGAGGGGGCAGAGCTGCTCCCAATCATTAGTTTCTAATTAACTCATTTACTGATGAGGTGTTGCTAGGACTTCCAGGCTGCTCCCTACCGTCCTCCCTCCTGTGGCATCAGATCTTCAAAAGGATGGGAAACATTTCCAAAAATATCCATTTTCCCATGATCCTCCAGGAGGACTGCTCGGCTCAGCAATTAGACGAGGAAGTTGGCTCCTCCCTGGCAACAAGCCCCTGTGTGTGAGGCTTGTTTTCCTTCAGGGTCAGTTGGTCCCTCTGGGTCAAAGCCTGCTGCTTCCAATGGTCCAGCCTGGGAATGGGCTCCAGGCACCCTATGCTAGACGAGGGTGGGCAAAGGGAAGCTGTTGAACAAAGATGATTCTTATAAAATCTCCACCTGCACCTCCTTGGATAGAGACAAGTGATATGTTCTATTATGTAAGGTTATATAAATACAACTCAGAGACAACAATAATAAACACAGGACGGACACCATATGTCCAGTACGCTTCCAACTGCTAACTAAAAATACTAACCCAAAGAGGCCAGAGTGTCTTCAAGATGGCTCTGTCTCAAGATAGGGAAGCTGAGCCGTCAAGTGACTCACCCAAGGTCACACAGTTTGTGGAAGGGTGGTGACAGCCTTTGAACCCAGACTCTGTAACTCTAGGACCCTGCTCTGAAACCTCCTTTGGGTCGCCTCTCTGCTTTATGCTCTCCCCAGCTGTCTCTGCCCGAAGTCCCTTTCTCTGCTGACATTCCAAGCAGCCTCTGGTTGATACTGTAGTTAGTCCCCTTGTTCTTGGCTTCCTGTCCCCACAGATATCCCAGAGCATCCTCACCATGAGCCCTTTGGGGATCAGCTCTTATTTAACACCAATAAAGAGCCTGTGGCCTCGTTTCCAACTCGGCGCAGATCATAGCTTTTCCTAGGACTCAGATCTGTTCACGGTGAGGCCAAACAGAGCTGGGAAAATCCATAAAGATAATTTCCCCCATCAGGTCGCTGCAGCTAGAGCAGCTTCTGAGGTTAGAGAGGAGGCCACAGCCTTTCAGCTTGAAGGTCAAACCAGCTCCCTCTGTTGAGGCAGCATCAATTCCCCTGATCCCTCATTCTGCATCTCTGGTCCTGATGCTGCCAATAGAGGCAGCTCCCAGGCTGATGGTCATCAGAGGTCAACTGAAGCATCTCCACCTTTGGAGATGAATGGAGGGACCGAGAGACACTCCGGCTGCTCAGCCACAGCTGAGTTATGCCTTTGGCCCCCTGTAAGGGCTTCAAGCCCAGAGACTGGGGCTCTGGCAGCTTCCCCAGCCCTCCTCCAGCCTGTGGGTCAGTTGGAGCCACAGAGTGGACTCTAGCCAAGAGAGACACCAGTGGAAATGACTCAGAGCTCAGTTTCTTCTATGACCAGTGCTGTCTAGAGTGACAGCTAGAAATACAAGGGAGCATGGGTGACCATACTGATTCCAGAGAGAATACAGATGAGGTCGGAGACATCACAGGAGGGGAGGAGAGTGTGGACTCCTTAATCTCCATCCCTAGTGGATTTCCTAGCTCTGCTACCCAAGGCACTATCCAGAAAATGGATAAAAGGGGTTCTTCGGGCAATCCTGTCTCCTAAGGCTCTAAAGCTAAGTAGAGAAGCCCTAACTGCCCCCCCACGCCTCCTTAGGAGGTGGACTTGTAGCTACAGCCCAGTCTGACAGTGACACAGGAGCCCCCACCTTCTGCCATCTGTCCTTTTCTACCAAAAAGGCCTCCCTGTAGAGTCTCCAGCATAAGGTGTGCTGTGGAGAAATGGTACTATTGGGACCTTCTGTAAGTCTGACCCGTGTGAAACACCCTAATATGTGAACTGCACACAGAGAGATCAACCCAAGGAACCCCAACATTTAAACCGCCCATGTGAGCAGTCACTAGGTATCATCCACCAGATCTTCCCAGCCACGAATCTTTATTAAAGCCAGTCTCACTGTGTATCCCTGGCTGGCCCGGAACTTACTATGTAGACCAGGCTAACCTCGAACTTGCAGAGATCTGCCTGCTGCTGTCTCCTGAGTGCCAAGATTTAAGGCATACGTACACCACCACGTCCGTGTATCTCAGGTCGCAGGATCTGCATTCTCTGTTGTCATGCAGGACCCCAAATGGGAACATCTTAGAAGAATAGCAACCAGGAAATTTACCACTGGAAAGCATTTGTGAGGACATAGGCCTCCGGGTGAGGGGTGAGAGAAGCCCATGATAATGCCAGTTTGGGCTAACAGAGCCAACGTCCTGTGGGCAGCTTGTAGGGAACAGTACTTTTGTGGTACAGGAGGTGGAAAGAGGTGGGACATGGGACAATCAGGAAGCCCCTCCCCCAGTTTTATTCTGCCTTCCCAGGCAGCAGGCCCTGTGCTAGCTCAGATGTGTGGACAGACAGATGTCTCTTCTGTCATGGTTTTCTTCTTTTCCCAGACAATGGCTACCGGGAGTGCCTGGCCAACGGCAGCTGGGCGGCCCGCGTGAATTACTCCGAGTGCCAGGAGATTCTCAACGAAGAGGTGAGAATAGGCTGCCCTACTGAGGGAGCAGGCCAGGGCCACCAGTACAAGCTGGGTGCCTGCCACATGGCCAGTTGGGGCCTGGGAACTTTTCAGAAGCTGGTACTGAGACTCTGCCACAGGGAAGCTGGTGGGGAGCCGCTGGACATGCCAAGGACAGTGAATTCAGTCCTTGTCCCTTTTCCTTCCTTCCTTCCTTCCTTCCTTCCTTCCTTCCTTCCTTCCTTCCTCCCTCCCTCTCTCCCTTCCTTCCCTCCCTCCCTCCCTTCTTTTCCTTCCTCCCTCCCTCCCTCCTTCCCTCCTTCCCTCCTCCATTTCTTCCCTTCCTTCTTGCCTCCCTCCTTCCTTCCCCCATCCCTACCCCTCCCTTCTTCTCTCCTCCTTCCCTCTCTCATTCATCTTTGGCTGCTTTCACTGGATGTGGGACAAGGCTGGGGTGCAGTCAAACCAGAGAGTAGCTGGATCACACGAAACAGTGACATCAAGGTCCAGCTGTGGGACCTTTTCAGAACCAAGGCTGGAAGTGGGACGATGATGCACTTTGAAAAAGCCCCAGAGCTGCTTTGCAAAGCTTCAATGGTTTTGAACAGCTGTTGCTTACATGGAATGCAAAATTTAAAAGGTACAGATGGGAATACAGCAAGAAGAGCCCCTCCCATCGCTATCCGTAGCCAGTTTCTCACATGTTCTGTACGTACGAGTCAGAGTGTCTCTGCATAATGTTTTTGGCTTTACCCAAACTTCACCCGTTAAACAAACTACTTGACGCTTGCTTCCTCCTGTAGCCATCTATCCCAGAGATTATTCCAAGTCAGTTTAGAGCAAGCATCTTCGTTCTCTTTATATTTGCATGAAATCCGCTCTCCAGATGTGCTGTAACTTAGTGGGTCAGTCTTTAGTCTCAGTCTTTGGTTTTTACAGACTTGGAAGGTGCATGGATGTGTGAGTTCCTCTGTTACTGCCTCTACCTACAGTCACCCTTACCCGATCTGTGCGGTCAGGCTGCCAGGTCCCTGTGCTGCAGGAGTGAGGAAGACAGACTGGTCCAGAGGATTCTGGGAATTCCATCATCTGAAAGTCTGAGTTAGAAAGGAACTTGGAGAGCCTCCATCTCGTCTTGAGATTTCCAGACCTGCTTAATCTTACCTAGAGCACTAATTCACACACAGGTTCCAGAAGCCCAGCCATAACCTATAAGGTCAAGCTGCCCAGGGACAACCTGGGAATAGGCATTTTCACATGTGTCTGCAGTATGCATGTATGTGCATATTCCTGATCACATGTATGTGAGTACATGCCAACATGTGTGTGCTGTGTGGGAGGGAGAGGGTATCAGCTTGAACCTTGGCAAAGAAAGAAGATTCATCCTCCCACCATGCCTGAGTTCCTAGTAGAGGAAGTCAGAATAGATGGCAGTGTAACTGAGAGAAGGTGACATCGTTGGGAAAACCCCAGGTACCATGGGTCCTGCTCTGTCAGGACTGAGACCCACATATACCATGCAGTGACCCACCCCTGCCTGGTTCTCTTCTATCTTCCCTTCCCCGGCCACCCCTGCTGGCCTGGTTGCATGTCTGCCCTTAGTTACCAGTTCCTTTAGTGGAAACGCCATCTCCACTGCCAGCCCCTAGCCTCCAAGGCTCTCTGCCTGCTCAGATTTACGAAGAGGCAGGTGTCTAGCTGAATAAGCAGTAGGTTGCTCAGCTCTGAGCCTAGGATTAGCCCAGATCACGTACAAGGGTGGGGGTGGGGTGCAAATAAAGGGTCTGTCTTAGTTACTTTTCTATTGTAACAAAAGTGAGGCAATTTACAAAGGTATCAGTGAGTCCTTTAATCTGTTCCAGAGGGTTCATGACCATCACAGCTGGGAGAATGATGGCAAAGAGCCAGGCATAGCAGGGGCAATAACTTATATCTTGAAGCACAACCATGAAGCAGACAGAAATAAGAACAGTGTGGGCTTTTGAAACCTTAAAGCCCACCCCCAGTGACACACTTCCTCTAACAAGGCCACACCTCCTAATCCTTCCCAAACAGTTCCACCAGCTGGAGACCAAATAGTCAAACATAAGATCTTTTAGGAGTCATTCTCCTCCAAACCGCCATCGGGACCTCAGAAGGCTGCCTGAGAAGTGGCACCTGTGAGGGCATGGAGACAGCAGGTGCAGAGATCTGTCCACAGTGGGCACCTCCTGGCGACAGATCCTCAGCTGGGAAGCTTGACTCTTCTGGGCCAGGGATGACACCAAGCCCCCCAGGACCACCCTGCCTGCACTAACTTCTGCTTCCTGGAGCTCTACCCACAAAGTGACCCGTTACAATGTCCTCAACTATTATCTGTTCCCCTGATACTTAGAAATACTGTCTCCTTCCCACACCCTGCTGAGCACAGGGTCTCCAGCTCATCCTGAGAGGGTGTAGTGGAGACGTGAACGGGACTCTGTGAGCTTATGAGCCAGGGGTTGGGGCTGGAGGTGGGGCAGTGATTGGAATGGGCCACTAGAATGTTCAGACGCTCAACAACTTCCTGGGCTTCTTGCTAAAGGAAAGGTTCTGATTCTGTGCAGCTGGGGCAGAGCTTGACTGCCTCTCTCAAGATGTCTGCCAACTCCCGGCCTCTGATGCTGTTGGCTTAAGGACCACACTTTAAGAACTAGAGGTACAGACCACCCACAGAGGAGTAAAAGAGGCAACTCAGGAAGCCAGACGGACAGGAAATGCCACGCGTCTGATGAGCAGGGATGGGAAGTGAAAGAAGTGGGCCACGGGGAAGGAGCTATGGAGATCTCATCGCTTTCATACTGGCAGGGCATCCGAGCAGGTCTAATGGTGCTGGCCTTTGGGGTAAGATGATTTCCTCCGGTCTGGTCAGAATCAGTTCAGCCAGCTCTAACTGCTTGTTAGAGTCCGGTTTTGAGGGTCCAACACTGGTCCTTCTCCAACACCCTGCTGTGCCACCCTCCTCAGGGAGCCTGTGGACCTCATCCCTAGATTGGGCAGGGAATGAATTGCTTAAGCTTCCCGGGGTTGGTTCTGTCTGCTTGTGCTGTGGGAATCCAGTGGCTTTTGCAGTTCTTGGTGGCTTGTCCCCAGGAACTCAGGGTATCATTGGCATTTTTGCCGGGAATCCAGGGAGATCATTGGTTGTCTCTTGAGACATTTCCTGGCTGGTCTGTCCAGGTGTCCTTGACAACCTCTTGGGGGTGTTACTAGCTTTTCCTTGGGGTGCTGCTGGCTGCCTCTCAGGGTATTGCAAGGTGTTTTTCTAGACAGCGCCAACCAGAGTTCTGGTTTGTTAATGGAACTTTCTCATTGTCACTACTATTCTGCCTGGGTGTCACTGGCTGCGTTCATCTCTCAGAGAATTGGCAACTGTTTTGCTCTGGTTTTACAACTGTAACAGAATACTTAAGATTGAATCTTTTAATTTTTGAGACAAGGTCACATGTAATCCAAGCTGACCTCAGACATTGTATATCAATGAGGGGCTGGAGACATGGCTCAGCAGACAAAAGCACTTGCTCTTTGCACACACCCAGGTTCTGTTCTAAGCATTCACATTGATTCACAACTGTTTTGTAACCTCAGATCCAAGAGAGCCAGTGCCCTCTTCTGACCTCTGCAGGCACATACTTGGTGCACATGCATACATGCAAACAAAACACTCATAGACATAAAGATAAAATAAATAAATCTAAATGATTTTTTAAACTTGACTCCTAAGCCCTGAGTTCCAGGTTTCCAGGCATATGCCACCACGGTTGGTGTTATGAATTGCTAAGAATCGAACCTGAGGCTTCATGCATGCTAGGCAAGCAGTCTATCAGTGGGGCTATATCCCCAGTTCGTGGGTCACTTATTATGAGTAGAAAAGTATTGGCTTTTGGTTCTGGAAGCTGGGACATCCAAGGTTGAGGGCTAGCATCTTGCAAAGGGCTTCCTACTGTATCATCTCTTGACAGGAGGCAAAGGAAGAGAAAGCAGATGGGCTTCACATCCTTTTAGAAGGAACCAGATCCTGCAGTGAGGCCCCCACTCTGCTGGGAGGCCCCACATCCAACAGTACTGGGCACCGTGTTTGCAGCACTTTAACTTTCAGGGACACATTCATATCACAGTGGTTGCCATGGCAGGGGGCGTCTCTGTCGCTCTCTCCGTGACCTTTGCCCTCCCCACAGCTGTCTTGGTGCTCTGGTGCTCAGATTGCACCAGGCCTGTGGGGCATGAGGTGAGTAGGTCCCATAGCTTGACCCAGCGGGATCTCTGTTCCCTGCAGCACTGAACTTTGTTTTTCACTCACCTTAGTGAGGAAAAACACTAGTGAGCCACACTCTCTCTGCAGAAATCCCTCCCCTAGATCCTGGACACAGGATGAGATACCCCACCCCCCACCCCTCATCGTCAAGAGAGTGCCTTTCCCCTAGTCCCTGCTTGTCACCCTCATAACCCTTTGAGTGGAAGGAGAAAAGGATCCCAAAAGCCAGGCTGGTCCAGATTCTGATTGCTAAAACTACATCTTGGATCAGTTGTGTGGCCTTTCCATCCAGAAAACAAGAGTGCAGGGACCATCTCAGTGACGTCACGAGGATTAGGTTCTGGGACCCAGCATACGGTGTGTGCTTAGTTGTGACTTCTCTCAAAGTTACCAAGCCTCACCCTGATGAGCAAGTGGAGTGACTAGGGTAGGGGCTCTGACAGAAGAGGCCAGTAAGTCCCTCCTCCCCCTCTCCTCCTAGGCCCTGAGAGAATGCTGGGGTGTGGCAGCAGCTCAGCGCCACAGATGCTGTTATTACCCAGGGGCTTCTCAGCATGGATGTGAAAAATTTAATAAAAAGAAATCAAGTGCTGGTTCCAGAAAGGCTTTGCATTGTGCATGTCTGTCTGGAGCCTCTGGTAGGATCCTGGAAGCTGCCAAAGGCCCGTAGAGACCCTTGGCGTTGGAAGGGCAGAACGGAAGCCTCCCCTTGCCTTCCTGCCCTGTCTCCACTCACCACCCTAGGGTCCTAGGACTCCAGAGGCATGAGCTGCTCATGTGATGTCCTGTCTTCCTGGGGCCTAGGACAGGGTGAATGGGTTTTGCACTGGGACTCTGTAGAGAGCTGAGCACTGGGTACTGGCTGGTTCCCCCATTAAGTAAGGACCTATATGTAACAAAAGATGGATTATAAAATGAAGTTGGTAATCTCGAACAAGTCAGCATAATCTGGGTTTCTTCTTCTGCAAAGAAAGTTATGGATGCCTTTCCAGCTTTTCCCACAGAGTCACTTTGAAGCTTCAAGATGAGGAAACTCTAAGTAAGAAGGCTTTCGTATGTGTGCCAGTAGCGTGTGGTGAATATTCACGATTGAATAATTAAGAAAGTTAGGGCCAAAGAGATGGCCCAGTGGGTAAAGGTGTTTGCCACCAAGTGTGACAAACTGAGTTTAATCTAAAGGACCACCTGGTGGAAGGAGAGGCCTGGCTTGTGCAAGTTGTCCCTACCTTCCGCACACACGCCATGACACACATGATCACAGACATGCTCCTACACACATACACACATTAAATAAATAAGTGTGCTAAAATTTTTTTTTTTAATTAGGAATGGCTAAGGATGTAGTCCACAGAAGACAGAGCATTTGCCTAACCTTCTCAAGGCCCTGGGTTCCATTTCTGCTATCCAGAAAGAGAGGAGGAAGTGTCAAGGGGAGGGAATGAAGAGCTATTGTTCACTTGGGGCCAGGCAAGGAGTAGGGAAAGGCCCTGGGAATGAGGAATTCGTCTTCTTTCTTTCAGGGTATGTGTATGGTACACGCATGTGTTCATATATATGCACATGGGGGGGAAACACATCCATGTGTACCTGTGGAGATGGATTCAGAATGCTTTCATCAATGGTTTTTGACCTTATTGTTTTGAGTCAGGGATCTCTTCACTAAGCCTGAACTGATAGTGTTACTGGGGGTGGCAGGCCAGGACCCCAGGGAGCCACCTGTCTCTGATCCCCTGTTGGAATTACAGCTTCCCATAGTCACACTTGGCTTTCGTGTGGGTACCAGATCCTCGTGCAGCCAGATGGGGACTCAATTCAGAAGTGGATGAGGGATGAGATCCTGGGGTGGGGGGAGAGGCTCTGCACCCACTGCAGCCATGGCATCAGGACAGAATGCGGCACGAACATCTGTGAGCACAGGAGTGCGTGTACGGGTGGGAACCGCGTTTGTTAACGTGACACGGGAACTCTGCGTGACATGGGTGCAGCTTCAGTTCCTATCAGTCTAACCACACAGCACGGTCACTCTGGAGCAGGGCAAATGCTGTTAGTATTTCCCACTCCCTCCCCCAGTACCTCTCCCTGGTGCTGTCCTCACGGAACGGAATGGTCCCTTCAACGGGCTCAGAGGTGTAGGTGTGCAGGAGCCTCAACTCTGCCTCTCTCTCTCTCTCCTGCCTTAGAAGAAGAGCAAAGTGCACTACCACATCGCCGTCATCATCAACTACCTGGGCCACTGCATCTCCCTGGTAGCCCTCCTAGTGGCCTTTGTCCTCTTTCTGCGTCTCAGGTGAGAGGGCCCAGGAGCTGCCTCCTGCTATCCCCTGGGCCCTTGCACATGCGCAGGGGAGGCAGAGAAGGTGCAAGCATAGCTCTGAGATAGGGGTGCTGAGAAAGGGGTAACCTGCCTCTCACTTGAGTAGTAGGGAGCAGCGTCCACGGGAATTTGTAGTCTCTTAGGGACTCTGGCAGACTCACATCTGTCCTTTCTCCCAGCAGCTGCCAGGGCAGGGAGAGTGAGGTAGGACAAAGCCCGGGCTCACCTGTGTTACCCCTAAAGCTGGTCCTCATCCCTCTTGGGGGCTCTCAGGTAGACCCCAGGAGGTAAGAGTTCCACAGAGTGGCATTCCTGACTCAAGGTTAGGTTGCCATGGCCCAAGTGACAAGAAAAAGCTAGGAACAGGTGGGACCAAAACCTGAAAGTTGAGAGGGGACTTACAGTTGAAGGTCTTTTTTTGCCAGCCCTCTGCCTCTCAGTCCTGGAGTGCGGAGAACAAAGGGGGATCCCTGACCACATCAGCCCTGACAAGAGCAGGTGTCTTGGTGCCCCAGATAGGCCCCGTGGAGCTCAGGCCGACCTGTCAGCCCCACTGACTCCAAGCTTTAGTTCCTCCATCTTGTGTCTGGGCTGGGGTAATGTCGGCATCCGCCTTCATCCCTCCCTCTCTTCTTCCATTGCTCTTGCCACCTGCTCTCCCCTGCTGCCCCAGGAGCATCCGGTGCCTGAGAAACATCATCCACTGGAACCTCATCTCGGCTTTCATCCTGCGCAATGCCACATGGTTTGTGGTCCAGCTCACCATGAACCCCGAGGTCCACCAGAGCAATGTGGTGAGTCCCAGCTAGGGAGACAGAAAAGGCCAAGCCTGGGTCAGAGGAGCTGGAGTGGGGCTACCCTGCAGAAGGGCTAGGCCTGGGGCTGGGGTTCTTCCGGAGGACCCGAGTGGAACCGAGTTCAGTTCCCAGCAGCCAGATGGCAGCTCACAACTGTCTGTAGCCCCGGTTCCAGGGCATCTGACATCTTCACACCAATGCACATAAAGTTTTAAAAAGGTGGGGGTGCGGGCCTGGGTACCCACAGAACAAGAGCAGGATCCCGAAGAGTCTGGAGATGAGACACCGTTACTGATGCCCTCTCAAGCTCATTGTCCTTTCTGGTTGGGACAGGGATGGTGCAGGCTGGTGACGGCTGCCTACAACTATTTCCACGTCACCAACTTCTTCTGGATGTTTGGTGAGGGCTGCTACCTACACACCGCCATTGTACTCACCTACTCCACCGACCGGCTGCACAAATGGATGTTCGTCTGCATCGGCTGGGGTGAGCTGCAGCCCGGCCTCAGCATCTTTTTATGTGGACTGGCCGGGTCAGGAGGGTGGGGTTCGCACCCCTGTTAGGGGTGAGAGTCGTGGGATCCCGTGAAGGAAACATCAGAGCTCAACTCCCAGAAATCGCTGCTCTTCTGCAGGCCCTGGACTGCCCTGGGGTCGTCCATCAAAGGGCTCAATGACAGTCCCCTCTCTCCCTCAGGTGTACCTTTCCCCATCATTGTGGCATGGGCCATCGGGAAGCTGTACTACGACAACGAAAAGTAAGTCACTTTGTGAGGTCAGAGTCTGGCTCTTCAGAGCACTCCCCAGGGGACTTTGGTCATTGTCCTGTAAGAGCAGTGACTGCATCAACAAAGGCAGAGAACACTGGCCTCAATTCAAGGATCCTTTCCAGTGCTCTGCCAAAGGTGGAGCCAGACAGCCGGGGTCCCTGCCTCTCATCTGTCCAAAGGTGGAGCCAGAGAGCCAGGGTCCCTCCCTGTCTGTCACCTGTCCAAAGGTGGAGCCAGACAGCCAGGGTCCCTGGGGATGAAGTGCATACCAAGCACATAGACCTGGCACCCAGTAAGCGCTGCACAAATGCTTATTACCATCAAGGTGTGTTTTATAATAAGATTATATGGGCTTAATGGAAGCTGGTCCAGGTGGTCTCAAAGACTGGTCCAGCTCCTCTCTGAAGCCTCGGGTGTTTGTAAAGGAGACTCGGGTATTCCCAGTCAGTCCTGAAGTCGCAGCTTGCACATGTGGGGGAATCCTATGGGCAAACCTAGAAAGTTCTCTCCCTCAGAACTCTGTGCTATGGAACTGAGGTGTGGCCTGGGTAACAGGGTGGTTCCAGTGTGAAGCTGAGATTGGGAACTTCACAGAAAGAGAAGTGGGGAGGAGCCAGGCAAGACTGAAGCCATAAGCATCCTCCCATGCCCACTGACTGGCTGGTTGACTGGGGGTTCACGGAGGCAGGCCCTCCCCTCCCTTCACTGGGCTGCACCAGAAGTCCGGAAGAGCATCACCCACATTTGTGAAAATGGGTTCCTTCTGCCTCAGGCTGGAGTGTTTGCGCAGCGGCAGGGTAGGCGGCAGGCTGCAGGGTTCACTGAAGTGGGTGTGGGGTGTCCCTGGGATCCTCCTGGGAATTCCGGGACGGGGGTGCCTGTGCTTTGTAGGACGTGAAAATGTGAGCGCAGGAGATGGCGGTGGGGAAGGGGGAAGCAGAAGGAAAAGAGAGGTAAGGTAAGCCCTGTTACATGCCTTCCCACCCTGGAGCAGAAAGGGTGCTGCTTAAAAGAAAGTTAGGTCTGAGCAGCCCCGAAGCCCCATCTGGTGGACAGATGCAGGCAGTGCAGCAGGAGGATTCTGGGTGTATGAACATAGGAGTAGGGGAATGTGAGCAGAGAGGCCCTAGGGCCCCAGTTTGGAGCCCACAACAGTGGTATATGACCCGAGTAGTGTTAAACAAGCTTGTTACAACCAGAAGGTCACCTATACAAACTTCACGTTCTGGTTTGCAGACGCATCCACGGCAAGTCCATGTGCCCCTAAGGACACAGGACTTCTAATTTGCCCTGTCCTCACCTACTCCCTCGAGCTTGCTGCAGGGCAGCTCAGGAGCCTGCAAGGCAGCCCACCTCTTGCCATAGGTGTTAGCTGTGAAACCTTCCCTGCACAGGCTGCTCTGGAGAAACTGTGGCAGGGCAGAGTCCCTGAGTGGGCGCCAGACACAGCAGTGCTAGGCCAGGCTCCAGGCTGTTTCTTGCTGCTGTTTTGAGAATTCTTTCCCTGAGAAATACATCAGGAAAAACAAGCATCTACCCCTTCCTTCTAGGGGTCCAATGACAAACTCAAAGCAACTCACAGAAGTCCAGCTGGGAAAACCAGGAGGGTTCACTGGGATTACTTACAGGGCATAGGTTAGATTTTATCGGAGCATCGGTGACCTCAAAGTAGCCACACCACTAGGGCTCCCCACAGCATGGGTAATGACGTCCCTATGGCCACATAAATGGAGTCTCGCCTCCAATCAACGCTATAAACGTTAGCACCTCCTACGACGTGAGGCTATGTGCAGTCAGGGAAGAGTTATATACAAGAAGTATAGGAGGAAATGGCTGGACTCTCAGGCAAGGGTCCACTGACCCTCCCTCCCTACTCACCTTTCTGTGAAGGAAAGTCAACAGTCAGGCCCATTTTGAAAGTCTCTCTCAAATAGTCACAGCTGCTTGGATGAGGGTTATAACTGTTTAGGGGCCTTTTTCTCAGACTTTCCCTCCACAGAGATTGCTCCAAACTTTACATCCTACAGCACGGGGTATCATCCACTTTGCAGACAGACAGGACCACGTCCCATAGCACAGGGTATCATCCACTTTGCAGGTAGACAGGACCACGTCCCATAGCACAGGGTACCATCCACTTTGCAGACAGACAGAACCACGTCCCACAGAAGAGGGTTACCATCCACTCTGCAGATAGGATCACTGAGGCACTGGAGCAGAGTCCGCTGTTTGGATTTCTTAGAAATTGGGGCCCTTTCCTGGCCACTGGCACTGATCCTGCTCTGGTCAAGCACTGCCCTACGGTCAAGCAATGTGCCGCTGAAAGGACCGTGATGACCCCCTCCCTTCCTTTTCCTTCTGTGACCTTCTAGGTGCTGGTTTGGCAAACGTCCTGGAGTGTACACTGACTACATCTACCAGGGCCCCATGATCCTGGTCCTGCTGGTAAGAGCCTGGGGGAGGTAGCAGGAGACAAGCCAACATGGGGAAGGACAATCTGTCTACCACGGATAGAAAGGACCCTCTACCTAGGTGGCCCCAGAGAGGGAGCCTGGGCCAGGAATTTGCTTAAGTGTTAGTGAGAGGAGGAGGGAAGAGAGGGAGAGAGAAGGGGTGAGAGACTGCATCAGGAACACCAAGAACTGAGCTAAGAGGGCTGAGGGCCTGTCCTGTCCACCACACCCACCTCCATTTTCTGCATATATCCCTGCCACATGTCCCTATCCCTGCTGCCCATCCCCACCCCTACCACCCATCCTCACTCCTGTTGCTGTGCTCCAATTGCAGATCAACTTTATCTTTCTCTTCAACATTGTCCGCATCCTCATGACCAAACTCCGGGCATCCACCACGTCTGAGACTATTCAGTACAGGTACCTGGCTCCCCAGGGATGCTTTGTAGGGCCCAGCCTCCTCTGAACCTGATCACTTCCAAGCCAGTCAGTCAACCCAAGAACAGTAGCTCCACCTTGCTAGACATCCCTGAGACCATCTCCCAAACCCATCACTCTCCCCACAGCTAACAGCCCCACCCCTTCTGGGTAGCCTGTGACTCTGGCCTCTGTTCCACCCTAGGAAGGCTGTGAAGGCCACTCTGGTGCTGCTGCCCCTGCTGGGAATCACCTACATGCTATTCTTTGTCAACCCTGGAGAGGACGAGGTCTCCAGGATTGTCTTCATCTACTTCAACTCTTTTCTGGAGTCCTTTCAGGTACCACCGTCCTCCCTGAGCCCTGCCACTCCGGCTCCAGGAGGACCATATTTGTGTCTGCATGGATGAGGATTCTTCTGGCAGAGGCCCGGAAGATTAGGGGTGGGGGACTGGAGCAACCTGGGCTGGTAGGGACCCCACTTACCTCTGACTCCCCTCTTCCCTTTAGGGCTTCTTCGTGTCTGTGTTCTACTGTTTTCTGAACAGTGAGGTAAGGACCTACAGCCAGGACTGAGACTACCAAGACTGGGAACTGTCCCCTCATATTTCTTCTGCCCTGGGTTCACTTCCCTCCCTCTTCCCGGGTCCCCATGGGTTGCTGCAGGGAACTTTAAGAAGTCCCTGTCTATCTGCATCTGTGAGGACAGATCCCCCTCCTACTTTAGGCATGGCATGGGTGGTGGCTAGAAGGTAGGGTCTCTGTCTTAGGAGTGGAGCAAGGTAGGGGTTCTGTATGGCAAAAGCCAGATGGCACCTTTATTAGACTAGAAAAGGGTGTCCTCTTCCTCCCTGAGGAAACCGGCTCAACAAATAGCAAACCAATAGCAGTAATTATATGCATGTGGCCCCCTACCGTAGAGTCTGTCACTACACCTGAGCAGCTGCTAGCTGGGCTAAGGGAGGGGCGTGTCCTGAGCCCGAGCTCTGATGTGCCCACAGGTCCGCTCTGCTATCCGGAAGAGGTGGCATCGGTGGCAGGACAATCACTCCATCAGAGCCCGCGTGGCCCGTGCCATGTCCATCCCCACCTCCCCCACCAGAGTCAGCTTCCACAGCATCAAGCAGTCCTCAGCAGTGTGAGCTACAGACCCAGAGCAGCCCCCAGGACCTGAGGCTGGGACAATGATGCAAGCTCGCAGGCAAGCCTGTCTGCAGAGGCGATTGGCCTTCCCGTTCCTACCCCTGGGCTGCAGAGCTGAGAGCCGGCCCAGTCATAGGCGATAGCTCACAGCACTGGGCTGGGCCCACAGCATCCGGCTGCCTGCTGCCCCTTCTTCTTGGAGAGTGGAAATGGAGACCGGGGGCTGGAAATCCTGAAGCAGTTTCATGGACGCTGTGAGAGCTGTCTTCTCCCAGAGCAGTTCACTGAAGATGGGCAGTCTTCAGCAGCTGTAGGGAGGCCGCTTGCTACCGCCGGGGCATCATGGGAAACTCTCTTCTGTGACTGTGATGCCTCTGAGTCTTTGCTCGCTACTGAGAACCAATGCCACACAGTCCAGTCAGGAGAGCTGGAGACAGCATTAGAAGTCTGGTGACTTCAGACAGCATTCCACAGCCGTGGGAGCCACTCCTGAGTCGCCAGAATGTCATCAGCACGGTGGCACTGCCACGGGAAGGCCATGCCTTGCTGCCTTGCTGCCTTGCACCCTTGGACGTTCACTGTCCTACAGGCCAATCCAGCTTTCTGTCACTTACTCCCCGCAGCAACGGTCTCCTTGCCCCGAACTCCCACCTCCTGCCTTTGGATGGCTTCTGATTTGTGACAAGATGGTGGTTGGGAAGGGGACTGAGTTGTTCATGACGGGGAATCAGAGTGGCCCAGACTCTGAGGAAGTAGTGGCCCCTGGGTGCCTAGGCCACTGGCTTCATTGGCTGGCCTCTGCAATGTGCTCACGGACTGAGTGACGCAAGAAGGGCCCTCTGCTCAAGTTCCCTGAACTGGGACAGGTGGCTCCCGGGACAGCTAACTGACAGACCCCTTACTCCTGGGTATGGAATGGCCCAGCCCTAACTGTGTCAGAGGGCTGAGGAGCTACAGCAGGACTGAGGTGGGGGGGGGGGATATAAATAATATTTATCTTTTCAACTCCCTTTGTGAAGGCTTGCACTCTGCTGGGGCTGGGAGTAAGCCGAGGGGGCCCTCTGAGAAGTAGACATCAGGGACTACTGCATGACCGGAAGCCTGGTTACACTCATGTTATCCAGGATGAGCCCTGGGGGCTGGTGGCAGGGTGCGAACTTCAGACGTGAAGCTACAGGTGTGATCAAGGATGCTTAGTAAGAAACAGCTCCTGGTAAGGAGGTGGTGGTACCTGGAGAGAAGGGCCGTGGACAGTTACCGTGGCCGGGACAGCCAGACAATTGTAGCAATGAGTGGCAGAAGTGGGCCTCGGATCGATGGAAGAGAATCAGGCAGCAGCTAGGGAGCTGAGCAGCCTACAGGGCTGAAGACTCCTCAGAAGCAGATATGGGCATGTGGTTGCCAGGGCAATCTCAAGGCAGGACCAGAGGTGGGCAAGGTCAGGCAGGGAGAGAAAGGGAAAGGTCAGACGGCATACACGCGCCATGGCAGGCGGCTGGAACTTTGGCTTACTGGGGAGCCTGGAGAACAAGGCATGGGAACTGAGTTGGGAGAGATATCCACCTACTCCTGCTACCCATGGTTCATTGATTTGAGCTGCTCCCAAGGGACATCCGTTGCCCTGCACTGGCCACATCCGTGTGGCCACAGAGTTGTCCGGTGCAGCACACTGCAGGCCTCTGGAAGCCAGTAGGTGCCTTGTAGGCAGAGAGGAGACTGGTGGAATTCTCATGAGGGTCTCAGTGCCTCTAGGACATGCCCCTGAGTCTCTGGCCAGGGAGGAAGGTCACCTATGCGTGCACACACACACACGCACACAATTGCATACATGGGTACGTGGCATGAGATGCCAAGAGCAGACTGAAATGGCTGTCACTGGAGAGCACCGTAGTTCCTGCTGAGCCGAAGGGGCTGATTGGAGGAGGAAGAGGTGGATTCTTGAAGGGCACATGGGGTGCCCTTCCCTGCCTATTACCCAAGCAGAAGTGTTGCCCTTAAGTAGGGGTGGGCATGGGAGGCACAGAGAACACCCGGACAGCAATGACCTTCTACATCAACTTAGGAGTTTGGGGTGGCCTAGGGAGAGCGAGGGACAGCCCTCCCAGATGCTACAGGGACCTACAGTGGCTAAAGTGACAAACAGTCACACTGAGATGCTTCTCCACTCTTTTGTCTTTCAACCCGAGCAGAAGAGAGAGCAAGGTGTCACACAGTGTGGCAACATCGGGTGTGTCCTAAAGAAACCGAAGGCTGAGGTCTCAGAGAAGCAGGGTGTGCCTGAGTGAGCGGGGATAGGTTGAGATGAAGGGTGGGGCCTCCCATCCAGAGGCCGCTTGAGGAAAGTAGGAACACGAAGCAGGAGTCGCTTCAGGAGAGTGTGTGGTCCTGGCTTCAGGCAATGTCTGGGCAGGCACCTCACTGGATATCGGGGGCCGTTCTTCTTCAAGGTTTGGGTGGGGAAAGCTTCCTCTGGCTGTGAGTTGACACACATCACTACATGGAAGGACCTGATTGACAGTTGCCATCTGGAGTCACGGGCCCTCTTCAGCCCCATGGCGGGCCTGTCCTTCATGTTCAAAAGAATGCTGTTCCATGTCACACCTAGGGAACACAGTCTCCTGAGAGCTACCTCCTTGCACAGGATCTCACTTCTCCTGAGGTTCTCTTGGTTAACACAGAACAGCAGTAGGAGGAGCCTCACTTTCCTGAGGGCAATACAGCCCCCTCCCTGGGATTCTGGTTCCCCACCAAGTCTCTGTGCTGGTAAGACATTTGCCTTAGGTCTGAGGTAGGATCAGCCAGATCAGGGTAACCACCTCCTGAAGAGGGAGGGACAGGGGTTGAGAATCCAGATAGTCATACACACCTTAACTGGGGCCCCTGTAGTTTGCTTTATAGCCTACAGCTAGTCTAACATGCTGTCTAATGTTAACTCAATGGGGAGTAGGCCCGTTTTGCAACAGAGGGAGCCAAGGCTGAGCATGGAAGACCTGGCTGCACATCTGGAGGTCTTCCCTTCCCAGAGTCCTCCAGCCTTGGTTGGGAAGGCCACGGCCCACAGAGTAGCCCTGGAGCAAGGGGACAGTGGGACCAGCACAGGGTCTCAGACTGATCACAACTGTGTTGTAAAATTGGCATCTTCAGTGGCTCACCCAATGTCCAACTGCCAGGCCAGCTGGGGAGGAGGAACTGAGGCTGTGTGCTCAGGGTCTCTTCCCTTCTCTACTCCACTCATCCCCCTCCTTCAAATGAGGCTTCATTTCAAACTGTACAGCCCAGGTCACCAGAAGCCACTGTCAGCCTTGTGTTCCCCATCAGGGATCCCCGCAGCCCCTGCAGAGGACTCCACTGGCCTCATCTCCTCCAGGTCCACCCATGATTTCAAACTCACCTGTTCGACAACACCGGGCCCAGCAGGGGGAGAGAGCCTCTGCAGCAACCGTGCTCCCAGTCCTTACTGTCAGTGGACACCAGGCCACAGTCGGGTCACGCTGCTCTTCAGTCAACCCTGGGGAGCAGGTGCTGTCCTCCCGTTTGACAGATGAGAGAGTGGAGCCCAGAGAGGATAAGAGGCCTTCCTGAGAGTGGTCAGCAGTGGCATGGCCAGATGAGAACCCAGGCAGCCCCAGATGTTCCAGTGTTCTACCGTGCACCCCCAAGAGTCCATTGCAAGGAGACCCCTTATCTCCTCCCTTTGGGGACATTCTTCAGCCTTCCAATCAGCTAACAAGTAGTACTCGGAGATGAACTAGCAGAAAGAGCCCACAACCTCCCAGTGTCCCAGCCTGCCCCGCCTCTACATTCGAGCATGGCTTCCCAGTCCGCTGCTAACACACCAACCCTGTAGATTCTGTAGCTCAGGGTGAAGAAAGACCTCGACCAGGTGAATTTTGCAAAGCTCTCCACATTCAGGAAACAGTCATGAGATGGGTTCCAGACCTCGAGCCGTCTTCCTGTCCCTCTGTGGGGTCCTAGACAGACCCCCGATGCCCAGCCTCATTACCCCGGGACCAAGGCACCGGGCAGAGGCAGGGAAGCTGAAGAATATCCCAAATAACAAGCTAGGATGGACAAGGGGGTGTCCCTTCCTCAGCCTTCATTTCTAGGGTGATTGGGAGAATACGAAGTGTACAGGTCCAGATCTGCTCCAGCTGGAAAAGTGTGGGCCATGAGCCAGGACAAGAAAGAGTCTAGGGTACCCAGTCCCTTTCCCACCTTCTAGAGTCCCTGACGTAGGCTAAGACCCACTGCCCCCATCCGCAGTCTTCACTACCTTGATTTAGATAAAGATAAATATTCCAGCTGCCACCTAGTACCTAGGTCCCAATGGAAGGCAGACACTTTGTCTCAAACTACCTGGGGAGCCCCTGAGATCCCAGATCCTAGCAGAGGGTAGCAATGGGGTCAGGCAACACTGCCCATCTAAGAGCACACCCGGAAGGGCGTAACTGGAGGTCACAGAGAGATCTCTGCAGAAATACAACCTGGAGAGTAGCAGTAGGCCCAAGCTGCTCCGGCCACATACTCAAGAGGACAGTTCCAGGACTCGTGGACTGGTGGTCCTGGGGCATCGAAAAATGAAGAGGTCTCCACAAACCCCCAGTGAACCAGACAAAAGTCACGTGGAGTGAACAGTTCAGAGAATTCTGGGAACCCAGGGCACCCCTCGCCTGAGGATCAGGCATGGAGGATGGTGGAATTAGCAATATGGTGTGTTCTCATATTCTCAATCTCACTGGGGCACCCACTGGCCAACAGAGTCCTGATGACCAGAATTAAGCCCACTCTGAGGCCAGTGCTACTGCAGCAAACTGAAGTCCTGGCTTCTTGGTTTTTGTTTTTATTATGGTAAAATACACATGCACATAAAAACTCACATCCCAACGTGAAAGTATACAATTCTGAGGTGTTGATATCATCTTAGCCTACAAGTGTGTTTAAATATTGTATGTAAATAAAAACACACCCACGACACTATTTCCAGAAAGTTTCATCATCCCGAGTGGAAACCCCGTCCCTCCTCCTCCAGCCCTGGCCACAGTGAGTCTGATCTCAGTCCTTGTGGGTGGATCTCCAGAAGGATGCCAACTCCTACGAGTCTCGCTATAACTGAAGAGGAATCTGCCAGCCTGCTTCCCATGTGGCCATGCCACTCCGCATCCTCAGCAGCTGTGCAGAAGGCTCTAGCTTGTCAATGTCACCTGTGGCCAAGCTGGTTAGTTGGTCTGTTGGTGTTGAGACAAGATCGTGTGTAGCCCAGCCACCCTCGAGCGTGGTATGAAGTCAAGGACAACTTTAAGCTTCTGATCCTCATGCCTCCACCTCCTGAGTGCTGGGATTACAGGCATGCAGCACAGCACTTGGGTACTTGCAGTGCTGGGGTTTGAACCCAGGGCTTCGTGCATGCTAGGCAGGCACTCTATCAAATGAGAATGCATTGGTCTTGGTTTCTAAGACTCCCAATGGGGAGCAGGACCTTAGTAAGGATCATAACCTTTGGTGAAAGCTGCCTGTCTGTCTGGTCAACATCTGTGTGCTTGGATCAAGAGCAGTGGTTCTCAACCTGTGGGTTGTGACCCTTTGGGGGTCAAATAACCCTTTCACAGGGGTTTCCTAAAATGATCAGAAAACACAGATATTTCCATTACAATTTGTAACAATAGCAAAATTACAGTTGTGAAGTAGCATGAAAGTAAGTTTATGGTTAGGGTCACCACAACATGAGGAACTGTATTAAAGGGTTGCAGCATTAGGAAGGTTGAGGACCACTGCTGTAGAGGGATGCACTCAGAAGTGACATTGCCTCTGGGTGGTGGCGGGGCATGCTTTTAATCCCAGGACTCAGGAGGCAGAAGCAGGTGGATATCTGTGAGTTTGAGGCCAACCTAGTCTATAGAGCAAATTCCAAGACAGTCAAGGCTATACAATGAAATTCTGTCTCAAAAAATCAAAAACAAACAAACAAAAAGGAAATGACATCGTTACATGCTCTGACAACAGTTGTACTTGCTGAGCCTCCTCCCTTGCCCCAGTTCCCCTTAGCAATGCATTTGCACCTCTCTGAAATAAAGGTCCCTCAGAAGGGACCAGCCCTCTCTGGGCTCTGCACACTTCCCCAGCTGGTGGCAAGTCGCCAGTCAGTTGTGCTAGCTCCCAAATGTGTTTCTGACAGCTCATTTGTCATTGTAATTACTGTTTGTAATGTAATTAAATGTTATGTTAATGGACAAATCAGAAGTGCACAAACACAGGGAAATGCTTTTGATGATAATTCAGTTGGATGCTTTGAAAGGCAGTTATAAATGAGTCACCGAAAACCAAACTGTCAAATTTGGTGTCTGGCGAGACAAATGTAAATAATTCGGGACAAGAAAAAGTCAGAATCTAAATGCGACCTGCTGGCCACTTTACAGTGCTCTTTAAAAATGGCCTCCACTTCAGAGGATCCAAGCTGGGTTCTGGAAAACACCTTTCATTCCCTCCCACTGGTGTGGAGCAAACTAGGCCTTCACAGGATAATCAAATTAGGAAAGAGTGGGCTGTAAGTCGTGGCGGCACGGACACAGGCAGGGAGAGGGCCACATGACAACAGCTGCAGCAGAGTGGAGTGGTAGGCAAAAATGCTACCAGACTCTCTACTGCTCCGGCTGCACAGTAAGTACAACTGGGAAGATGCTAACGCAACAGGCATTGACGTCTCACATGGTTCTACAGCATCCAAGACTAAGGTACTCACTGATTCAGGTCCTGGAGATGGAAAGGGCCCCTCTCTCATTGCATCTTTGCAAGGCCAAAGAGATTATCTCTCCTGAGTCTCTTTCATAAGTCTTAGAACCTGATGAGAAGGCTCCTGTCCTCTGGTCCCTTGTGGGCTGGGCTTCAGTGCACAGATTAAGTGAGGGACATAAGGCTTCCATCTATAGCCCACTTACACCTTCCAGAATTAGGAGGGAATGTATTTCTGGCTGTGGTGGTGGTGGTAGCACGCATGTGCACACACATGCGGGGGGGGGAGGGGGCAGGAGAGAGATATGGGGAGATGGGTGAGGTTATTATTGAAGTGAGGTCTGGCTTTGTAGCCCAAACTGGCCTTAAACTCACCATCTTCCTGCTGCCGCCTCCCTAGTGCCACAACTGGGTGTGCACCACCACACCTGGCTCCATTTCTAGTGGTTTCTTTTTAAGATTACACTTAATTTAGTTACTAAGCGGGTGGGTGTCCGTGTTCCAAGGTCAGAGGACAGCTTTCAAGCGCTGGTTCTTTTCCTTCTGCTATGTGGATCCTGGATTAAATTCAGGCAGTCAGGCCTGGCAGCAAGCTCTCTCACCTGCTGAGCCAACTCACTGGCCCCATTTCTGTTGTTTTTAGCCATGTGGTTCATATCATTATTTACAGAAGTCCACGCAATTAATGCAATGAATAAAATAAGTAGGAAACACGCCCCCCCACCATGTGTGTGTGTGTTGCATGTATGTAGCTGTCTTACTTTTCTATCACTGTGATCAAGCACCACGACCGAAGGTATTTGTAAAAGGAAGGATTTGATTTGGTCTGTGGTTTCAGAGAGATTCCCTGATGGCAGAGAGAAGGAACAGCTGAGAGCTCATATCCTGGCCCATGCCCACTGGGCAGTGGGCACTAGTCTTTTGACATCTCAAATCCTGCCCCCAGGAACACACCTCTTCCAACAAGTTCACACCTCCCAATCCTTCCCAAACAGTTCCACCAACTGGGGACCAAATATTCAAATATATGAGCCTAAGAGGGGGATTCTCATCCAAACCACCACCTTAGTGATGGTGGAGATGTGTGGCCACGGGGACACACGTGAGGATCAGAGCAGGACAAATCAGGCACCTCCCTATATGGCACCCTAGCCAGTTCTCTTCAGAAAGAATCTGTCCTTGGACCTGCATCTGCCTAGGCAGTCCTAGCCTATCCCTTCCCTCTAATGCTGCAGTTATAGGCTCATACAGCCATGCCTGGCTCTGCATGTGTGTGCTAGGATCCAAACTCAGGCCCTCAGACTTGTAGAGCAAGCAATCTTATTCACTCAGCCATCTCCCTAGTTCTAAGGCACAGATTTTTTTTTAAGGATTTCCCATTTCAATTGATTTTATCAATGAATCCACCTCCCACCCAGTCCCCAGCATCACCACCTCCACAGTCCATGAGTGAATGCTATACACAGTGGTGACAGATGCTATGTGCTGTGATAACAGATGTTACAAGCATTGATAACAGATGCTACATGCAGTGATAAAGGATGCTACACGCAGTGATAACGGATGCTACACGCAGTGATAACGGATGCTACATGCAGTGATAATGGATGCTACGTGCATTGATAACAGATGCTACATGCAGTGATAACAGATGTTACATGCATTGATAACGGATGCTACACGCAGTGATAACGGATGCTACATGCAGTGATAACAGATGTTACATGCAGTGATAACGGATGCTACACGCAGTGATAACGGATGCTACATGCAATGATAACGGATGTTACGTGCATTGATAACAGATGCTACATGCAGTGATAACGGATGCTACATGCAGTGATAACAGATGCTTACATGCAGTGATAACGGATGCTACACGCAGTGATAACGGATGCTTACATGCAGTGATAACAGATGCTTACATGCAGTGATAACGGATGCTACATGCAGTGATAACGGATGCTACATGCAGTGATAACGGATGCTACATGCAGTGATAACGGATGCTTACATGCATTGATAACAGATGCTACATGCAGTGATAACGGATGCTTACATGCAGTGATAATGGATGCTACATGCAGTGATAACAGATGCTACATGCAGTGATAACAGATGCTACATGCAGTTATAACGGATGCTACATGCAGTGATAACAGATGCTACATGCAGTGATAACGGGTGCTACATGCAGTGACAATGAATGCTGTGTGCAGTGACAACGGATGCTGTGGTAGTGACAAGGGGTCAACCAGAGGCTCTGCCACTTAGCAACCTGACTGTGAGCCTGGTTCCTAAACTCAAGCAGGACCTTGGGGAAAAGTTCCCTAATTGCCCCGAACATCAATCCTGTGACTGTGAATCCAGTCACTCACTTGCCCATCCCACACACATTTCCCGAGCATTGCTTTCTATTCAAGAATCTTAGCACACTAAGCAGAGCAGATGGCCCCTGCCTTCACACACATGTCCACATGTAATATGCACACCGTCCTGCTTTACTTTCTATTGCTGCGATAAAACGCCACGACCGAGAACAACTTAGGAGAGAAAGGGTTTCTTTGGCTTACAGATTACAGTCCATCACCAAGGCAAACCCAGGCAGGAACTCAAAGACAGAAGCTGAAGCAGAGGCCATGGAGAGGTGCTGCTTGCTGGCTTGTTCCCCACAGTGTGCTCAGCCTGCTTTCTTATATCACTCAGAACCACCACCCTAAGGGTAGCGTCACCCACAGTGGTCTGGGCCCTCCTGCATTAGTCATTAATCAAGAAAAATCCAGCAATGGCAGGCAGATCTCTGTGAGTTTGAGGTCAGCTTGGTCTGCATAGTGAGTTCCAGGACAGCCAGAGCTACACAGTGAGACCCTGTCTCAAAACAAAATAAGAAGAAAACAAAAGAAAATGCCCCCCACACACACACACTTACCTACAGGACGACCTGTTGGAGGTCTTTTCTCAATGTAGGTTCCTCTTCCCAGATAACTCTAGCTTGTGTCAAGCTGACAAAAATAACTAGCCAACACACGCGCGTGAGAACATGTGCACACACACACACACACACACACACACACACACACACACACAGAAACCAGGCCAAAGAGGAGAGGTGACCTGAACTGCCTAGGCTATCCAGGAGGAAAGTTGAAACACTGTTTCTAGAATCTTGCCTGGGATCTCTGGACCCCCAATCCCACACTTACCATCTTGCCTGGTTTAGTCCTACTGGGGCCTGGGCAAAGATAAGATCTCAGATGAATGACCTCCCTGCTGGCTCCAGGCTTGGGAGCATAATCCTAAGAGGGGCCCCTTGTCCCACAGCAGTGCCCTTCGTTACTTTATGACAAGTTAGGTGTGGCTCTGGTTTCCAAGACAAGTGGCCAAGCTACTCTGTGACAAAGAGCCACACCCTCCCCCCTGGGAGGGGAATAGAGCTGTGGGCAGCTGTCCCCTTGGGAGGACACAGTAGATGGCTGAGGAGGATGGCGTGCCTGGGTTCCCTCCTCCCCGTGGGCTCGCTCCTCCTCCTCCTCCTCCTCAGCCCTGAGACCCGGGGAGAATACGGTGTGGTCCGCGTCGTGTCAAAGAACTGGAGCAAGGACTACTGTGTCCTGTATAGCTCCGACTATGTCACCCTGCCCCGGGACCTGCACCACGCCCCATTCCTGCCTCTGTACGACGGCACCAAGACACCATGGTGTCCAGATGAGGACTTCTTCCACCAGGCCCAGGACATCTCCCCCAGGCAGCAACCCTTTCACCAGACTGCTACCATGGTGATGCGTGGCAACTGCAGCTTCTATGCCAAGGGATGGCTGGCTCAGAGCCAAGGTGCCCACGGGCTGCTCATTGTGAGCCGGGCCGGCGATCAACAGTGTTCAGACCCCATCTCAAAGCCCCAGGACCCCAGCAAACCCCGGCCTGCTCTCACCACCCCAGTGGCTGTGCTCCGCTACACCGACATGCTGGACATCCTCAGTCACACTTACGGTGACACCAACGTCCGTGTGGCCATGTATGCTCCCCTAGAGCCCATCATTGACTATAACATGGCAGTTATCTTCATACTGGCTGTGGGCACTGTTGCGGCGGGTGGCTACTGGGCTGGCCTGATGGAGGCAGACCGGCTGCAGAGGCGCCGGGCCCGAGGAGGAGGGGCCCTTGGTGGTCACAATCAGCCACGAGTAGTAAGAGCCCAGAGGTTCCAGAGGACCTGGGAAGGGGAAGAGGACGACGATGTGCCTGTGGATTTCACACCAGCCATGACAGGCGCTGTGGTCACCATGTCCTGTTCCATCATGATTCTGCTGTACTTCTTCTACGACTGCTTTGTCTACGTCATGATCGGAATCTTTGGTCTGGGTGCCAGCACTGGCCTCTACAGCTGCCTGGCACCCATAGTCCGCCACCTGCCCCTATGGCAAAACCAACGGGCACTACCTGGCCACCGGACTTATCTGAAGTTGCCATTACTACTGCTGGCAGGCCTGTGTGCCATGGTGGCTCTTCTCTGGGTTGTCTACCGCAATGAGGACCGTTGGGCATGGCTCCTGCAGGACACCTTGGGTGTTGCCTACTGCCTTTTTGTCCTGAGGCGGGTGCGGCTGCCCACGCTCAAGAACTGCACCTCATTCCTGCTGGCCCTGCTGGCCTTCGACGTCTTCTTCGTCTTTGTCACGCCCCTCTTCACCAAGACCGGGGAGAGCATCATGGTGGAAGTCGCGTCAGGACCGGCAGATTCTTCAAGCCGTGAGAGGCTCCCCATGGTGCTCAAAGTGCCCCGGCTAAGATTCTCAGCCTTGACGTTGTGTGACCAGCCTTTCTCCATCCTTGGCTTTGGTGACATTGTTGTCCCTGGCTTCCTGGTGGCCTACTGTCATCGCTTTGATGTGCAAATCCACTCTCGCCAGGTCTACTATATTGCCTGTACGGTGGCCTATGCCGTAGGCTTGCTGGTCACCTTCGTTGCCATGGTCGTCATGGAGATGGGCCAGCCTGCACTGCTGTACTTAGTGTCCAGCACCCTGCTCACCAGCCTTGCTGTGGCTGCCTGCCGCCAAGAGCTTACCCTTTTCTGGACTGGCCAGGGCAGAGCTAAGATACCTGCTGGGCCTGTGGCAGAGCCCTGCATTGCTTCTGGGGGAGGCTCCAAGCTCAAGCTGGAGGGTATGGCAGATTCCCACAGAGCCAACAGGTTCGAGGAGGCCGCTGACCAAGACAGCAACCCTGAGGATGACATGTCAGAGATGGTCATCCTATCGGAGGACGAAGCCACAAGTCCAGAGGGCCACAGCGAGAGCTCCGAGGGCTGGAGCGATGCCAACTTGGATTCTGATGAGCTGCCCCCTGGCTCCCCCATGGCCCTGGAGGAGCTGATGCCTCTGGCCATGTTGATACCACTGATCCCACCAATGCCACCCCCCTCAGAGTTGGGTCACATCCACACCCAGGCTCAGGCCCATGATGCCAGTCTGCCCTGGGTGGGGCTGCACAAGAGAAAGGGCTTGAAGGTGAAGAAGAGCATGTCAACGCAAGCTCCCCTATGAACAGAGCTCCCTGGGACCTGGACCTCTCAAAGGGCTTCCGGAACACTGCACGACAAAGCTAGACAGGATAAGAGATCGGGCATTAGAGAAACTCCTATCTTCCTCTGGGGTCTCTTTGCTTGTTAAGACTGTAAGACAATCGTGGCATAGGATAAGCTATGCAATGCTGGGAAGGTCCCTGTGGGCTTGTGCCCACAAATTGAGCAAAGGGGAAACTGAGGCTCAGGGAAGTCGTGTGACTCACAGGTCCACTCAAGATTTGTCCCTCCAGAGTTCCCTGGGTAGCAACTTGCCCTTTCCCTGCCTGTCCGGCTCCTCAAGCCAAAACCCCCGACCCCTTACTCTGGCACACAGCCACCCATCCACCTTCTTCCATCTCCAACATCAGCACCCCATATGGCTTCTTGCTCCCTTCACATCCTCTTCCTCCCTATTTGCATATGCTGTTCCCTCTCCTGGATGCCTTTCCTGTCACAGAAACACCCCAGCCCCAGGAAATCATGAGGCTTCCTTCCAACCTTAGCTCACGTGGGTTTGCTGATCCCCTCAGTCCAAGGCCCAGACATCAGCACTCAGCCCCATCCCTGAGACATTGAACATGACCCTGCCGCATGAGGTAGCAGGCACAGGGGGGAAGTACCCTGTCATCTGGAAGAGCAGAAGTAGAGAGTATAGGGCAGGCAACAACCTAAAGCCAGGAGCGCACACTGCCAGCTCCCACTGACTGCATAAGGAGAGGGTTCTGTAGGACTCAGAGGTGCCATCTGCATATAATGTGGCTTGTAGTACTGTATCCTCTGAAGCAGGGGCATGGACAGAATGACCTCCTTAGGACTCCACTCGGTTTTAGACCATGTGGTATGTCTAAAAGCTGTTTGATTGGAGCAACTAGGCCGTAGAGTGAGGGAGGGTCTTCTGAAAGAGGCCCTGTTGGGGGATGGGGGCGGTGGTAATGTCCCAAGAGACAGTGCTGCAAAGTCAGAGTCATAGAGCTGGACACCTCAGCCCCACACTGACTTAGAGTCTGTCACTTAATGGAGACTGATCCACACCGTGCTCAACTTGTTTATCTATAGTACGGGATGAGCAGTACACTCTTTGTGGGATTATCAATAGGTCTGAAAAGGTGTCTGTCTGGTGACCAGCACCCGGAGGGAGGACGAGCTACAGGCTTTCGTCCTTCCTTCGTGAAGTGCTCAGGCCTTGTTCATATCCGTGTACCCGTTACTCTTTGGTTTTCTTGTCCTTTACAGTAGAGCTCAGCTTTGTGCGGGCGAGGGCTTTGTCCTCCTTGTTCATAGGTGTATTTCTGAGCCAAGGACAGAGATTGGAGTGTCATAGGTATTTGGCTTCTGTTTGCTGGATGAAGGAAGGAAAGAAGGGAGGAAGATAGGAGGGAGGGAGAGAGGGAGGGAGAGAGGGAGGGAGGGAGGAAGGAAGGAAGGAAGGAAGGAAGGAAGGAAGGAAGGAAGGAAGGAAGGAAGGAAAGAAGGGAGTTAGGCACCGATCTCATTTGAACTGTGGAGGACAGCATGTCTCCATAAAGAAAGACCCCATTGTCTAGGCCTTTTTCTTGGAGTTCGGTCAGAGCCCACAGGCATCTCAGAGCCCACCCCACTTTCAGGGAAGAAGCACATCACAGCAAACAGTGGCTTGAGACACAGTGGACAGGATAGGGTGAAATGCCTGAGCCCTGACTCTGACCTGAGGTCTTGGCAGATCCTCCCACTGCAGCCAGTGGCCATCTGGCCTGGACAGAGGGGTCGCCATAGGTCCTGGCTCATTCCCAGCCCAGGCAGCCTCCCCACGGCTGGCCTGCGTCACTGGACCCACGGGGCAGGCTGTACCCCTGCCAGGCCTGAAAGGAAGGGCTGGAAAGAGTCCAGGCCTCAGCCCCCTCAGCCCTGAGTGAGAGGCAGGCAGGAGGCTTCCTCTCTGGGTCATGTGCCGCAGGAAGTTCTGAAGATGCCAGCCACCACAGGTGCAAGAGCCATGAGGCTGACACAGGCCTTCAAGGAGCAGAACCGTGAGGAGGGTCTGGTCAGGGCAACTAACCTTGCTTGTTTACCAGAGTCCGGGTGGGCAGAAGCCATTCATAGATCTGCTTAGTATGTGCTATTGGAACAGAGACGTACCCATAGGGATTTGGAGAACAGGCCCACACTGGAGTTAACCCAGCATGCAGTGGTCACCAGTGTCCCAGGCACCCCAGTGCAGCCAAATCTCAGCTCCTCGGTGGGAAATCATTCCTCCCTGTGAAAACCCAGCTCCCCTGGGGGCAACCCTCTCTCCCCTCTCTCCCCAGGATGCCTTGGGGAAGTTTTTGTGTGAACAACCTAAGCTCCAGAACTCACTATGGACTGACTCTTTTTCCGTACTCTGCTCCCTGCCCTCACCTGCAGGTGTCTCCCCAAACCCAGGCCTCTCCTCCTAGGACTCCTCTGAGCCCCATTCCTGAGTGTGCAACTCATCTAAGTCCCTGCCTGCACCTGCTGAGCTGCTGGGCCCAGAGGGGCTGGGAAGGGGCAGGAGAGGCCCCAGGGCCTGTTTTCTTTTCCTTTCTTTTCTGTTTTTCCGTCAAAGAACTACCACAGCAACTCTGCCTACTGCAAGCAGGTCTAGGCAATGACTCCAAGTCGCTGTGGTTGTCACTGTCACAGCCTGGGATGTTTAAACAGAGACACAGAAACTCAGCTTCCTATCAGGTACTCAGCTGGGGACACATTTGAAAAGTAAGAGTTCCTGAGCCCAGTGTTCTGATCTGTACTTCAGTGGGACCAGGTTTCTATGGGTTTGAAGGGTCCCACCTCTGCCTCAAGCTGAGTCTTGAAACTTAGGCCCTGGTCCCACTATGCAGGGTGAGAAGACAGACAAAAGTTCAAGGTACAGAACCCAGGGCAGCATATATGTCCCACCATCTTCTCATAGATTTATGCCCCTGCCAGGGCCCTGGACCCACAAGTCCATCCCCCGCCCCCACAGAGGTTCAGGCTCCGCTAGACTTTACTGGTCAATCCTTAGACAGGAGGAACTGAGTCAGCATCACCAGTCCACCAGTAAGATTTATCCACGCCCTATACTCTAGAATATTCTGACACGAAAGCAAAGGTTAATTTTATCTGTTCATCATGTATTAGACCTGATACATCATAGGTGCTCAAGAAAGTAGTCGTCAAACCAATTACGATGTAAATGAATACTCCCCCTTGTTAGCTGGTACTATGGGGACATAACGTATCTTTACCCACTAAAAGGACAAAGTAGCATTACCTGGCCTGGCATTTGTGTTCAGTGTTAGGTCATCTGGGGATGAACAGAACCCTGTGCTTGGCACAGCCAGAAATCTCACTGCTGCAGCTGCCACTCTTGGATGGCACTGTTTCTACCCAGAGACCTCCTTCTATGTGCCTGCCCCCCCAACTTTGCAAGTCAGCTTCCTAGGGATTGAACTAAGTAGCTGGACCAAGCCATATTCTTCCAGAGCAGCCCAGAGCTGGCAGACTCCACCTGGGTGCTGGAAAGACAAAGACACAGGAAACTGCAAATGTGCGCCAGCATACATGAGTGCTACACTATATTGCTTGAACAGACATGCACGCACGCACACACACACACACACACACACACACGTAGCAAGCGCATATTTCTTAGTATACACCTACTACACACACACACACACCTGTAGCAAGCTCACATTCCTTAGTATACACCTTACTACACACACACACCTGTAGCAAGCTCGCATTCCTTAGTATACACCTTACTACACACACAGACACACACACACACACACACAGTCTAACCTGCTCTCCTCAGAGCCAGTCCTCCCCTACTGGGCCTAGTTCATGCAGTTGGAGGCTCTGAGGATATCTATCTGAGCTGGTAGGAGACACCAGTCCCTGGTACATGGAGAACAAGCTAATGGCTAGCCAAGAGTGGCACTGGGGCCCAGCCCCTTGTGCTTTGCGTGGCCTCCAACAGTGGCCTTTACTCAGACTCTTGCTAGGCTTGGGGGCAGGCCTGGGTGATGACCCTAGCTGCAGTCTGCTCCCACTTCTTTAGATGTGGGTTTCCGGCCCCGCTAGTCCTCTGCTTCCTGTATCGTCCAGCCTGTGGGACTTAAGGAAGAGCCAAGGCAAGAGCCTCAAGATATCAACCAAGGTTCCAGGTGGCCCACTTCCATGCCGAGGCTGCATCTACTTCTCCCTGGGACCTCATTTAATCCCAATCAGCGCTCCATAGGCCTTCAACTTGATCCTTTTAAGGAGTTTGGTGGCAGACTCCAGGGTCCCCAGCAGAGAGCCAATGAGGACCTGGGAGAGGAAATGAAAACTCAGAAAAAGCCAGGGCCTGCTGTAGTCAAACGACAGAAAAAGGACCGCACTCCAGGCTCCTGCCTCCCAGTCCAACATGTGGAATAAAATCCCGTCCTCATCCTCCTAGTTCTTTGGAAACATACGTCTCCCCCACCCCAGGAAAGATCTAGGCCCATTGCTCCCTTACCTCATTTCCCTCAGTAGATATAGACACCACCAGTTCTGCATTCCCAATGAGAAGTGTTTCACCTGATGAGGTGTGGCACCTCCCCAGCTAGGGAGCAAGGGAGGACACAGCTAGACCCGTCTCCCCGACCTGATCTTAAGTCCGGCATCACCTTTGTTTACCGAGACTTTGAACAAGTGAAACCTTCCCTGTGAGCCCACTTTGCCCTCTGTAAAGTGGACCAATAATACCTACCTGTGCTTTGCTTAAGTTAAAACATGCAGACACACAGCTGATACTTGCTAAACGCTTAGAACGGCTTAGTACGGCAGGTGGTGAGTTATACACCAGCCAAGTTAGCAGGTTTCCAAGACGGCACCCAATTAGTTTACCCAGAATCCGCTTCCCTGGAGGCAGTGAGTGGATGGTATGGGTGTCACTACTAGGAAGAGGCGTTGCTATGGGTTACCAGAACAACCAGACCATTGCTGCTGTTTTAGCCTTCAACCCTGATGTTTGTGTGCTCCTGTGCTGCCACCTGCTGGTCAATATATGTGTGTGCAGGTGCTGGAATAGATAAATAAGTCACTTTCCAGGGTTGCGGTGTCCCCAGTGGTCCATGATTGACCCTTTAGGATCTTATCTTTGTGAGGGAGTGAAAGCAGCCTGGGAAGGCATGGTGGTTCTGAGAGGAAGTAACTGCAGCAGGTAAAGGTGGGTAAAGACGATCCCTACTCCACACGTGGCTTGCCCGCCCGCAGACCACAGTGAGCCAGTGTTCTCAGGAGCAAAGGCTTCTCCACAAGACCTGCCCTAGTGTGCGCACCTCCAAACTCACAAGAACTCATCAGCTGTGGTAGTTAATTCTGTTCCTAAACAAACTCCTCCCAGTGTGGCTGTTGTTTGAGACAGGTTCTGGCCTTGAACTGATGATTCTCCCGCCTCTGGAGATGAGAGCCCCCACGCGGTATTTTCAAGTGCACGCTCTATCTTTGTGTCTCTGGTTTAAGAATGCTCATTTGGATGCCCCCCCCATGTGAGAGTCTAGGAGAGCGAGCCCAAGCCTCACTCCCCGCCCCTCCTGGGATGACCCCACCCACCAAATGACTGGAGGGGGATTTCAAAATCATGGTGATCACAAAGGCCTTCCAGAACAAGAAAGAGAGAGAGAGAACAGCCTGCCCATGGACATTCAGCAAACCATCCCCTGGTACAAAGTGTGCTCTTGTCTCACCTCTCTAGGCCTGGTTCTCCAAAGCCGCTTGCACACCAACCTTGGAAAAATGGTTGTTCAAATACTTTACCCATTTTGAATCAGGTTACTGTAAGCTACAGTATCCGGCAATTTTTTTAAGATGGATCTAGTGGTTTTTTTTTTATTTCCAAAGAACCAGGATGTGAAAGTCTTTAAGCTCCCAATGCATTTAGTAAGCTATTTCCCAAATCACACGTGCCAGCTTCTCCTCTTGTGAGCTAGAGCATGGAGGAGACCGAAATCGTCCCCAGCAGCAGCTCCGCTAACTTGATATGACGGAAAGTTGTATCAGTCTCGGCTTATACATCTCGAAGTTCCTGTGAGGCTGGATGTCTACTTCCATACTTTGGTATGTTAAGGGAACATTCTTCATTCCGGAGCTTAGAGTATCTGGTCAGTTACCGTCTCCTGCAAGTTCTACCCTGGAAAGCTCTTTGGGATCTGTCACAAGCACTGCCAAAGCCATAGATGGGAGAAAAAAGGGGGGAGGGCTAGAGAGAAGTTGGACCGCAGCTACCAAGTTACAGATGGTATCCTTTGGCACTGAGGGTAGCGACATTAATAATAGACTGCGTATTTCCAAATAGCAAGAAGAATCTTCAAATGTTCTCTTCACAGTGAAATGATAACTGTTTGAGGTGATAAGTAGTCTATTAATCACTCAACTCTGATCATTTTCACATCACATGCATGTATCCAGACACCAGAAAGACCTCAAAGACATATGCAATTATGTGTTCAATTTTGTAAAATATAAAGCCCAGACAAGTGTGCTAGTGCACACCTTTAAGCCCAGCACATGGGAGACAGAGGCAAGCAGATCTCTATGAGTTCAAGGCCAACCTGATCTACATAGCAAGCTCCAGGCCAGCCATGACTATGTAGTAATAACTTGTCTCAAAACAAACAATGTAAAGCCTGTTTCTAGATGCTGTCCCATTTCCTGGACCATTAGGATCCTTGTTTAAAATAAAAAAATACAGCAAATGTCTATTATGTCTCTCCAATGCCTGCCCAGCAAGTCAGTCCCCGCCTCTCAGCCTGGGGTTTAAGGCCACCCAGGTTCCGTCTCTTGCCCTGGCCAAACTTAGCTCCCAGGAGCCCCTGAGGTCCTGAGTCATTCTTACATGGGTCTTAGACACTCACCCTCCCCATACCCACGCTCTGCGGTTCTGCTGACCCAGAACTTTGTCCTGGTTCCCACACTGAATCTTCTCTGAGGCGCCGCCAGTGCTTGACAGTCCAGCTATGCTGGGTACTGTCCAAGGTCCTGGAGAGAAACTTGGGACCTGATCTACGGCAGAGAGGGTCTCACCAAGGAAGGCAGGTAGGTGGGGTGGAGGGCACAGGTGTGTCTCCCCTTTCTACTTATCTCTTCCTCTCCCCACCCCTCCTCTCCTCCTCCCATTCCTCCCTCTTTCTTCACTTTCTCCTTTTCTCTCCAGGGTCTGGTAGCCCAGTCCACCCTCAAATTCTCTATGTAGCCAACTAAAGATGACCTTGAACTTTTATCTTCCTGCTTCTGCCTTTATTCCCTTTATTCTGGGATTATAGGTGTGCACCACCTCACTTGGGTGTGCATACAAGCGCTCAGCCAACTGAATCACATCCCCAACCTTTTTATTTTATTTTATTTTTAAGATGGGAGACTGTGCTGCCCAAGCTGGCCTCCAACGTCTGGGCTCAAATCATCCTTCAGAACTCAGTTTCCCTAAGAGCTAGGACTAACAGGTATATGCCACTATATACATCACAAGTGCACTCTGGGGCTGGAGAGATGGCTCAGCTGTTAAAGGCTAGGCTCACAAGTGAGTTCTGATAGGGACCCTGTAGAGGCTAGCCATGGAGGCATAAACCTATAATCCCAGCACTTGGGAGGAAATCGTGAGAAAGTATCCAATTTGAGGTTAACCTGAACTATGTAGCAAGAATCATTAAAAGAAAAGTGTAAGGCCAGTGAGATGGCTCAGTTTACCACGCAAATCTGATTTCCAGAACTCCCCAGAGTTGATCCCAGAATTTCCATGTTCTCCATGGTGCACGTGTCCCTCTATACATCATACATACTCAATAATAGTAATAATAATAATAATAATTTAAAGATCAAACAGAAAGAAGACAAACCCTTTGTCTTCAAATAAAGAAACTTCCTCAGAGGAACTCAGGCAAAATAGCCACAGAAGTCTCACAGAACCAGGACAAACAGCCAGGCTGGGCTCATGGAAACAGGACCATGAAAACCTTCAGCCTTCCCATGCTTTAGCTTCTGTGAGCCTTCACTTTCTCCTCTGCCCTCACCGAGCTAGTTGACCCTCTCATTTTGCTTTTGGTCCATGGAGGTATTGTTCCTGACTCCACATCCCTGCATCTCTGTCTAGGGGTCATCACCAAGGGCAACAGAGTTTATGCACTCCAGCACTCAGAATCTCAAGAGAGAGTGATTCTGCCTGGCTTTGGTTTACCATTTGGCCAGGCTTTTAATCTTGGCCGTGGATGAGCCTTTGGGCCCTTGACTGTACCGGCACTGAATAAAGGCAATGCAGATATCAAAGAATATTTACCAGTTTATTGTTAAACTTACTGAACCAAAGTTCCAGCGTAGCACAGGTAGCGAGGAACAAAAGGGGCCTAGCCGCCTCTCCGCGCACTCTTTATTGGCAGGGATTTGCCTGAGGCAAACCCCGCCCTCTAAAGGGAGCTGATTTAACCCCTTTATCTCCCCCTTTTGTCTAAATAAGACACAACTAAACCAAATATAACTATAACAATAATAACAAATGATAAATATAACAAACAATATTGAGAGCAAAAGTTTTGCTAAAGAGTAACTACAATTAAATAATCTTCAACTCCATCAAAGATCTGAGAAGGGAGTAAATATTACTTAACAAAAAAGAGATATCCAAAATGTGCAACAAATGACAGAGACAACTGACTGCCTGGGCAATCACCCAAAATCTCGTTTGCAATGTTGAGTCAACCAACTTTGGCTAAGGCCTAACATAACTGACATACCATTCTCAAATGCAAGGAACTTTCTTAGGATTATCCTACCCTGTCTTGGCAAGATAAGACAATCCTGTTTATATCTTAGTCAGTAGTTGAGGTATGGGTTTTTCTTAACCCAAAGGCCAGTTCTGCCAGGAAGACAAGCTCCCAGTGGAGTGTCTTTGGTGCTCAACGTTCTCTCGGGAGTAGAGTGGTGTTTCCAGGAGTAAATTGTGTCTCAATGGCACATAATTTTAGGTTAGATTAAAGGCCATTTTCTACAGCTCTTCAAAGAGGCTGAAGATTATACTATCTATACTGAAAATAATCTCTATGTATCTAAAAAACCTGATTAACCTAAAAATAATATGACAAACATGTAATTCTCAATACCTATCTAATTTGAAAACTAAGGGAATAAACAATTGTGCAATGTATGAAGACAATGATCTTCACTTGTAAACAATGTCATTACTTATCAAATGTAAACAATGTTATTACATAAATAGGACCAGAGGTAGAAATGTACATTGTGATATGATAGATGTATCCATACAATATAAGCATACTCTTATACCAAAATAGAGGTAGGAACACTCACATTCAATATTCAATATATCAATATACAAGAAACAGTACCAACATAATTTTCTAAAAACAGTAAGTCACAAATACCAATCATCCCATCAACCCAGTTAATCCCCCTCTTTTTTTTTTTTATATATATATCCCTAATTCCATACAATATCTCCCCATCCCCTCACCCCTAAACCAACCACTAAAAGATGTCCCTAACCCTGTGGGCAAACTCTGTTGGGAGAGGGGACGTCGTCCTCTTAGATTGCTTCTAGCTGACATGGGGGCGACGTTCTTCTTAGGGGCCCCTGTGAAAGCAAACGATGGTAAAATTCCCAAATTAACCTTTGACTTAAGAAGACTATAACTAGTCTCTGTGTGTTTCGAGAAGGTCCGGCCAGAGTGTTGTCAAAAATGTGCATCATATGAAATTGTCTCTTGCAATTGGTACCAAAAAACAGATCCAAAATTAGTGCTTAAAAAAAAAAATTCATGACGTCATAAAAACCAGATTGAGTTGATGTTGTGGGGCCCCATCTTCATCCTGGAAACTTCAAAAATTACTGTAGGAAAATATGTTGCTTGTTATGGGAAATTTAAACATTAACAACAAGGACTTATACTGACATATAAAGAAAGACACAGATGTGAGGGAAGGCAAAGAAAGTTTATCAAGTATAAAATTATTCTTATTCTGTCCCATTTCATGGCTCCTGAACTGAGACAGAAACTTTGAAATATCTCTTATCAACAGGCTTGGAATTGAAGAAGGACTGAGCCATAGTCCAACTCCAAAACCAGCTCTACACATTTATAAAGAAGTGTTCAATAAAACATATAAATATACATAAATATATATAAAACCAATACTTACTATACGTATAGAATTTTATTGTTGATGTTTAATGGGTCGTATCTATTTTCCATCCATCAGTAATTAAATATTCAGGGTCCCTCAAATTCTTTGGAGATGAATATTTTCCTGTGGAGATAAGAAAAGAACCCTGCCCCCATCCTATTAGTAATCCTTACCATCTGTATGTCGGTCATCCTTGTGAATGAATTGTTATTTATCTTTTCCAAGTGACTTCTCTTCCTCAAACCGAACCTTTATTAATTTTGACGGTATCCATAATTTTTCCTCACCTGTGGAGATAAGAGCAAAACCCCTTCCCCAACGCAGCACATCTCCTGGCTTCCATTGTGAGGTTAGTACATCCTTGAAATAAACTGGTTGATTTAGTTCAGCAGACTTTTCCATTATCCAATGTCTTTCTGCAGCCGTCGTTCCCTTCTCGTTAGCGTTGAGAAAATTCAAGGTTAACAAAGCATTATGTAACCTATTTCTAGGGGTGTTTTCCACCCCTTTCTGTTTGTTCAACATATCCTTTATAGTTCGATTTGATCTTTCTATGACTGCTTGACCTGTAGGATTGTATGGTATACCTGTAACATGCTTGATATTGTAATGATCAAAAAACCGTTTCATCTTCCTAGAGACATAAGCAGGACCATTATCTGTCTTTATTTGTGTAGGTATACCCATGATAGCCATGACTTCTAATAAATGAGTGATTACTGAATCAGCTTTTTCTGAACTTAAAGCAGTTGCCCACTGAAAGCCTGAATAAGTGTCGATGGTGTGATGAACATACTTCAATTTGCCAAATTCTGGAAAGTGGAACACATCCATCTGCCAGATTTCATTTCTATGAGTGCCCTTTGGATTAACTCCTGCTGGCAGTGGCGTTTGGTTATAGAAAGAGCAGGTAGGGCATTTCTTCACAATCTCCTTAGCCTGTTGCCATGTAATAGAAAACTCTTTCTTCAAACCTTTGCTATTAACATGATGTTTTTTATGAAATTCAGAGGCTTGAAGCACACTACCAATCAATAATTGATCAATTTCTGCATTACCTTGTGCTAGAGGACCTGGCAGACCCGTATGGGATCGGATGTGTGTTATGTACATAGGGCAAAGCCTGTTCCTGATCAAATCTTGAACCTGGATAAACAATGAGGTTAGTTCTGTATCATCAGGTATAAATTCAGCAGTTTCAATATGTAAAATAACTCTTTCTGCATATTGTGAATCAGTAACTATATTAATAGGTTCTTTAAAATCTCTTAGTACCATAAGAATGGCATATAATTCTGCCTTCTGGACAGAATCATAAGGACTTTGTTCCACCTTACCCAAGTCTTCTGATTTGTAACCTGCCTTCCCTGATTTATTGGCATCAGTATAGAATGTACGGGCTCCAGTTATTGGAGCATCACGGACTATTCGAGGAAGGATCCAAGAAGTTCTCTTTATGAAGTTGAGCCGCTTGCTTTTTGGATAGTTGTTATTAATGTCTCCCAAAAAATTAGCACAAGCTCTTTGCCATGGTTCATTATCTTCCCATAATTTCTTTAGTTCATCAGCAGTGAAAGGCACTATAATTTCTGCTGGGTCTATGCCTGCTAGTTGACGAAGTCTCAGCTTGCCTTTTATAATTAACTCAGAGACTTTTTCCACATAAGTTTTCAGTTTCTTACTTGGTTTATGTGGTAAAAAGATCCATTCCAAGATAATATCATCTCTCTGCATTAAAATTCCTGTAGGAGAAATTTTCGATGGTAATATGACGAGAATACAATCGAGCTCTGGATTCACTCTGTCCACATGTGCCTGTTGTAATTTCTCCTCAATCATTGTCAGTTCCTTTTCTGCTTCAGCTGTTAATTCTCTGGGACTGTTTAAATCTTTATCACCATCCAAGGTCTTGTTCAAGACCTTGAATTATTAGATCAGGTGTTATCCCAATAGTTGGTCGTAAACTGGAAATGTCTCCTAACAGTCTTTGAAAGTCATTAAGAGTCCGTAAGCGATCCCTCCGAATTTGTGCCTTCTGTGTCTTAATTTTTTGCAAACCTATTCTATAACCTAAATAATTAACAGAATCTCCCTTCTGAATCTTTTCAGGAGCAATTTGCAATCCCCATTTAGGTAACAGTATCTGTATTTCTTCAAACAGCCTGTTCAAGGTATCTATGTTTGAATCAGATAACAATATGTCGTCCATGTAATGGTATACAATAGATTTGGGAAATTTCTTGCGTATTATTTGCAATGGTTGGTTCACAAAATATTGGCACAGGGAGGGGCTATTTAACATACCCTGGGGGAGGACGGTCCAGTGGTACCTCCTCGAAGGTTGAGAATTGTTATAAGTAGGCACTGTGAAGGCAAATTTTTCTCTATCTTCTTTTTGCAAAGGTATAGTGAAAAAACAATCCTTCAAATCAATAACTATGAGAGGCCATCCTTTTGGTAATAAAGAGGGCAACGGAATTCCAGATTGCAGAGGGCCCATAGGTTGAATAACCTTGTTGATGGCCCTGAGATCTGTCACCATTCTCCATTTACCTGATTTTTTCTTAACCACAAATACAGGAGAATTCCAAGGGCTGGTAGATTCTTCTATATGTCCAGCATCTAGTTGCTCTTGTACCAGCTGTTCTAAAGCCTGTAGCTTTTCCTCAGCTAAAGGCCATTGCTTTGTCCATATTGGTTTCTCAGTCAACCATTTTAGAGGCAAGGCTGTTGGTATTTCTGAAGGGACATCAATTGCTTGTTCCTGCACAGCCCTAATGGCCGGTTTTGTCCTTTTGTAATAACTTTTAATATTCCTTTCAGAAATATGGGCTCTAGAAGTAGCAGGAATGTTAATTTGAGTATTCCATTGTTGTAATAGGTCACGACCCCATAAATTCATTGCAATATTGGCTACATAAGGCCTTAATTTTCCTATTTGTCCCTCAGGCCCTATACATTCAACCCATCTCGTGCTCTGCCTTACTCGAGATAGGGTTCCAATTCCCAGGAGCTGAACATTTACATTCTGAAGAGGCCAATATGGATGCCAAGATTCTGGGGTAATGATACTTACATCAGCACCTGTGTCCAGTAGGCCAGTAATAAAAATGCCATTTACACACACTCTCAGCTTAGGTCTTTGATCATTTATAGAAGTTTGCCAAAACACACGTAACTCATCTTTCTGATTACTATTGCTTGTAACAGTAGGCATGTGGCTTTCTAATTGTCCTGACGAGGCATGTTCTCTGCAGAAACTGGGAATGTCTGAACCATGTTTGCCATGGGGGCCTGAGAGGCCCCCCCTCTCACGTTTCCCGTCTGTATCAGGTTGCCTTGTCTATCTCTTGTAGACCTGCATTCATTCGTCCAATGTCTGCCCTTCCCACATCTTCTACATAAACCTGAAGGCTGATTCCTTCTATTCCTGTTATTTCTAGAAGACGCATTATTATTATTTCTGAAAACCCGTTGTTTACAATTCCTTTTCATATGACCCATTTTGCCACAATTAAAACATTTGGTATTCTGGTGTCTCCTTTTACCATTGGAAATTGCTTCTTCTACCCATGCTTCAGTGCCATAGTCAAATGTGTCAACATCTAGTGTATGCAAGACCCATTCTTCCAAGGACGCTGATCTGAACATTAAAGGCCTCAAGATCCTTTTGCATTCCACATTAGCATTTTCATAGGCCAAAGACTCAATTATTATACGTCTTGCTTCTGGGTCAGGTATCCCCATTTGTACAGCTTTAGTTAATCTTTGTAAAAAGTCACTGAAGGGTTCTCTCTGACCCTGTTTAACTGTGACAAATGATTCCATTCTCTGTCCTGGGTCTTGTACTCTGTCCCAAGCCCTTAAGGCTGCTGTAGTACACATAGAAAGTATGTTTTCATCCAAATTAGCTTGTTCCTGAGGGTCTGAAAAGAGCCCTTCACCTAGAATTTTATCTAGGGAAACGTCAATTCCCTTCGCCTTTTCCTGCTGTTCTAAAAGTCTAGCCTCTTGCCTGAATAAGCATTTCCATTTTAAGTGCGGTCCACTCTCAAGGACCGCGGAGCTCAGCTGGAGCCAGTCCAAGGGGGTTGCTTTGCTTGTTGTGGCCCAAGATTTTAGCATCTCTTTAACAAAAGGGGAGTGCATCCCAAAAGACATGATGGCCTGTTTAATTTCTTTGAGATCATTCATACGGACAGGCTCCCATGTATCTTCCTTGATGACCCTAGGGTTTCTGGAACCAACCACCTTTTCTGTTGTTATTACAGGAAAGGCATGTAGAGCTGTAGGTAGAGCTTTGTGAAAATTGTCCCGGAGGGATTTATCCACAGATGTAGTTAAAATTTGCCTTTCTACCCTTTGCTCTTCTTCTTCAGAATTTAGAAATTCCTCAATCTTTTCAATTCTATTCACCATTGCTTTTTGTAATGTCTGAATCTCCTGCCCAGAATTATGTTCTAAAGCCTTCATTGAGGATTCTAGAGTATGAAATTTGTCCAGTAGAGATAACTTGTCATCTTTGGACATAATTTTTATGGCATAAACCGTGCCTTCTTGTATTGACAATCTTTCCGCCAATCTGTCATACGCTTTAGACAAAATTCGATTGTCACATTCAGCAGTTTTGATTCTCTCAGTTAACATTTCAGTTCCTACAGAAAGGGACTGCTGAAACTTACGATCTAATTCAGCTGTTCCTTCTTCCATAGTAATGAATTTCTCCTTAACATCAGAAAGGGACTGCTGAAACTTACGATCCAATTCAGCTGTTCCTTCTTCCATAGTAATGAATTTCTCCTTAACATCAACCTGTACTTTTTTTAGATTTTGCTCAGTTAACCGAGTCATGTTAAACAAAGATTTGTTTTCTTCCTGGAGAACTTCAAACTGATTCTTGAGAAGATTGTTGTCATTCTCAATAGTTTTTAAACGTTCAACCTCTGCCTTAAGAGATTTGATCATTTTCCTATTATCAAACCAAATAGTGCTAAGGAAAATTAAGAATCCCAGGAATATCCATATATGTGGTGTGGTAGACACCTCTTGTAAGATCTCCCAAATGGTGCATTCAAAAGAACTATTGAAATAGGCTGAGGTCACGTTGTCAGACATTATTTAGAAAAGAAAAAGTTCTCTTACCTGTAATAACTGGTTCCTGCCAGTGGTGGCGAAAGAGCCCAGTTGAATCCACGTGTCCTAAATCTGAAATAAAAGGACTCAAAAACAAAATTGAAACAGACACCAAGCTGATAAGTATTTTTTGCCGGGGCTCTCAGGCCGCTGTCACGTGACCTGAGCGCTGGCGGCGGTGGGGGTGGGAGGGGGAGCAGACACAGGCAGCGCGCACACCGGCGGGCGGTTGCGCACGGGAAATCTGGCCGCTCAGAATCTCAGCCGTTTCAGCGTGTGCCCAGAGAGACCGCTGCAGCGGCTCGGGGTGCAAGAGACTCCAATTCGGGGCCGGTTCTCGGCAAAGCCCCACGGGGGAGGCGCCAGATGTACCGGCACTGAATAAAGGCAATGCAGATATCAAAGAATATTTACCAGTTTATTGTTAAACTTACTGAACCAAAGTTCCAGCGTAGCACAGGTAGCGAGGAACAAAAGGGGCCGAGCCGCCTCTCCGCGCACTCTTTATTGGCAGGGATTTGCCTGAGGCAAACCCCGCCCTCTAAAGGGAGCTGATTTAACCCCTTTACTTGACTCCTGGATCCACCTGTAGTTCAACCAGCCGAGGCTGAAGTGAGGCCAAGAAGAGCAGGGTCAGGTGGTGTGACGGTGGTTCCAGCCCCGGGTGAGTGTGTGCATAGCCAATTCTCCAGCTGTAGCGAGCAGTGGTTCGGGGAAATATGGTCCTAGGTCCTGCAGCCTCGGCACTGGATGAAATTTTGTTTGGAATGCATATTCCTAGGCTAGACCCAGCCCTGCTAAGTCTAAAACTTGAAATAAGTTGCAGCCATTTGGGTGATTACATGTGAACCAGAATGGAAGCATCATTACTCTAGAGCAGAGGCCGCTTTTATGGAAAAGAGCCAGACAGTAAAGACCTCGGGCTTTGCTTCCTCCATTAAGCCTCCAGTGTGTCTTGGTTAGAGTTTCTATTGCTGTGAAGAGACACCATTGTAGACGGAAGTTTCTGATCTGCCTGGTCCTGCAGTTGTTCAGTCCCAAAGAAACACACAGAGGCTTATATCAATTATAAATTGCTTGGCCTCTTAGCTCAGGCTTATTCTTAACTATCTCTTACAACATAAATTAACCCATAATTCTTATTTATGTTTAGCCATGTGGCTTGGTACCTTTTCTCAGTTAGACATTCTCCTCTTGCTTCCTCTGCATCTGACTCTGCCGTTCCCCTTCCCAGAATTCTCCTATTCTTGTCACCCTGCCTATACTTCCTGCCTGTCTACTGGCCAATCAGCATTTTATTAAACTACTACTAATGACAAATCTTTACAGTGTACAAGAGCATTATCCCAAAGCACACCATGACCACAACTCTTAGAAAGGGAAACATTTAACCGAGTGACTTACAGTTCAGAGGTTCAGTCCATTATCATCATGGGGGGACATGGCAGCATGCAGACAGACATGGTGTTGGAGAAGGAGCCGAGAGTTTTACATCTTGATATGCAAGCAACAGGAAGTGAACTAACTCAGTGGGCATGGCTTGAGCATGGCTTGACCTCAAAACCCACCTCCACAGTGACACACTTCCTCCAACGAGACCACACCTACTTCAACGAGACCACACCTCCTAATGGCCACTCCCTTTGGGGGCCATTTTCTTTCAGACCACAGCAGGATGTAATGTCTAAGCAGCCATACTCAACAGATAACAAAGATGGAGCAAACACAGCAGGCAGAATTCTCAAGTGACCCCACCCCACCCACCAGTGTCCTTGACCCAGGTAAAGCTCTCCCCTTGGGTGCAAGGCAGAATCTGTGGCTATGAAGTGATGCCTCCATGGTGCAAAGTGAAGACATTTCACAGACATAAGGCGAGTTCTTAGCTGCCTCTGAGGGAAGCAAAGAAGAGGCTGGCCCAGTGTGCCTGGCTTAATCACGTGAGCTCCTTAAAGGGAGTTTTGAGGTGGAACTAGAGAGGTGACTTGGTGGTTAAGAGCACTGACTGTCCGGGACCTGGGTTCTAGCTCCAGCACCCACACAGTGGCTCACAGCTCTCTGTGACTCCCGTGCCAGGGGACCCAACGTCTTCTAGCCTCTGTAGGAGACCAGGCGTGCCATGGTGCACAGACATGCATGTGGGCAAAACAACCGTGCACATCAAATAAAAGTTTAAAAAATTAAAGTTTAGAGGTAAGAGATAATAATCCTTCCTGGGCAGTGATGGCGCACACCTTTAATCCCAGCACTTGGGAGGCAGAGGCAGGAGGATCTCTGTGAGTTCGAGGTCAGCCTGGTCTACAAGCGCTAGTTCCAGGAGAAGCTCCAAAGCTACAGAGAAACCCTGTCTCAAAAAAAAAAATAGAGAGAGAGACCCTTAGAGTTGCTCACCTAGAAGGTGAACAAAGTGTCTCCTTGGAAAAGGGTCTGTGGAAGGGATAGAGTGTGACTTCCAGGCAACAGCAGGAAATGGGACCCTTAGTCCTTTGACCACAGAAATCAAACTATCTAACAACCTGAGTGTGCTGGGAGAGACTGTGGACACCCTGGGATCATAGGCCAAGTAGAAACCTTGATTTCAGCCTGGTGAGATGCTGGGTAGTGGACCCGGCTCCTGATTCACAGAAACCACAAGATGCTACAAGAGTTAGAATAGTGTGCCCTGCAGCAACAGCAACGTAGCTCCCCGTGGCCATGCTCTGAGAAGGTCTTACGAAAGCAGATGGGATGAGTTGGCAGTGCATCGGGCCCCGTCCAGAGTGACACTGTGAGAAGGGCTCTATCACGCATGAGCAAACCATCTGAACCCACAAGCTACAGAGAGGCCTGGACTACACAGGAGAAAAGCGAAGGGACAGCCCGGAGCTGCTCAGTTCAGGCTCTCAGCCCTGAGATGAGAACAGGAAGAGTGGTTCTCTATTTCCTACCAGAACTCTGATAACGGGGACTCACAAGCCATGCAGGAGTCATGACATGTGAAAATACCACGCAGCCACCCGTCTGGAGGAAGGTCTGTGTGTTAGTCATGGAGAACAAAGTCTAGGGTCTATATAGTTAAGGTGGAAAAGGCAAGGCTGAAAACCAGGTACAAAAGATACCCTCACCTTTGTCCAAAACAGTGGAACGATACTTGGGACAATTTTGACAGTGGGTTGTCTCTGAGGTTTGGGGCTTGGGGCTCGGAGGCAGTAGGTGGCTGGCTTTCCCAGTAAGTTCCCTGTCTTTGTTATGTACTGCTCCATAATAAACAAAATCCAAACAGCATAATACGGTGCTAAACTTAATGTTCTTAGACAGGGTCTCCCAACTGAGGCTTGTCTTGGAATTCACTGTACAGCCAGACTGCCTCCTCCCCACCCTAGGATTATGGTTATGAACCACCATGCCAGGTAAAAAGGTCAGGGACTGGGCTATAAAGATAAGTCACTGTGTAGAGCTGCTTGTTGCACAAGCCTGAGTTTGAGCTCTACAGCCCGTGTAAAGGTAGGAGAGAACCAACTGCACAGCTGGCCTCTGACTTCCACACGTGTGCTGCGTCATATGTGTGTGCACACTCACATATCATGAGCACACACAACAATAAGGGGGCTTTTCTTTTCTCAGCTTTCCTGTGGTACTGGGGATGACACCCAAGGCCTTGCACACACCAGGCAAATGTTCGACTCGTTGATGTCTTCTGGAATTTTGATTTCCATTTTTTGTTCGTCTGCTCTTGGTTGGTGGTTCTGTTTGTTTGAGGCGTGGTATCAGACTGATCTCAAACTCACCACGTGGCTGAAGATGATCTGCCTTCTGATCTTTCTGCCTCCTCCACAAATGCAAGGCTAGCAGGTGTGTACCAACTCGCCTGGTTTTGTGAGATGCCAGGGATCGAATCCAGGGCTTTATGCACACGAAGCAAGCACTCTGACAACTGAGCTAGACCCCCCCCCAAAGGTCACTTTGTTGCCTTTTCGATACAGTTCATTCCTCTTTCTGGATGCTTCTCTTCTGTCTGGCACTTTCCACAGGACTGGGTGGCTCAGATGTGTGAGGATGGCAGCCACATCTTCACTCGGCATTGACTGGAAAAGGAACCGCATTTCCTGGGTTTGGTTGTTTGGTCAGGAGCCCACCTTGCTGGTCTGAGGTATAACTTCAGTGAGTTAGCCAGAGGTCAGATGGGTGATGAGGGGACAGGGGCTGACTGATGAAGTCCCATCGGCCTCCTCCCATGCCCACATGGCCAGGCAGTTACCTAGATGCAACTCCAGATGTTCCTTGTTTGACTGTTCGAGTTGCTGTGACAAAACCCTTAGGCTGGGAGGCTTAGAGGCAGCAGATATATGTTTCTTACAGTCTGAAAGCTGGGGGCATGAGGAGTAGATGAAGTCTTGAGTGAGTGTGCATCTTTGACATGAGCACAGCCATGTCACAGATGCTAATGCCTTAGACCCATGGGAGTGGCGCAGCCTTCATCTGGTCTGAATACAGATGTTGACGGTGTACAGGCTATGCAGAAACATCTATGGCAACATCCTCATCCTGGATACCAGCAGCCTGAGACTGCTACCCTATAGAGACCATCTACTCCCTACAGAGACCACCTACTCCCTACAGAGACCACCTACACCCTACAGAGACCACCTACACCCTACAGAGATCACCTACTCCCCACAGAGACCACCTACACCCTACAGAGACCACCTACTCCCCACAGAGACCACATACACCCTACAGAGACCACCTACTCCCTACAGAGACCACCTACTCCCTACAGAGACCACCTACTCCCTACAGAGACCACCTACTCCCTACAGAGACCACATACACCCTACAGAGACCACCTACTCCCTACAGAGACCACATACTCCCTACAGAGATCACCTACTCCCCACAGAGACCACCTACTCCGCACAGAGACCACCTACTCCCCACAGAGACCACATACACCCCACAGAGACCACATACACCCTACAGAGACCACATACACCCTACAGAGACCACCTACTCCCTACAGAGACCACCTACTCCCTACAGAGACCACCTACTCCCTACAGAGACCACCTACACCCTACAGAGACCACCTACTCCCTACAGAGACCACCTACTCCCTACAGAGACCACATACACCCTACAGAGACCACCTACTCCCTACAGAGACAACCTACTCCCTACAGAGACAACCTACTCCCTACAGAGACCACCTACTCCCTACAGAGACAACCTACTCCCTACAGAGACAACCTACTCCCTACAGAGACAACCTACTCCCTACAGAGACCACCTACTCCCTACAGAGACCACCTACTCCCTACAGAGACAACCTACTCCCTACAGAGACAACCTACTCCCTACAGAGACAACCTACTCCCTACAGAGACCACCTACTCCCTACAGAGACAACCTACTCCCTACAGAGACAACCTACTCCCTACAGAGACAACCTACTCCCTACAGAGACAACCTACTCCCTACAGAGACCACCTACTCCCTACAGAGACAACCTACTCCCTACAGAGACCACCTACTCCCTACAGAGACCACCTACTCCCTACAGAGACAACCTACTCCCTACAGAGACAACCTACTCCCTACAGAGACCACCTACTCCCTACAGAGACAACCTACTCCCTACAGAGACAACCTACTCCCTACAGAGACCACCTACTCCCTACAGAGACAACCTACTCCCTACAGAGACAACCTACTCCCTACAGAGACAACCTACTCCCTACAGAGACCACCTACTCCCTACAGAGACAACCTACTCCCTACAGAGACAACCTACTCCCTACAGAGACCACCTACTCCCTACAGAGACAACCTACTCCCTACAGAGACCACCTACTCCCTACAGAGACCACATACACCCTACAGAGACCACCTACTCCCCACAGAGACCACCTACTCCCTACAGAGACCACCTACTCCCTACAGAGACCACCTACTCCCTACAGAGACAACCTACTCCCTACAGAGACAACCTACTCCCTACAGAGACTGCATACTGAGAGAGTAGCGAACCTTGCCTCCTGGTTCCTGCAGTGTATAATATAAATACACTAGGTTCCCAGGCTGCTGGCACATCTCCATAGAGCATACAGTCCCCCAGATCAAGCTTTGTGCTGACTCTCTTACTCCCTTTTTTGCTTGTTTTGTTTTTTAAGACAGGATCTCCCTCTGTAGCCTTGGCTGGCCATATAGATAAAGCTGGCCTCAACATCACAAAGAAATCCACCTGCCTCTGCCTCCTGAATGATGAGATTAAAGGCATGCACCACCCCCTGCTAGATGGCGAGGTTTAATGCCATCATTGGCTCCTACCAGTTTCTTATGGTTACTGTGACAGCTGGTGACTCCAGATATCAGAAATCTATTCTCTCAGTCTGGAGATCAAAAGTGTGAAGTGCAGATTCCTGGAGGGCTGTATGCCCTTTGAACACTCTGGAGTAACTCAGGGTTTAGTGACCCCAGGATCTCTGCATAAACTCAAGTTCCTTTTTCTGTGCCCTGTGACCTCCTCCTATCCCTTGGGAATTTTTTTATGTAGTGAGGATGGGAAGATGGGTCTCATGTAGCCCAAGCTGGCACTGAACTTGCTGCATAGCTGAGAATGATCTTCAACTCTGGATACAGCTGGTTCTACCTCCCAACGCTGGGATTATAGGTGTGCATCATCACGCCCAGTCTGTGCAGTGCTGGGGTCAAATGTGGGACTTGTGTGTGCTAAGTAAACAGGCTACCAACAGAGCTCCATTCCCAGCCCTGCTTCCCTGGGTCAGGAGGCTACCTCTGCCTGTCTCCTGTGCTTGGCTTTAGAGTCACACGGGTGACGTAGGACAAGCTCCTCCAGAAGTTCTTAAGCTACGTCTCTGAGACCCCTTAACCAGATAAGGTCCCATTCTCAGCATCTGGATAGACATCTATAGCAGAAAGTGGTCACTCAACTGACTATACCATCCTCTTGATCAAAAGCAAAGGCTCCACGAGGTACCAATGCTGTCCTGTCTCATCTTCAGATGAGCTACAATGACAAGATGCTTAGTTAACCCTTATCAGCGTCAGAGAGAACTTCAAAGAAACCAGGCCGGGTTCCTGGGATGCCTCTTCCTGCCCACAGCCACCACTTCCTGCCGGGTTCCAGGGCAGTGGCTAAGAGATGAGATCATGCCCTCAAGGGGAGTCTTGAATGGCATCCTGGGAATTACAGGGCTGGTACTCTAAGATGCACAGCCCCCTTCTGCAGCTTCCGCTCTGCTGGCACAGGAGGTTTTACTAGTGCCAGGACTGCAATTAAGACAGAGACCATCCGCCAAATGGTGCATTCTGGGACCTCGGTAACAAGCTATCTATGCAGCTTATCTCTGCCAAGAAAGAGAGTTCCCAGAAAGCTGGAAAGCAAACCGCATCCAGACAAGACTCCGACTGGATGCTCTCTGGGGTCACTAGGTCAACCGTAGTGAATGACACGTGGACCCAGCAGTCCTGGTCTGCAGTGCTTGAGGGACACTGTGAGAATGAAGTCTATGACAGCTGGGGACACTGCACAAGGCAAGGGGAAAGGGAAGACCAGAGGGCCAAGGAGAACTGGACAGGCATGGTGGCAGGAACAGGATGGTAGGCTAGCCTTGGGCTCTCTTCCTAGCCATACTGCTGATTAGCTGTGTGAACTAGGAGATTTTTACAGAACGCTTGAGGGGAAATGGGCAAAGAGTCTGAACAGGCATTTTTCAGAAGAAATGCAGATGGTCCGAAAGCACACAAAAAGGTGGCCGATCTGTCTAGTAAAGAAGGAACAGATTTTGAAAAGCAGGACGTAAGTGGGGAATTTGATGGCATCTGAGTCGGACTCCCGGTGACGAGCGTTAGCAGCATTCATTTCTTAGCTTTCTCTCTTCTTCCCGTTCTTTATTTCTTTCTCTCTTCGCTGTTTTTGTCATTGTTGCTTTAAGATAGGGTCTGATTATAGAGCAAGGCCCACCTAGAACTCACTGTGTGGTCAAGATTGCTCTCAAACTCAAAGCAATTCTCCCCTCAGCCTCCTGGGGGCAGGAATCCTAGGGTTTGTTGTTGTTGTTGTTGTTGTTGTTATAAGGGTTTTTGTTGTGGTTGGTTGGTTGGTTGATTGAGATTCTTATTTGGTTTTAGTTTTTCATTTTTTATTTGTTGAGACAAGGTTTCACCATGAAGCTGTGGCTAGCCTGGAGCTCTCTATCATATCAGTGGCCCTCAGCCTTCCTCACACTGTGACCCTTTTGGAGGTATCACAGTTCAGAAGGAAGGGGATCCTGGCAGTCAGGAGCCAGGGAACAGCACAAACCACAGTACGCATAGCAGCTTACAGCCCTGCTCAATGAAGGTTTCCCCAAAGTGACAGCTTTGCTCTGACAGGAGAGGGCTTCCCCAGGGAAGTTGTTACAACTCAGCCCTGGCCTCCAGAGTGTAGCAGTTTGGCTCTGCTAGAGGAAGCTTCCCGAGAGAAAGGGTCACAGTCCTACTCTACTCGGCTCTGCTTCTGACTCCTCCAGCAAAGTTGTAACGACTCAGTGCTGCTAAGGGAAGGCTTCCCCAGCAAAAGTGTTATAACTCCACTCTGTCTCTGCTCTGACGAAAGAAGGTCTTCACCCAAACCTCGTTCATGGGATTTATAGGGAAGGAAGAATCCAGGAGAGTGGCTGCCTCTGCCAGGGTGGAAGAAGAGCAGCTGCAAACTGAACAGGCACAGGGCTTATACAGGGCTTTTTAGGGGCGGAACTTTTCCAGGAGAAGAGAGTTTGGTTGGTTTTTCCCTGCTCCAGGATTGGTTAGTTTAGTTTGTTAGGGGCAGAGAGGGCTGAGCTCAGAGCCAAACTGTGTGTCTTTCACTGGCCATTTTTGTTTTGTTTTGTTTGGGTTTGTTTTGTTTTGTTTTTTCGAGACAGGGTTTCTCTGTAGCTTTGGGGCCTGTCCTGGAACTAGCTCTTGTAGACCAGGCTGGCCTTGAACTCACAGAGATCCGCCGGCCTCTGCCTCCGGAGCGCTGCGATTAAAGGCGTGTGTGTGCCACCACTGCCCGGTTCACTGGCCTTTTTAATCTTTTTGGCTCTAGTTTTGTGGCCAGGGCATATTTCTTTCACTGACTCTGATTCTAGGGACAAAGTGTGGGGTTTTTTTGACACTGGTTTCAGAGTCAGAGTGCATTTTTTTGGGTTCTAGGTTTGGGGTTAAAGCATTTCTTTCACTGGCTCAGGTCTCAGAACCAGGGTGTGTTTCTTTTACGGGCTCAGGTCTCAGAACCAGGGTGTGTTTCTTTTACGGGCTCAGGTCTCAGAACCAGGGTGTGTTTCTTTGGCTGGCCCTTTCCCCTTAGCCCTTTAGTAAGTCAGTTCTTCATGTTGTGGTGACCCCCCAACCATAAAATTATTTTCATTGCTACGGCATAACTGTCATTTTGCTACTGCTGAGTCATAATGTATATATCTATGTTTTTCCAATGTGCTTTCTTAAGTGACCCCTGTGAAAGGGTTGTTTGACTCCCAAGGGTGTCACAACCTACAGGTTGAGAACTGCTATTCTTTGTAGACCACACTGACTTCAAACTCACCAGAGCACTTCCTGCCTCTGCCTCCAAAATTCTGGGATTGCAGCCACATACCTGGATTGAATTTCTTTTTTTTTTTTTCTTTTCTTCCCCACCCCTGGATTGAATTTCTTTGGCTGCTCTTGGCTGCCATCTCCTTGCTCAGTCCTCAAAGGTCCAACCTCTCAAAGTCCAGCTCATTCTTTCCTAAGCCCTTTGTCCTGGTATCCTGCCAGCAGGTTTGGGGTTGTGTCCTCACCAGGGCTCAGGGCAGAGCCCAGGCAGCCCAGCGACACAAGAGCTAGAGAGAACGGCAGGGTTCTCAAGACAGGACTCAAGGACAGGAACATGGTTTTCAAGTACAGCTCAGGGAGAATTAGATTTGGCTGGCCAAACTTCGCCCAATTTCCCAAGCCCTATCAATTCATTCAATTCATGGTAGACCACAGAACCCAAGATGGACCAGAGTCCACACAGGTGGGATGCTTGAGGTACGTGGAGCTGAGAGAGGAGTTTTAGATGTGTGGCTGGATTTTCAGGGCAATGTTCCCTCCCCTAACTAGAGGCCATCTTTCCTTCCTCAACTCACTCGAGACCATGGGTTCCTTCCTGCTCTTGCTTCTCCAGATCCTTGCCCTGAAACCAAAATTATTCTAAAAGATATCTATCAGCAGAGTTAAAGAGATGGCTCAGAAGTTAAGAGCCTTGGCTGATCTTCCAAAGGACCTGGGTTCCCTCCTATACATCATCCTTCCTTGTTCTCTCTTCCAGAGGACCTGGGTTCCCTCCTATACATCATCCTTCCTTGTTCTTTCTTCCAGAGGACCTGGGTTCCCTCCTATACATCATCCTTCCTTGTTCTCTCTTCCAGAGGACCTGGGTTCCCTGCTATACATCATCCTTCCTTGTTCTCTCTTCCAGAGGACCTGGGTTCCCTCCTATACATCATCCTTCCTTGTTCTTTCTTCCAGAGGACCTGGGTTCCCTCCTATACATCATCCTTCCTTGTTCTCTCTTCCAGAGGACCTGGGTTCCCTGCTATACATCATCCTTCCTTGTTCTCTCTTCCAGAGGACCTGGGTTCCCTCCTATACATCATCCTTCCTTGTTCTCTGTTTGCCTTTCTTGCAACAAGTTTTCCCCCCACTGTCTTCTTTTTCTAATATTTGGCTATAGTCCTGTCTACTCTTTTCTTTACTTTTTACTCGTGTGTGTGTGTGTGTGTGTGTGTGTGTGTGTGTGTGTGTGTGTGTAAACTAAAGACCTCCATTGCCTGTCTTCCTTAGTCACTCTCCATCTTAATTTTTGTGACAGGATCTCTCACTGAGCTTGGAGCTTTGGTCAGGCTGGCTGACTGGCAAGCCCTGGAGATGCTCCTGTCTCTACCTCCCTAGTGCTGGGATTGCAGGTGCACCAAGCCTGGCTTTTCACATGGGTGCTGGAATCTGAGCTCAGGTCCCCCAGCTTGGGAAGCACACGTTTCCCCATCTTCCCAGCCCCTTCTGTCTTTGGTTGATTGGTGAGATCAGCCATTCTTTAAAAACCCTATTGACTGAGGTTTTTGTCCTGCTTGATTCTGCAGCCGTTCAGTCCCAAAGAAACACACACAGGGGTCTACAGTAACTATAAACTGATTGGCTTAATTGCTCAGGTTTTCTTATTAACTAATTCTTACATCTTAAATTAGCCCATAATTCTTGTCTATATTAGCCATGTGACTTGGTATCTTTTATCAGCGAGGCATCCTCGTCTTGTTTCTTCTGTGTCTGGCTTCCTCTGTTCGACTGCAGACTCAGTCTTTCCTCTTCCCAGAATTCTCTTGTTCTCATTGTCCCACCTCTACTTCCTGCCTGTCTGCAAAATGCTTCACCTCTACCCATGGGCACTTACTCATTGGTGGAAATGAAAAGGCAGGTTGGGGTCCTGTTGCTGAAACAAAACACTCCAGGGTACTGGAGAAGTCAGGACTAAAGCAGTTCCCTGCTGCACACACTGTGCCGCCACCCGGTTCATCTAGTGGACTCTGACCCTTGCTGTCCTCAAAGAGAACACCCTGGTGTCTAGAATCACCTAGTGTGATTTTCTTCTTCACTCTGTTCATAATTTAAATTCCACACCCCAGGAGAAAGACGTGATTGTGGATGAGTTGACAAAGCACGCGAGCCCGAGATGCTGCTGTTAGACACAAGAGCCCCTCTGCGAGGGGTGGAGCCAGTGCCCCACATCCCGCAGGAGAGAAAGAAGGGTACTCCCTGTGCCCATGCTCCGTGTGACCCTCGTGCATCTGTAAGCAACCAAGACACAACACACAAGTTAGAGGTTTTCTTTTTTAGCATGCTGGCTCTTCTAGCTCAGCCTGTTTGGTAATGAGCTCTGTGCCCTGTTTTGTTTTGTTTTGTTTTTATAACCTTCTGCATTTGAGCTGGGCAGTGGTGGCACACACCTTTAATCCCATCACTCAGGAGGCAGAGGCAGGTGGATCTCAGTGAGTTCGAGGCCAGCCTGGTTTACAGATCAAGTTCCAGGACAGCCGAGCTACACAGAGAAACCCTGTCTCAAAAAAAAAAAATTAGAAACAAAAAAGAAACAAAATACTTTTGCATTTGAATGGACTCCACCCACTGTTTTGAACTGGGTGTCTTTTTTGAATATGGGTTAATGTCTGTGCAGTGATGTGGGAAGTAATGTATGCTGTGCGTATTTTTCATTATCATTGGTTAATATAGAAGCTGTTTCGGCCCGGGCTTAACAGAGTAAAGCCAAGCAGAAAGAGATATAGAGAGAGTAGGTGGAGTCAGGGAGAAGCTGTCCAAGGTGAATGAGGCCATACCTCTGATCCCTGGTTACCAGTGGCCTTTACACATCCTTTCCTGTCAGAATAGCCAAAACATCTGCAGGTATTGCCAGACGTTCTGGAGACAAGAACCTCTTGTCTCTCCCTGAGACCTCCTGGCTAGAACCTTGTCATTTACAGAGGCCAACCAAGTTCAGCTTGAGGTGGGAGGGGAGAGGAAGAGGCAACATATACAGAAAAAAAAGAACATTTGTGTCTAAAAATGAGGAAGGTGTGCATGTTGATTTTGTTGTAATCCAAATTTCCCCCCAAAGCCACCATCAGCAGTATCGCTAGTGCTCTGGCCTCTGCTTCAGCTGTGATTAGACAGGGCAGGAAAAAATAAGGAAGACAGATCCCCACCCCCACACTCACAGCTCCACCTGCTTCATTTCACAATCCAATAAAGCTTGACAGTGGCCTTGGGAGGGAGGGAGCAGGTTTAATGAAAAGCTGCTCCATCTAAACAATGACTCAGGCCTTTTGGAAAGCAGAGCGGCTCGCTTACCTCCTCCACATGTGTCCCTGAGCAAGGGTGACTGGTACCTCTCGCTCATCTTCTATGTGGTGGTTTCTTTCCAGTTGCATTGCCATTCTTCTGGGGTCCCAGGCTGTGGTGGACCCCAGAATCACACCTATGGCTCAGGAGTATCCTACTGACTTGTTCATTTCTGAGTCCTCCCTGCGAGCACTGTTTTGGAATGAGGATGTGAAGAAACACAGAAGATGCACGCAGTTGGCAGTTGAGGGATTAGAATGCTTGCTTAGTCATGCATGAGGGCCTGGGTCCTATAGTCCACTCCACACACATACACACACACACACACACACACACACACACACACACACACTTGCATCCACACACGTACACATATCACATGTACATACACACATGCGGGAATAAAGCTCAGTCTGAGTGATGAGAGCATCAGAGCATCTCATTCATCTGAGTCACTTCTCAGTGGACACCTACAGTGACATTTGACCCTGTAAGGTTACACTTGTAAGCCCAACATTCTGGAAGTGGAGGCAAGAGGATCAAGAGTTCAAGATCGCCCTTAGCTACATACTGAGAGCAAAGCCGACCTATCTGAAATACTATCATTAAATAAAACACAAAGAAACAAACCTACAAGACTAGAGAGATGATTTAGCAATTAAAACCATACACTGTTTGCTGTGGGTTGAATGAAAATGGCCCCAAAAGGGAGTGGCACTATCAGAAGGTGTGGCTTTGTTGGAGTGGGTGTGGCCTTTTCGGAAGAAGCAAGTCATAGGGAAGCAGGCTTTGAGATCTCGTACATGCTCAAGCCACATCCAGTGTTGCCTGCAGGATCAAGATGTAGCCAGCATTATGACTGCCTGCATGCTGCCAGGGTCCGTCATGATAATGGACTATACCTCTGAAAATGCAAGCCGCCCCAATTAAATGTTTTTCCATTATAAGAGGTGCTGTGGTCATGGTGTATCTTCACAGCAATAGAAACCCTAACTAAGTCACTGCTCTTGCAGAGGACCTGAGCTGAATTCCCAGCATGCATAACAGTGGGTTCACTACTGCCTATTACTCCAACTGCCAGGAGATAGATGATGTCCTCTTCTGGCCTCCAAGGGCAGCTGTACTCACATGTACACATACACATATATGCATAACAGTGGGTTCACTACTGCCTATTACTCCAACTGCCAGGAGATAGATGATGTCCTCTTCTGGCCTCCAAGGGCAGCTGTACTCACATGTACACATACACATATATGCATAACCAAAAAAAAACAAACTTTTTTTAAAAAATTGTCTAAAGAAGAACCTATAGACTCCCAGGACTGTCTATGACCTCTAGCATAGCTTACTCCAGAAGTGTCTGACCTTGTGACATCCCAATGCAATGGTCTCACCAATAGAATTCAAAAGGATATGTTTAAAAAAATTCTCAACATTTTTGGTAAATTTATGAGTATTGTATTGCATTCATAGCTACTGTGGCGGGCATTCAACCCATAGGCTGCTGGTTGGCCATCCCTGGAGTTTCCAAGAAGATGGAAAGGAGGCAAGAGCAGATGTAGAGATGCCCATGAACGACAGGCTCCAGCTGCAGGAAGCCACATCTAAAGCAGAATTCAGGAGCTGGCATCCGGACAAGGACGCCAATCAGGGTGAGCTACAGCTCATTCCCTATGCAAGGCAAGCCAGCCTGAGTGAATGGAATCAGAGCCCCCAGCACAGTGCACCTCGAAGCCCAGGGGGTTCTCTCCACCGCCCCAGCTGTCAGCTGATTGCTCACATTCCCGGGTGGAAGAAATTGACATAAGCCGTCAGAACGACAACCTCGGCTACCTGCCCAGCCATGAGCTGTAAGAATTGTCTGGCAGGCTGACACTTTAGAAATTTCCATGCACAGTAAGACATAAACCACGGGGGCAGCTAACACCCAGGGCTCTCCCAGGGCAGTGACGGATGGAAATGCTGCCTGATGCAGCAATGTTTCATTTAATATTTTAGGCAGCAGGTAGTTTCTTCCGCAGACGTAGATGAAACAGAAGCCATTCCCCTGGAGGAAGAATCTCCTACCTGACATCTGAATACCCCAGGGACTTTGTCACGGCAGACTACACAGTGAGACTAGAAGTTTCAGGGCACACACGGTAATTTGAATTCAGCCATTTCAAACTGCCTGGTTGGTGTCGGTGGCATGAATTCTAATTGTTTTTAATAATAAAGACTTGGAGTCAGCTATCGGGGGTGAAAGTTGAAGGATCAGAGAAGCAGAGCATCCAGCCACTAGAGTTCTTACTTCTGCCCATGCTCAGACCAAAGGGGTGATCCTGTCTCTATGAATCCTCAGACTGCATCTGAGCTCCTGTCTCCTCCTGCTTTATATTCCTCTCTCCACCCAGCCATTTCACTCCTGTCTCCACCTCCCTAACGTCCACCTCTGCCTGGCCTCGATGGCTAGCCAGTGGCCTAGGTCTGCACTCTGATCTTCAGGGACGCTTTGTTTGTTAGATCGTAAACAAAATATCACTACAGGTATACTGACCCCTAATTATCTTTTTAAGTTTTTTTTCATACAATCATTTCAATTTAATTTAGAACAGGATCTCTAATAACCAGGGCCAACCTCAAACTTCCTAAGTAACCTAGAATGACTTTGAACTTCCGATCCTCCTGCCTCCGACTCCTGAGTGCTGGCCTTACACATCAGCTGGCCTTACACATCAGCAGTCCTGGGACTTAAACTCAGGGCTCCATGAATGCTGGATAAACACTTAAAATTCCTAGCCTTTGCCTTTTAATGTTTAATTTTAAAATTAGACCTTACTGGGTTTTAGAGCAATTTTAAGTCTACAGCGAGTCGAGCAGAAAGTGCAGAGACCTCACAGGCCCCCAGCTGCATAGCCATCCTTGCCCACTGCCCACAGCCTGAATAGAGAGGTACACTCATCACTCTTCATATGACATGATCAGCCAAAGCCCACAGTCCGCGTGATGGCGTGTACTAGTCTGTGTTTTCTTTCCCACTGCTGTAACAAAACACCTGCCCAAGAGACTTAAGGAAGGGTTTATTCTGACTCACAGTGTGAGGTAGGGTCCATCTCGGTGGGAACATCACGGTAACATCACGGTAACAGATACACGAGATCTGGTCACATTGTTTCTGTAGTCAAGATGCAGGATGGCCAGCCAGCATGGCTTAATCAACAAGCCCCAGGGACTCTAATCTCAGGAATGGTACCGGTTTGATCTCTGGCCTCCACACAAGTGCACACATTCACATGCACACACCACACATATATGTGCACATACAAAATAAATAAACCCCATCAAGTTGAGAGCGGATGTTAACCATCAGAACATGTACCCCCATCCTAGGTCAGCATGGAACAGTTTCACAGCTTAAAGCCACCATGCTCAGTCTCCCCCTCCCCACCCCGCAGCCTTCATCCCTGGCAGATGATGATCTCTGGGTGGCATATTTTGAGACAGGGTCTTCCTCTGTAGCCCAGGCTGGCCTTGAATTTTCCGTCCTCCTACTTCTGCCTCCCAGTGTTGAGGTTGCAGGCATGTGCCATTGTGTCTGGCTTGAGGATTTTTTATGCTGTCGATGTCTAATCGTGTATAACCGAAACCCTCTCAAGTCAGCTAATTTTAGATTTTTAAGAAGAATAAAGGTTAATAAATCGCCAACAAGTCATCGTGCTAAGGAGCCAGGAGGTTGTGTCACCGTTGGGTTCCCTGGACTTTGGAGACAAGTTCATGTCTGTTGAAGGATAGCTAGATGAACATCATGCTTCTCTGGAACAAAAAAAAAAAGAAAAAAGAAAAAACCCACTATGTAATTAGAGTCAGCGGTTGTTCATGGGGACGGAGGTCTACCTAGAGCAGAGGCGCAGGAAGGTCAGGAGTTCAAGGACATCCTTGGCTACATCCTAAGTTCCAGGTCAGCCCGGGATAAGTGAGACCCAGTTTTTAAAAGCAGAAAAGAAAAGCTTTTTCCCTGAACAGAGAACAGCTTGTAAAATGATGCATCCGCATATGAAAGACAGCCTCCAGGTCATGAGACTGCAGGCAGACTTGGAGGTGTTGATACACTTTAGAATTCTGGTGACTTCTTCCAAAGGGGGGGAGCTTTGCAAGTGACAGCACCTGCTGAAGTGAGAAGATTTCGGATCCTCTTTGGTAAGTTTCGAATTTGAGCATCTCTGAGCATCACCCAAGTGAGTGGGCTGTCCTCCAGGCTGAGATACTCAGTGTCAAGGTAAAGACAAATATGGGATGGTAGGGGAACTCATCTACCCAGGATCATCCTCTATCCTTGTTTTGTTTTGTTTCGAGACAGGGTTTCTCTGTAGCTTTGGAGCCTGTCCTGGAACTCGTGCTGTAGACCAGGCTGGCCTCAAACTCACAGAGATCCACCTGCCTCTGCCTCCCAAGCCCTGGGATTAAAAGACTGGACCACCACACCCTGACGAATAGATCACATTTCAGCTGTATCAGAGGGAAGGGATTGCCACGGAGAACCTGACTTTTGGCCCCTTGAGCCAGCGCTGTGTGTGTGCTGCTGAGACAAGCATCCTCACCCACCGGGATCTCTCCAGCTAGCTTTGACTGTCAGGCATCTCATCAGTACGCTGGCGAGCAGTTAGGGAGATCAAATGCACAGAATGCTTGCTAGACTATCTAAGTACATCCTGAACGTGAACCTCTGAACGCAAGAAAGAAAGGAAGAAAGAAAGAAAGAAAGAAAGAAAGAAAGAAAGAAAGAAAGAAAGGAAAGAAGAAAGGAATGCAGGTTTTGAAAGCTGGCATCTGTCTCAGAGAAGATATCTCCTGAGAAGTACTTTCAGGAAATGTTGAGAGAGAGAGAGAGAGAGAGAGAGAGAGAGAGAGAGAGAGAGAGAGAGAGACTGTTCATTCATGATTGGAATTAGCAAGTGAGATGGCTTCTTCAAAGCTTTTGGGCTCTTTTCTAGTGATTCCTGGTTTTGAGCTGGTCACAAGGCCCTCTGTAATAAAGAAATATAATTGCCATTGTTTATTATTATCATGATAGCCACGTGTACTGCTAATGCTACATTCATTATTAAAGATTTAAATTTTAGACAAAGCTTGTCAAAATATGGTCCCTCTCCAGGTTATGTGTAAATCTGGTTAATAGTACGGTAGCAAGAATATCATATGACCAAGCATGATGGTGCGCACCTGAAATCCCAGCACTCAGGAGACTGGAGTAGGAGGATTGTGGGTTGGAGGCCGGCCTTGGCTATTGTAGGAGTCTATCTGAGAAAAAGCAACAAAACAATATTGAGCTAAAAGTGGGGGGGGGGGGTTTCTGTGCTGTGTGTATGGCCTGATGCAGTCACAGGGTCAGGACAAGCAGAACGGGGGGACCTGAGCGTCTGGAGAGGAACCATCATGACAGAAGCAGAGACTGGGCTGGTGCCATTCCGGCTAGAGGTCACATACCTTGAAGTCAGGCAGTCCCAAAGCTGGACAGCCACAGAAGCAGGGTGTCCTCTAGACCTGTCGGGAGGAGGCTCACATGACTCATTGTAACCTTCCAGGGCTGTGCAATGAGATGCCTTCTCTACTGTAAGACAGACGCTTAGAGCAATTGTTAGAGTATCTTCCTTCTCAGGCTTGGATAATCACCTGTCACCCAACAGTCCCAGCTGGGGAAAGGTGGGCCAAGAAGTGTCCAGGTGCTGGGCATGGTGGCATCTTCCTGCAACCGCAGCACTTGGGAGGCAGGAGCAGGAGAATGAAGAGTTCAAGGTCAACCTGGGCTCTGTCAGCTTTTCTCAGAACCTTGAGGGGTAAGGTGCAGCACAGGGTGCCCTCAGCTGGCTCCCGACACACACAGGACCCTGGGTTTCCTCCTCAGCACCACACACAGAAATAAAGAGGAGTCAGCTGTATCATCTTGCTGTGTGACAACACACCTCACAAGAAGCGAGTGTGAGGGAAGACTGGGTTAGGACCACTGGAACGTTTACAGCCCGTCATGGGTACAGATGGCATGGAGACAAATGCGTGAGGCGGCTCATCCCTCTCTGAGGGGGAGAGGGAGGAATGAATGTGCGCACTCAGCTGGCTCCTCCTTTTTATTTAGTCAGGGCTCCAGTCCACAGCATGCTGCCATTTCTTCTGGCCTCACATGCCCGGCTCTCCTGGTCACCAGCCTGTGATCTGTGAGCAACTGCTCCAACCTTTTGTCACACCTACGAGCTTGAACATCTTCTAACCTTGAACACTTTTTTAAAAAGTGTGTGTGTGTGTGTGTGTGTGTGTGTGTGTGTGTGTGTGTGTGTGTGCAGATGCCAAAATGCATGCGTGGAGGTCAGAGGACAACTATGGGCATCATTCCTTCCTTCCGCTGTACGGGACCTGGGTGCAGAACTCAGGTAGTCAGGATTAGCAGTGAACACCTTCACCTACTGAGACATCTCAGTGCGCCGACCAACCTCCAACTTGACTGCCCAAGCAAAATGGTTGTGCCCTGAACTTTGAGAAGAGTTCTCCTCGCCACTGCCTCCCAAGGTGACAGTCTTTGGTTAGCCTATAGTCTATCTCCTGGCGGCGGCGGCCTGTCTCCATATACTGAGCCTACCCACTCTACATGCAGAACTCTTTGATAAGCTGGGTGAACAGGACCCTCGTGGAGACACAGGTATGTGCAAGGGGCTGGGATGTGCGACTCTCTGGTGACGGGGAAGAGGGATCCGGAGGCTTCCCGTGCAATGACTTGTGTCCTCTGCCCCTGCTCAACACCCAGCTCAGATGTGCCACCCGCATCTCTCAATGACTGTGCCTCAACCTGCCTAACCTTGCGCTTCGGCTGGTCTGACGAGTCCCGGTTAATGAAGGGTAGGTGTGAGGTCATTTGGCATTCCGCTGTCAGGCACTCAGTTTTCCCCAGCCCTCCACAGCCAGGTGTTTCTCGGCACATGTATGTGGCCTGCTGCCCGTGGCCCAGTCTCGATATGAGACTTCAGGGGCTAACACTGGCATAGTGATTCTCAGGCTGGGACACAGCGTAAGTACCACACGGCGCCCCTTACCATGGTGGGTACATGTAGCATCACAGACTCTGTGAAGCTGACAGCATAGGCTTGAACAGCTGCCGTACCTGAGCTGGGACCTGCCACAGAGCCCTTTCTTCTTGGAGACCCTGCCTTAATGCTGGCAGCCTTTCATATGGGCGGGGTATTGGTCAAAACAGCATCCCCAGCTGTGGAATATGCTATCTCCAGTCCCAAAAGGAATTCCTACATGCTGTTCTCCCTATATCACTCTGGAGAATATCAATCATGTGTTCTTTATCCAAAATTCTTGAGAGTAGAGTGTTCCGATTTCAGGTTCTTCTGGATTTGGGAGTATTTGTACAGACATAATAAGATGTCTTAGGGATGGAAGCCAAGCTGAAACTCAAAATTCATTCATGTTTTATATATACTGTATACACAGAGCTTGAGGGCATTTGTACATTTTTTTTCTTAAAAAAATAATGTTATACATTGAAGCTTTTTTGGGGGGAGATTAGGGAGCTGGCTTGAGTTTGAATCACCAGCACTGACATAAAGAGCCTGGCATGGGTGTGCCTGTACCCCACATTGCGTGGCAGAGACGGGGGTTTCTGAGAACTCAATGGCTGGCCAGCCTAGTCAAAGCAGCAAGCTCTGGTTCAGTGAGAGACCTTATCTCAAAGTAATAAGGTGGGGAGTGACATCTAACAGCCTTCTTTAGCCTCAGCACACGCGCCCACACACACACGTGCATGCATTTTACACACACACACACACACACACACACACACAAACACGTGCGCGCATGCACACACCAATACAAGGTTTCATCTTTCACTTGTAGTATCAGGCCGGGACTCAAAAGCTTCACACTTTTTTGGTTAGGGATGGTCTATGAGATGCAGTAATTTCACCGTCTGTGAAGTATGTGCCCAAACCATGAGATCCCTCAAATTATTACTGGTTTGGCAAGCTCCCTGCCTCCTCTGTCTCTTTAAAAATGGGCTTTTTGGCATAACCAGATATCAACATGTAGAAGAATGAAATAGATCCATATCTATTACCATGTGCAAAACTCAAGTTCAAATGGATCAAAAACCTCAACATAAAGCTAGCCACACTAAACCTCATAGAAGAGAAAGTGGGAAGTATACTTGAACACATTGGCACAGGAGACCACTTCCTAAATACAACCCCAGTAGCACAGACACTGAGAGAAACAATTAATAAATGGGACCTCCTGAAACTAAAAAGCTTCTGTAAATCAAAGGACATGGTCAACAAGACAAAACGGCAGTCTACAGAATGAAAAAAGATCTTCACCACTCCACATCAGACAGAGGTCTGATCTCCAAAATATACAAAGAACTCAAGAAATTGGTCATCAAAAGAACAAATAATTCAATTTTTAAAAAATGGGATACAGAACTAAACAGAGAACTCTCAACAGAGGAATCTAAAATGACTGAAAGACACTTAAGGAAATGCTCAACATCCTTAGTCATCAGAGAAATGCAAATTAAGACAACTCTGAGATTCCATCTTACACCTGTAAGAATGGCCAAGATCAAAAACACTGACGACAACTTATGCTGGAGAGGCTGGGGGAAAAGGGAACACTTCTGCATTGCTGGTGGGAATGCAAGCTGGTACAGCCCCTTTGTATGTCAATGTGGCAATTTCTCAGAATATTAGGAAACAACCTTCCTCAAGACCCAGTAATACCCCTTTTGGGTATATACCAAAAGGATGCTCAATCGTGCCACAAGGACATGTGCTCAACTATGTTGATAGCAGCTTTGTTTGTCATAGCCAGATCCTGGAAACAACCTAAATGCCCCTTGACCAAAGAATGGATAAGGAAAATGTGGTACATTTACACAATAGAGTACTACACAGCAGAAAAAAATAATGACATCTTGAAATTTGTAGGCAAATGGATGGAGCTAGAAAACATCATATTGAGTGAGGTAACCCAGACCCAGAAAAACAATTATCACATGTACTCACTCATAAGTGGTTTTTAAACATAAAGCAAAGAAAACCAGCCTACAAATCACAATCTCGGAGAACCTAGACAACAATGAGGACCCTAAAAAAGACATATGTAGATCTAATCTACATGGGAAGTAGAAAAAGACAGATCTCCTGAGTAAATTGAGAGAATGGGGACCATGGGAGAGGGTTGAAGGGGAGGGGAGAGACAGGGACAGGAGCAAAGAAAAATGTGTAGCTCAATAAAATCAATAAAAAAATAAAAGGGGGCTTTTTACTCATCTGACACATTTTTGTGTATTTTGTTGTTGTTGTTGCTGTTTTGTTCTGTTGAGATAGAGTCCTGCTCAGTGACCCTGGCAAACAAGGTACTCACTACAGAGCCCAGACTGACCTTGGACGAGTGTTCCTCCGAGTGTTGGGTTATAGGCGTGCACCATCACACCCGCTGTCATCTGCTACATTTAGCAGGATGTCATTGAATAGAGAGAGAGAGACCCATGTGACGCTCTGAGGAATGCCCAGGTGACACAGATCCCTCTATATCAGGCTCAAGCAGGAAACAGAAACCACAAAGTCATCTGACCCCTAAAACTTTAATTAAGAAGAATCTTTGGGCTAGAGAACTGGCTCAGTTGGTAAAACACTTGCCATGCAGGCATGAAGACCTGAGCTCGGATCCCCGGCACCAATATAAAAGGCAAGTGTGTTCCTGCGCTCTGGAACCTCAGCACTTAGCCGGAGGTGGGAAAGAGAGGTGAATCCTGGAAGCTTGTCGATCAGCCTGTCTAGCCAATTGGTGAGCTCCAGTTGCAGAGAGAGCCCCTGTCTCAGAAAGTAAGGTGGAAAAGCAATTGAAGAAGATTTGATGTCTCTGCACACACAAATGTACAGGTGCCAATGCAGGTGTGCAAGGACACACACGTGAGCATGTAAACTTGTGCACAAGGTTAGGGACATAGCTCAGCTGGTAGAGGCTTGCTTAGTATACCCAGGCTCAGTTTTTTCCATCCGTTAGGCCTTGTTGCTGTTTAGCTCACGCCTGTAACCACAGCACTCGGAAGCAGGAGGACCAGATGTTCAAGGTCATTCTCAGGAGCCTGCATATTGTAGGGCAGCATTAAGCCTGGACTGGGCAGTGTTCGGGTAGAGAAAGTCCCAAGAAACACTGCTCCAAGCAAGGCAAAGCAGGCGGGTGGGTGCCCCACAGAAGCTATGGGCTCAAAAGCTGGATTCCCCGCAGTGCCAACCCCAGTGCAAATATCCTCAATGGGAAAGCCACAGCAAGGTAGACACCAGCACTGGGTATTCAGCTAGGGCCTAGAGCCCCTTTGGCATTCTATAAGAAAACACAAAGCCAACCACACCAGAACCAGCAGGGAAAGCCTCTTCCTTCTGTGTGCTCACTCCAGGGCATTGAGTGACAAAGTTTAACCACAGACTCCCGCTAAGATGAACCACTTACTGGACCCAGCTCCATTAGCACTGAGCAAGTGACGAAGGACTTGAGACGAAGGGCAGTAAACTGGCCAGGCACAGCGGCATAGACTGATAACCCCAGACCTTGGAAAGCAGAGACAGGAGGATTGCTGCAAGTGTGAGGTCAGCCTGGTGACTACACAGCTAATTCTAATCCGGTCGGGATTACAGAGGAAGCCTAAAGCTAAAATGGTAATAATAGTAATCATAATAGAAACTTCCACAGACTGGATTTTAACACAGGCTAGAAATTTTTAGCACAGTCGGGATTGTGAACGCTTGATATCGTTTTTCCAGAAAGGGAGAATCAATTCACAGCATGTTTCAGAAACCCTGAATCTCTTCCAGCAAAGACAGCGCCTCTGGCTTGGTAGGCAGTAGGGGCTGCTACTCCACGGAGCCTGCTCAGTGTCTCTTAAAGTCTACGCTCTGTGAGCCAGAGCGGCGATTACATGGAGCTATGAAGGGAACCCCTCTCCCGCCTCCTCCATATCCCTGAGAGAAGCCTTGTGCTCCTCAACTTTCCTATTTGCTTCTCACTTGGTGTGGAGAAGAGGAGGGGCTTCCCAGCTGCTATAGTTCCACTCCACAAGCCAACCTGTGTGTGTGTGTGTGTGTGTGTGTGTGTGTGTGTGTGTGTGTGTGTGTGTACTGGGATGAGGCAGGGATACTCAACTCTTGAATGTCTTCGATCACTCAGTCATCCTGACACACTGCTCTTGAATATGTCGATTTCAATTTGTTTTATATGGGAACCATGGAAATCATGGCTGTGTGGTGCTTATGAACCTGAGGGACTCCTGTCAGCCATGGGATGGGACTCCATGTCTGTCTAATGAGTCAGCGCTTCTTTCTAGATGGAGACAAAAGAAGGCCCCATACTAAATGAAGACCATAACATATACCCTTTAATAAAGCAGGCACTAATTATCCTGGGTTTATTTACTTATTCCTCATTTTTAAGGCATGGTCTCATATAGCCAGACTGGCCTTGAACTCACTTTGGAGCCCAGTAGAACCATGAACTTTTGGTCTTCCTGACTCTACCTCCCAACAGCTGGTATTCTAGAAATTACTCACCAGGCCTGGCTTCCTTGTATTTTTTGACTTAGCATAGAAGCACATTTCTCAAAAATTTGGAAGCTGTAGTCTAGATGAGTTGAGGGTCACCACCACCATGGCTTGGGTCCTCTGGAAATAAAGGCAGGTTGCAACAAACCAGGTAATATTAATCTTGTGCCTATACAGCAAAGGGCCAGTATTGTTCTGGCCTCTATTACTCTGGGTCTTATCAATTCCCATGACCATCAGTGGGCCTGGCTCTGTAAGAGCATGTTGTGGGGCTGGAGAGACAGCTCAGTAGTTAAGATTGTGAGCTTTGCCCACGCCAGGTGCTCACAATCACTGTAACCTCAGCTCCAGAGGAATCCAGTTCCTCTGGCCTCTGAAGGCACCTGCAGGCCCAGACCTATACCCTCACATAGACACACATATAATTAAAAATAATAAAAAGAAATCCAGCACCCCATGTCCCTCACGCTGGTACCTACCGGCTATGTCTTGCAGGTCCTTTGGGGCGCTTTCTCTTTTTTCCTCATTAGGTCGTCTACCTGACTGAGTTACACTGTGACTTAATCCTGGTTTTTATTTAGCTTGTATTTATGCCAGGAGAGAGTTTAGAGGACAGACATTCTGTTACATGTTAGTCTAGGGGAAGGTTGTATTTTCTTCCAAAAGAGATCGACAAGGGTGCTCCTGCAGGCTCAGAGCTGAGCTGCCTTGCTGGGAAGCTCGGCCTTTGGTGCTACTGAGCAAACTCCATTCAGTTTGGAGTGTCTTGGTGTTCTGAACACCTGACACGCCACACCAAACATATCACATAGCATGCCAGTGACCTTAACAACCGACTCCTGCCGTGTGGACTGACTGTGCACAAGTGATCACAGGTGATAGGGCCCTCACTTACTAGCGCTAACACCCTGCTCACTCTCTGCTCTCTTGGACGATTTTTTTATTTATTTTTATTTTATGTGCATTGGTGGTCTGCCTGCAGGTATGTCCATGTGAGGGAGCTGGATCAGTTAGAATGGAGTTACAGACAGTTGTGAGCTGCCATGTGGGTCCTGGAAATCGAACCCAGGTCCTCTGGAAGAGCAGCCAGTGCTCTTAACCTCTAAGGCATCCCCAGTCCCCTCTTCTTGGTCTATTACTAAGACCAGTTGTCCTGGGTTGAAGGTCATAAGCAGCAAAGAATCTGTTTACTAGAATGTTCTATCAACACCTGCCCAGGCTGGAGCCAGGAAAAGCTGGGCCTCCGTTCACCATGAAACAGCCTGGCAGAGCTGGGCTTCTTCTAAAGTTAACATGAACCATATGAGTGTCTGTGCGGCCAAGAGGACCTGGCCTGTATTCCCACATCTCTATCAGTCGTTGAGTATGGGACTTCCCAAAACAGGAGAATTTATTTATTTTTGGTTTGTTTTTGAGATGGTGTCATGTAGCCCAGGCTAGCCTTAGACTTGCACAATAGCCTAGGATGATCTTGAACTTCTGATTCTTCTATCTCTACCTCCTGACTGTTGGAATTATAGGCATGTGCCACCATGAAGAGGGGGACTTTTGTAGCTGAGGCTATCCCTGAAGGTCTGAACAGCCAAGGGCCTGTCTGGAGAGTTCCCCAGTACTGGGCATGTCCTCCCTGAAGATCTGGGCAGCACATCTTCATGTCATCACACACTGTAGCATGGTGATTTAATGTTTTGATAACCAAACATAAAATGCATGCTATGTGTCAGGCGGCGGTGGCACACACCTTTAATCCCAGCACTTGGGAGGCAGAGGCAGGCAGATATCTGTGAGTTCAAGGCCAGCTTGATTTACAGAAGAGATCTTCAAGAAACCCTGTCTTGAAAAACCAAAAAGGAAAAAATAAAAATAGAAAAGAAAGAAAATAAAGTATGCTATGTAATTGTACACATTCTAAAGATTTATTTCTTTTTACTTATGTGTGTGTATGTGTGTGTGTGCATAGTTATATGTAGCACATGCATGCAGGCGCTCATAGAGGGCAGAGAGTGCCAGATCCCCTGGAATTGTAGTTACAAGCAGTTATGAGCCACCAAATGTGGATGCTGGGTACCACATCTGGATCCTCTGCAAGAACGGTAAGCGCTCTAACCACTGATCCAGTCCTCTGGCAATTATACATATTTTTCTTGATGTGTTTAAAAACGTTATCTGAAAAGGGATTTCCTGAGATGTTAAAGGATTCTATGGTGTAAAACAGGTGAACCACTGTACTGTGGCTGCTCTGATGTGTCAACTTGACACAGCTACAATCATCAGAGAGGAAGGAGCCTCAGTTGAGGAAATGCCTCAATGAGATTCGGTTGTAAAGCATTTTCTCAATTAGCGATCAATGAGGAGGGCCCAGGCCATTGTGGGCGGTGCCATCCCTAGGCAGGTGCTCCTGGGTTCTATAAGAAGGCAGGCTGAGCAAGCTATGAGGATCGAGCCAGTAACCAGCATCCCTCCATGCCCTCTGCATCAGCTCCTGCCTCCAGGTTCCTCCCTGTTTAAGTTCCTGTCTTCTGGTGATGAACAGCAATGTGATAGTGTAAGCCAAATAAACCTTCTTCTTCCCAACTTCCTTTGTGGTCATGGTGTTTTGGTGCAGCAATAGAAACCTAACTAAAATGATCACTCTCTGATAACAGAAGTATGAGCATGACCTTCTTTCTTAGGAGAAACTGGCTTCATCTTTCTCTAGTAGCTTTCCACCCTCTGTCCTCCATGGTCTCCCAACACACTCATCACATCCATACAGTCTCATAACAGACTCAAGTTCAGTTTTCGTTTTCCCAGGGTGCGTTTAGCTCCCACCAACGAAGGTGGACAGTGGCATTTACTAAAATCCAGAACTCACAAGTCTCCTACATTTATTAATCTTTCAGTTGGGGATGACCATATAACTAAAGTGATCCCATGCCAGCCTCCGGGACAACCAGTACCTCCTCCACACACTTCTCCCCTGCCTCCAGATGGATCCATAAGTAACAACCCAACCTCGTCCCCACGAAGAACAAGGCTCTGAGAAGTGGTAGAGGCATACAATGGAAGGCGCCTGTTTCCATAATCTCTCAGGGAGGGAGAATTTACATACCCTGACCTGGAGTGCGTACCTGTACCACTGGAGTCTGGTTGGAACCATTAGTTAGGATCTGTCTGTCTCAGTATCTCAGGTTTTGTGTGCGTGTGTGTGTCTGTGTGTGTGTGAATACATTTAGTGGCAGAGCTTCCAGACTATCGATCTGGGGTGCCCGCAGCTCATCACTACATAACCCCATCTGAGACTATTCAATAAAGGAACTGAAGCCAGGAAAAGGTAATGAATTTGTCTAACCTCACATGTGATGGCTGAGATTGGGCACACAGTTCCTGCTACCCCTGTCCATTTCCTTTCCCTTATGCTAATTTGCCTTCTACAGTCCTGCATGTGTATGTTTGTGCTGGACCCAAGAGGCCAAGAGCTTTCTATTTCAGCAGGAGGGAGGGGCAGAGGGATGGAAGGGGATACATTTTCTTGGCCTGCATTAGCGAGCCATTAGCTACCCACAGTGATCAAATTATCTGGAATGAACACTCAACTCCACATCACATACATTTAAAGGACAGACTCGCTCACAACTCTTTCTAGCATTCATTACCTCCATTTAGTGTGGGCAAATGTGAACATTCGGTATCGGGGGACTACAGTGTCATTAGGTCCTTGACAGTTCTCCATCATACTCTCTACTAAGGGCTCATAATGATAAGTTTGAATGTGAAGGAGTGTCACTTTGATGGTTCCAGATGACACATATTAAGAAAATAAAGTGTAACAAAAGCATTGACCTTGAAAATGATAATGACATAAATACAATTTATCATTTAGTGAGTGCAAGTTGTTACTGTATAAGAAACCAGACACACACACACACACACACACACACACACTTACTTATTAAATTGCCATAGTCAGCTTTTGTCATGCTAACAACCAGCTCCCAAAATCTTGGTGGCTTCTGCAACAAATTTTAACTTTTGCTCATGTTGTATGTACTAGGCCCTTAGGACTTTCCACTCCAGGATCTGGGCTGTGAGAGCAGCCCCAGGCAACATGTCTTTTTAGTAGTGGGAAGGAAGTCAAACACAGAAACTTGCCATGCCTTATGTTTCTGTTTGGACAGGTCCGCATCACGTACAAGGGTGTATGATTCCCCACCCAGGAAAAAGCAACGACTGGAGACAATAATAAAATGCCAGCCCTGCAAGTTCCTCTTCTCGGGAACAATTTGGCTAAGTTCCTTGGTAGAGTTCAGAAATATCCCTTCCACTTGGGGCGACAGGAAAATGCTTTGTTAAAATCTGAGCTTGATTTTGAAGGTTAGGTAGGTATTCGTGGGTAGGAGAAAGAACAGGGAACTTGTCGGCAAAAGGAACCTCAGAGCACAGAGGTAAGGAAGGGATTTAGTTAAGCAGCCTAGCCACAGAGTTGGTGATCTAGAAAAGTGGAACGGAGGGGTGTTTTGATCAAGGGGCAAATTGAATGCTGGGTCAAGGAGTCTGAGTGCACCTGTCTGGTAGCTGGGAGCCATCTTTGGGCGAGAGACTGCCATGAAGGAAGGGATCACATCTGAAAACTGATCTGACCAGGAGTGCAGGTGGGCGGAGAGAGGAGAGACCACTAAGGTCCTAGATGTCAGAACAGGGTGGTAAGGGCTAGAACAAAAGCAAGGTCAGACCTAGAAGTTCAGAACCCGAGGCTTAAGAAGTGAGAGCTGCTTCCATCATCTACCCAGAGCCCCCAAGACAATACAGTAATTAAATCCATAGGAAAAAGTTGGTGGCGCCAGAAAATTGAGCCCAAAGCCTTGCATATTATTTGGTTCAAAGATTTTTCCATGTTTTGCTGCTAAGTATGCATGCATGTAAGTATGTGTACCACGGGCATGCCTAGTGCCCTTAAAATCTGGAAGGTGTGGGACCCCCCCCCCACCAGATCTGCAGTTATAGACAGTTGTGAGATGCCATTTGGGTGCTGGTCCTTGCATCTGAACAGGCTCCAGCTGTCCAAGAGCTTTGGGCTTTGGGGAGATGAGAAACAAACCACAGCCACAGCCCACGGCTACCTGGCTAGAAAGAGGACTAATGCCCAATTTCCACGCGAAAGCCTGACATCCAGCAGGTGGCCATCTCCAGCAAGCACCTTAAAAATTCAGCTCTCAAAGGTGTCTCAACAAACGAGATAAAAATAACTCTGTGAAAATGCTTTGCAGTGTGGTAAGCCATCATTAAAACTTATCTATTTGAAGATTTTTCTTCCCTAGGGTCATGGTTAAGATACCTAGTGGGTTTGAATGCTCCTTGATTTAAAAAAAAAATATTTTTTTTGCAAGAAAATTCTAAACTGTATTACGATCAAAGTTAATCTGTTTCAAGCGGATTTGTCAAAGAAATAATTCACTTTGGCCATTAACCAAAAAAGGGGGGGGGGCGAGAAGAAAGCAAGCAAACAGCGGCCCTTGAAAAAGTGGCCTTTATCCAGAGGATCACATTTTGGGAGACGCCAGCAAGAGGCCTCGGGGGTCCAACGAGTACGGCCGGGCGAGCCTGCAAAGGTGAGCTGAAAAGCCAACAAGGACCTGCACGCCGCTCCGCCTCGAACCCACGGGGACAGAGGGAGGAGACCCCTGGACTAGACAAAGGCTGCAGCCCCAGGAGGCCGGGGTGCGCGTGCGCCACGGAGCACGCGCGTGCGCGCGGCGGTCAGCGCGGAGGCCCGAGGCGTGGCGGGACCCGAGAAGGGAAGCGAGGAGCAGGGCGAAGCCTGGCGGCGCGGGGATGGGGAGGGAGGGCTGTGGGTCGCTCGCGCGCGCCCTCTGGTGGCCGGAGGGGGAGGCGCCCCGCAGGCCTCACTGCCCGCCCCTCCCCTCGCGAGGGTCGCGCTCCCGTGGCTCGCGCCTGCGCCGCCCGCCGGCCTCGGGAACGCGCTCTCTCGGCGGCGCGCGCGCTCCCAGTCTCCGCCACCCACCAGCTCCGGCACCAGCAGCAGCGCCGCCGCCACCGCCCACCTTCTGCCGCTGCAGCCGCCACAGCCACCTTTTCCTCCTCTGTCCTCGCCTTCTGTCGATCATCAGGTAAGTGCCGCAGCTCTGAAATCCGATCCCCATCTGCCCCCTGTGCGTCATCCTCCTGCCGCCCCTCGCCCCAATATGGATTTAGGGCGCTGGGCATCAGTCAGACGCAACGGAGGGGGCCTCGGCGCTAGGGAGCTGGGAAGGAAACGCGTGCAAAAGATGTACGCACGCGGGTGAATGCGTGTGTCTGTGTGTGCTGGGGTCCGCACCATCCATTCCACGCAAACGGGGGGGAGGGGGCGTCTGTGCCAGCAGGGTGGGGCGCGGATGGCGGTGACCTAAGGGAGGGGGTTTTTCTGTGCTCTGGATCGCAGCCTTTGCCGCAATGGGCGTGGGTCTGTGTGTGTGGATGGGGGTCCAATGATGACCCCCGAAACTGAACCTGAAATCAGATTTCTCTGTCCCCGATTGCCATCAGTCCCAAGGAAGGTGTGGATTGGATCCTAGAAAAGATGACTGCCTGCATGCCTCTTCCCACACCTCCCTGACAGGGACTCTGACGGGCCTTCACTGGCCCTGATTTAAGGCGGTGTCCCGCCCCCTCCCCTTTTCCTCCTTCAGAAGCCGGCAGGGGACATTTGGGGGCTGGGAGGAATCGAGGGGATGGGGAGGGGTCCAGGCGCTGTCACTTTAGCCGCCCTTCCCCCTGCGCGCGCTTGGTACAGTGACAGGGGCAGCCCGGTGCCCGAGAGAAGGTAGTGCGCGGATCCCAATGTGGAAGCTCGAAGGCAGGGATCGATCACCTGGCCTCGCGGTGTCTGCGGGCTTGCCAGCCGCGGTTCCCCGCTCGAGGGCTCGCACCGTCACAGCCCAGCACAGACCTGCGCAAGGGCTGCAGGTGCATTTCAGGGCGGATTCCTTTCTCTGCGTTCTGCTCCCGGCTCCCGGCTTGTGCGCTCCCTGTCGGAGGCACGAGCTGGCGCGCAGGGCTCGCCCCTCACTGCGGCAGTGGGTGTGGACCTGGGTGGGAGAGGAGGGGGAGAGTAGGATGTGTCTCCTCCCCGCTGCTACCCCTCCCCCGGTTTTTTCCCCCTCTGAACGCGAGGTGCCATCTTTTTGCGGCGAGTCACGTCTCTATCGTAGCGTGCCAAGTGCTGTGGCCGGGCTTTGGAGGACCCGCAGAGAAGAGCAGGGGCATGATGATCTTGGCGTTTAGCTTCTGCGCCATGCTCACCCGGTCTTTCACCTGGGGTCTTCGTAGGGAGCTTGCTGCTTTGTTCGTAGAGGTTGTGTGATTTAGGATCTGCCCTCCTAGCCCTGGTTTTTTGGCTTTCGTTCGACGAGGATATTTACCCACGAGCGGCGCGCAACTCCGTCGTTTTTTTTTCCCACACCACTCATTTCAGACCCTTTGTTGGATCTACTGACCTGCTGGGGTCTAGTCACAGCCCCCAGGGCACGCATGAAATGTATGTGACCCCGCGCATCCCTCTCCCCCAGTTCGGCACAGCTTCAGGGAGCGTTAACTGAGCCACACGCGTGGTATTCGAGGTGGATTCTCGTGTGCAGGTGTACTCAGAGGAACCACATCCCTCCCCACATCCAGGGAGTCCTGGGGACAACACCCCACCATGTTTCACTGCTAGGGGCTCCATCCCCTTCGGGAATGGGGGAGATTCGGCAAACCTGGCTTCCCCACCACCACCTTTGAGACCTCTTGCCTCTCCCGGTGGGAGAGTGTGAGGAGGGGCCCCTGGGATGCAGCGGCCACACCCATCCCTCCCAACCCGTGGGGAAGAGGGGGGCGGGTTAGGGGTTGCCATGGGAACCATACCAGCCAGAGGAGGAACCTCTGGGCGTTACCCGGCCCCTTACTCAGCAGAGAGTCGGAATCCTGGGGTAGACTGTCAGTGCCAGCTTGTCCTATTGGAAGACTCCGGGGAAGGAGCTCCCCATCCCTGACCTGAGCATTAGTCTCATCGGCACTGGCAACCACAGCCATCCAGATAGGCACATCTGCTGTATTTTTATTATAGGCATACTGACTGATATTATTTTGTTAATATTATTTAAATGAGGGACTTCCACTTAAAAGTCCACATTTACAACCCCCCTTGAAACCGGAGAGGGATGGAAATCGAACAGGTCCTAGCAGCCTCCCCCATCCTGCAGTAAGCCCCAGTCTTCGAGGTTTTCTGGTTAATTCTACAACTGAATACTGGTGCAGGCGTGCAGTTTTGAAACCAAGCGAACACCTCTTAAGGGCCGAATCGCCCACGTCGGCTGCCCAGCTTGATCTGCATTTCTGAAAATGTCTCGGCTGTGAGTGGAACGCCCTCTCCCGGCCAGACCGCGGCCTGAGGCTGTGGCGTCGTGCCTGGGCCCGCCCGATAGAGATTTCGAGCAGCTGAAGGATGGATTCAAATATGACCCATCCCTCGCCCCATGACGGACTGCTGGGAGCAGGATTCTTAATCCTGAAGAAGCCAGGCTCTTGGCGTGGGCGCGGAATAGGGAAGCCTGAGAGGGAGGTTTTCTATTGTGGCCAGTTGGGCAAAGGTGTCACAGTCCTGTAGGTGGGAGATCGATGGGAGGGGAGGAAGGAGAACATTTCACCAAGTGCAGAAACAAAGCACGGACCACGCGTCTTCGAACTCGCTCCATTTTGCACGTATTGGCGGTCGTGTGACGTACTGTGGTCGCCAAGGCCTGGGTTGTTAATGAAAGATCATCAGAGGTTGCGGCCTGGCCCTTCTGCGGAGATTGAGAGGTTCCGTTCCTGGCTCGGCCCTAGCTTTAACAAACCTGCTTCACTTCAGAGCTACGAGTTTGTGCTGAAGCCGAGGCTGTGGCGTGCTGAGCCACCCTGGGCTCATCCAAAGGAGTTCAAGTACCCAACAAGAGCTAAGATTTCAACCACTACCTCAGCAGATGGGTGAGCCCTTTTATGTCCCCCGAGTCCCTATTCACTCTCTAACGCTCAGAAACTTGTAGCTCCGAGTCTTTTTTTCCGGCTGGTTAGCATTAGGTGGATGGTGGGAGCTGGAACAGACAAACCATTCCCTCCAGATCTCTTTTGGCACCCGCCTGGGCTTTTCAGAACTGCCCAAATTTTGCAAGATCCCTGCCCTGCCCCTTCAATTGTCGGGTCTCAAAGCAGTAAAGGAAGTGTGGACCTTCTGTAGGTTAATTCTGTGGTTACAGTTCTGAGATGTCATCTGTGTTTGATGCTGCCGTTTGCGTCTGCCACATAAGAACTGCTTGCCTACTCGCCATTTTGCAAAGCTTCTCTAAATAAATGGTTATCCAGCTAAGTGTGCTCGTCCCTCCCCCAGCTGCCTGCAATGCCTGCTGATTTTTGTGCACCGTTTGCCTTGCTGGCAGATGTGTATAGATTATAGCAGTAACCTGGCTTGGCTTTGGAGGTCATTTTAGGATGATTTGAGTATTCCTTAGCTTGGTTAGGTTTTTTTTTGGCGGGGGTGGGGGTGGGGGTGGGGGTGGGGGGAGCTAAGTGACATCCAGCCCGTGGTGTGGCTATCTGGCCCTGCACAGACCCTGTACACACACATGCATGGTGGTGGAAGGGCGTGGTTCTTAAGTGGCTTCTAGTGTCAGGCTCTGTTCCCTAGAGATGAACAAAGGAAACAGATAGTGCCCAGGAATTGCAAGAAGAAAACTTAGTAATGCTTTGATTGAGGTGAGGCCAGGCTTGTTCCCACCGGGAAAAGGAGCCCTTGTACTGAGCAAGCTCTTTGACCCCCTCGTCCTTGGAAGGCTAGACAGGGCTCTGGTGCCCTTTGTGTAGACTGACTTTTCCTGCTCCCCCTTTTAACATCAACACATCCGGTCCATTGATTTAAAACTTTAAGGATTTTTGTTTTTCTCCATCTCTCCTCAGCATGTTGTATGTGACTTTTGTGATTCCCTGGCTGTGTGTGAAAAGATGCATTGTCTTTCCAATTGAATATATGAACCTTTCCAACAATGTCTTCCCTTCTATGTGTTTAGTTAAGATTTTTTTGATCCCCTCCTAAAAAGGAATCACTTCAAAGGAGATTGTAAAAAAAAAATAAAATAAAATATTCTTAGAGATTTACTACAGAGCTAGACATATAATAGGTATTTGGCCCATAATCATTTAACAGATAAGTGAATAAAATGGAGAGACAGAGGTCAGGAGGGTATCAGAGAGAAAGTAGAGTGGGATGCATAGTCAAGGTCACAGCATCTGGGAAGCCTGGGGACAAATCCAATCTATTTTCCCGCGTGTCCAGCTGGTGCCCAGACAGCTTCCTGTGATCTACTGCTGCTCCCATAGCTTCCACAGGTGGCTCCCCTGCCCCTTGTTGGTAAAAAAGGAAGCGTAGAGAGGGGAGAAGAGGCCACCTATGGGGTGATCACAGTCCTGTTGCAGGTGTCTGGAATGCAGGTGGGAACCCTCACCCTCTCCTCTCCCTCCACTGTCCTCATTCATCAACACTTCCGAGACCGTCATTTCTCTTCACCCTCAGAAGCACCCCTCTGGCTACTCAACCCACAGGAGTTAGGGGTATCTGGCCAGGAGAGAAAGAGAGACGTCCCTAACTGCTCAATGGATCTTTTCCTGGAAAATCATGGTCCTCAGATGGTGGCTGAGATGCCTGGAAAGTAGTTGTGTCAAAGAGGGTGGCTGCTGGCATCTTGTGGGTAGAGGCCAGAGATGCTGGTACACATTACAGAGCAGTCCCCAAATGGCACTGGCTTGGGGAAGCCCTTTTGTAGAAACGGTCTTTCTTTGGCACCTTTTATCTCAGTTATATGCATTGCGTGTCTTCTAGGACTGCAGGCTGCTGGAGGTGACCTCATATGGTCCTCACAGCTACCTCACTTACAGAGTGTAACTGTTACCATCCCTGAGAGACAGATGATGCAGTCAGAGAGATTTCATAACCAGCGCAGGATGCTCAGCACGTGGCATACAGCTAAGCTCCATGAGGTTTAATAGACCTTTGTGGGCTAACCTGGGAACCTAGTCAGGCTTTCCAACCACCCAGTCTTTTTGCAAGAACCTGATTGCATCACAGGCTAGACTAAGTTACAGGTGTATGGATTTAAGTGGTCAGTGTCTGATTTTGACATCTGGAGCAAAGGACTTTGCTCCATCTTGGTGCTCTGCTTATCAAACAGAGAGGGAATCTTCCCCGAGGACATTAACCCCCACCTGATTCAGGGGTCCTGGACTCATTTTGTGAAGGGGCAGCCAGGTGTGATTGACTCAGAGACAACTATTAATTAAGACTGGGGATGGAGGGCTGGGAAGATGGCTCAGCTGTTAAAATGCCTGTCCCCAGCATGAGGACCTTCCTGAGTTCAGATCCCCAGCCCTTACATAAAAGCTGAGTGCTGTGGTATGTATGTATCTGTTACCCTAGTGCTGGGCAAGGGTGGACACAGGAGGGCCCCTGATGCTCTTTCCAGAAAGTTTGGTCAGATTCACGACCTCCGGGTTCACTGAGAGATTCTGTCTCTACAAATAAGGTGGAAAATGATGCAGGAAGACACCCAATGTGAGCATACGTACAACTATGCCTATACACACACACACACACACACATGCGCGCACACACACTCAAAGCATATATATACAAAGATTGGAGATCAGTCGGATTCAGCTGTGGTGGGGTGAAGTCATGAAGTGTTGGGGGATGTCTTAGATGCTGTCCCTCCCAGGGGTAGAGCACTGGCACCCATAGCTGAGGCCCAGCTCTGAAACATATGTAGAATTGTGGGCACAAGAAGCCTTCATTTCAAGCATCCCGGGTCTTCCTGAGCAACAGTGGCCCTGAAGGCTGTGCTGGCTGCCTGGTGAGACCCTGAGCTGCATTTACGTTGTTTCTGGTGCTACGGAGACTGCTTGGGCCACAGGCTCACTGCTGCTCTCTGTGAGGTGACTGCAAGGGAGCAAGACTCCCGCCTACCACCCCCCCCAGTGCCAGGGACGGAGCCCACTCTGTCACACTTGCCTCACTCACTGCTATCACTTTGCCAACCGAGTGGCTAGCCAGGAATTTCTTCCCTGCCTCCAGCTGCTAGACTTCGTGGGGAGGCAGTGTTGAGTTCACCCCAGATACCTGTGGCATTCTGGATTGTTCCGTAGGGGTGTGCATAGAATGGGCTTCTGCAAAATAAGATCTCAAGTGACTTCCAGGCCATTATCTTAACCTTTTCTCTCTGCTCATGGTCCAGCAGGCTCTTCACTGAGCCCAACCAGCTACTCAATAGGAAATCCCAGGAAATGTATCTTGTACCTCAGCTACTCAAGGAGCTGGTGTAAGTGCCTGGAGAGCAGATGCCCAGCACAGAGCAGTGGCCTGCAAGCAGAGGTCATTTGGTTTAGAGTCCTTGGATGCCAGTCCCATCTCCCCCAGCAATCCAACATAAGGTGGTGCTTAGCTTCTTGGGGAGTTTTTTTTAATATATTCATATGTGACCCAGGGTATAATAATGCCTAACTAGAAGGTTCCCAAGGAGTTTAAATGAGGTGATGGGTGCTCACCATGGCCTGGCACGTGACTGCTCAGCAAATGGCATCCTTTAACAGGATCCTTTGGACAGGCACCTGTGATATAGCATATGGAGGTATCTTGAGCCACTATTGGAATATGCTGTAATGGATAAATTATACCAAGTAGGAACGAAGCCCAGATCCTCTGGAACTAGGCATTGTTGTCTGGGCAGAAGTGGATCTCCAAGATCACACACACCCAGGTTTAAATGTACACACAGGACTCTTGCCACAGCAGGGACTTATCTGTTGTCCTGCTTCTGTCTGCTTCCTTCCTGAAGCCCGCTCCATGCCAAGAATAAACTGCGAACTCCCCACACCAGCCTTCCCTGCATGCCCCGCACTGGCCCGCCCTCCCTCCCTCCCTCCCTCTCTCTGTCCCTCCCTCCCTCCCTCCCTCCCTCCCTCCCTCCCTCCCTCCCGGAAGGGTGACCTGGCTCCGTGTGTCAGGCCCAGAGGGCTTCTGATTTACTCATTCAATAAAAGCCACTGCTAAGGACTGAGAAAATAATGGCGGTAAAGGGAAGGCCCTGCCTGTGGGGAGATTTCGAAAGGGGTGATTCCCATCCTGCAGAAGCCAGTAGGTGAGCGGCCTTCATGGCAAATGATGTCAAAAGACAGAGTAATGTTAAGTAAAACACACTCCTGGGAGATAGAACCTGGGGATTCCAAACACCCAATAAGCAGAGCCGTGTGTGATTCAATATAACATGCTAAAGAAGTCTTCTCTGCCACGGGATCAAGACTAAGATCAGGATACATCAGTTTTTGAATCATTTTTAATTTTATTTGTTTGTTATGTGTGTGTGAATGTGTGTCATGTATGTAAGGGTGCCCTCAGAGGCCGAAGAGCATCTGATCTCCTGGAGCTGAACTTACAGGTAGTTATGAGCCACAGGTATGAGTGCTGGGAACCAAACCTGAGTCTTCTACAAGAACAGGACGGGCTCTTAACCACATAGTCATCTCTCCAGCTTCTTGAGCGTGTGTGTGTGTGTGTGTGTGTGTGTCTCACATGTATTTATTTACTTAATGTGTGTGTATGCATGCCACAGTTCACTTGCAGAGTTTATAGAGCAGTTTGTGAGAGTCAGTTCTCTCCTTCCAGCATCTGCATCCTGGGTCTCAAACTCAGGTCATCAGGCTTGGGAACAAGCGCTGTACCTGCTCAGACATCTCACTGAACCATGCTTATACTTTTTTGGGGGGAAAATGTATTTATGTGTGTGCAGGCTTGTGTGGCGTATGTGTACACATGGATGGATATGCAGTGGAGGCCAGAGGACAACACCAGGTGCCTTCCTACATTGCTTTCTACCTTATTTGTTTGTTTACTTATTCAAAAGTTTTTATTTTATGTCCGTGGGTGTTTGGTCTACCTGTAAGAGTGTGCACCATGTATGTGACTGGTGTCCACAGAGGCCAGAAGAGAGTGTTGGATCCTCTGGGACTGGAGTTACAGATGTTTGTGGGATGTGATGTTACTGCTGGGGATCAAACCCAGGTCCTCTGGAAGAACAGCTAGTGCTCTTAGCCATTGAGTCATCTCTCCAGCCCCCTATTTATTTTTTTTATTTTTTATTTTTTTTTTTGGTTTTTCGAGACAGGGTTTCTCTGTGGCTTTGGAGCCTGTCCTGGAACTAGCTCTGTAGACCAGGCTGGTCTCGAACTCACAGAGATCCGCCTGCCTCTGCCTCCCAAGTGCTGGGATTAAAGGCGTGCGCCACCACCGCCCGGCCCCCCTATTTATTTTTGAGGCAACATCTCTTGATGAATCCAGAGCTAGGTAATTGACTAGACTGGCTGGATCATGAGTTCTGGGATCTCCTGTCTCCATTCCTGCCTGAGCTCACCTGTTGGGGTTACAGATGAGCATCAGTAGCTCTGAGAACCTAAAGTAAGGGTTCCTAGGCCTGTTGTGACTGTTTGGAAACCAGAGACTGAGGTTGGGTGTCTCCCTCTATGGCCCCACATTTAATTTTTTTTTATTTTATATGTATAAACGTTTGTCTGCATGTATGTCTGTGCACCATGCATGCAGGCAGAAGAGGCATCAGATGCCCTGGAACTGGAGTTACAGTTTTGAGCTGCCGTGTGGGTGCCAAGAATCAAGCCCAGATCCCATGGAAGAGCAGGCGTTGCTCTTAATTGCCAAGCTACTTCTCCCGCCCCTCCATGCCTTCCCTGAGAGCTCCATTTCCAGTAGACTGACTAGCCAGCAGGGTCCACTTGTCACCCCTCCCCCACTGCCCGGTCAGTGTTGGGGTTAGGGACAGATGCTGCCACCGCTGGTTTTTATGTGGGTGCTTGGGTCTGAACCTGGCTCTCCATGCTTGTGTGGCAGGCCCTTCACCCACTGAGCCACCCCCACCAAGCCTCAGGAACACTTATTTCACCAAGTTATTTCTCTTGTCAGGTCCTTCCTTGGTAGCCACCCTCAACCCCCAAAAAAGGGGGTTACAGATGAGCTAACCATCTGAGACCAGTCCTAAGAGAAGCTTAAAGACTGTCTTTAGTTACACACACCCATAAATGTGAATATTTGCTATTGAATGTCTGAAGTTTTTATATTGAGTTTGCTGAAAACCTGGTCACTTTTTAACTTTGATATTGGCAGTGCTTCAGAATTCAAGTACATTTATGTTACTAGTCAGAGGAAAAGTTGGCTATGTGAATTCAACAGCGTAACCACCAGATGCCTCTGGGGCACAGTGGAAACCACAGTAGGAACAGGTCTCTTTCAAAGCTGCCCATGGCCTAGAAGACTTGGACAGCATTTGGGGAAACTACCAGCCTATTCCCTGCTTAGTCTTTTCCCAAAAGAACACAGGAAATACTGCATGGCCTCAATCTGTTCTGGGCACACCGGTTCTGCCTCAGCCCCATACCTACGCAGCCAGATCAGACTAGGAAGATAAATTTTGCACACACACACCAAAAAAAAAAAATCCTAAATTTGATCAATGGAAGATCCTTACACACTTCCAAGACCTTCTTTAAGCCTGTTGAATATTCTCCTCCAATAATCCCTGGGAATGACAGGCCTCCCAGGTGGCTCAGTGCTGGGCTCCTCCTCCAGGCTCCAGAGTCCCTCCCTTGGCTGTGCCTGGGAAAAGGCTAATCATGGCTGCGCTGTTCCCTGCAGAGTGCTAATGAGAACTGAGCGCACTGAAAATGCTTGCCTTTTGGTGTCACAAAAACATAAACAATCACATCCTGGTGCTTAATGGCTGATGGAGAATTGCAGAAAAAATATCTTTTGATAAGCAGAATTCGTGCTATAAGTTGACAGTCAGGACCAAGGCTAAAAATAAGACATTAAAAGATTTGATCCATCATTTGTCGCTGGCAAGATTGAATTAGAGAAGCCAGTGATCCGCTCACCACGTAGTCTTGGCCATCATCCCCTGCTGCATCCCGAATTTATTACATTTCCCAATGACCAATAAGAGATGTTCGGCAAAAAAGGAGAATTCCTGGACCTCTATGCTTTGCCTGTGAAGTGGGAATGATTCCGTCTCCCCTTGAAGTGGAGTGGATGGTAAGGCCTCAGCCTCAGTTTTCACAGAACTTGAATGAAACGATCCATAGGAATTCCTTCGGGCATCTCAGAAGTCAGTGCTCAGGGAGGGGTTGACTCCCAGCAGCCACTGCGGATGCCTGATCAGAGGTCCCTCGTGGGCTGAGTGAGCCCGATGCCTGACATGGTACAGCTGCTGCCACCCTGTCGCTGTTTCCAGCCAACCGGGGGCAGCTGGTCCCCTGTGGTGAACACCAGGTCAGCACAGGCTGTACCCAGAAGGAAGAACAGGTGGCCAAAGTCCAATCTGAACTAGCCGCGTCTGTCCCCATTTTAGAGAGGAGGAGACCCAAAGTCAGGGTGCAGGGCACTAGGTGTGGTAACCTCCAGTGATTCCTAGCCCATGCCAATGCTGGCTTCTCCGGAAAGGGGCTGGGACTTCCTCTCGGGCTCAAACTGTGACCCTTGAATGGAATTTCCTGGGAGCGTTCCTATTTTTTTAATGGAATTTTCAGTTTCTTCCTAATTGATGCAGGCTTGATACAGAACCTCATATTCTAAATATTCCCAGGGTGGCTTCTGCCTGCCAGTCGGTGTTAGCATGTGACAAGACTCGACTAAGGCAAGGGTAAATTAGAGCCGGACATTGACTTTGACAGCGTGACCCTCCGGTAGCTTATTACTGGATGGCTTCAACTGAGCGGCCGCTGAAGTTCATTGGCTTAGCCCTGTGCGAGGAAGTTGTCTTCTTGCCCTCCCAACCCCCAGGACTGGGGATTGAACTCAGGGCTTTATGTGTACTGAGCAAATGTTCTTCCAGCGAACCACAGCTGCAGCCTGAATGGAAGGGCTTCTGAAGTATGGGGCTGATGGAAGATCTGTAGGACCATTGTGTAAGCCCACCCTGACAGGGGCTGTTGGCTTCACCTCAAGGCTGGGCTTCAGCGTCTTCTGACCCCCACCTCACTGCTCCTTTAGAAGCCCAAGACCCATTACCGTATACTCCCTGCCCCCTGGGCTGTTGCAACCTGCCACCTTCCAGTCCCCTGTGTGGCAGACTCCAGCCTTAACGCTTTCCTCCCTCCACATCGCAGAGTGGACCTACGAGTTTCCTGCAGACACCACCTGGCTTTGTCTCTCTACTTCTGCTTTCACTGCCTCCAAAATGAGTTTAGTCCTTACCCTGGCATCGTAAGAAACGATATTTCCTAGAGAGAATTCTAAAATTTATGTCCAACCCATTTTGCGTTCCATTGCCAGACTCTCCCGGGAGCAACATGTTGTCAGTCACCCCCTGTCCACCCATAAATCCCCAGTCATGTTCTCTGTCACCTGCTAAGCCAAGCCTGCCCTCATGCCCGCCACCCAGACTCTGAACCTCCCATTCTCACTGCCAGCCGTATCTCCTTCATAGACGGCACCACTTGCTGCTGCCATCCACAAGGCAGTCCTCCTATCTCAGCCTCCTGGGGGCTGGGATTACAGGGTGTGCCTGCTAGAACCCTGGGTGAATGCAGCCGTGTGCTCCTAAGCTATGCAGGCTGGTGCTGGGTGAGCCTGACCTGTTCCAATAAAACAAGTCTCTCCCTGCTGATCCACGGTCCCACTGGTCTGAACACCTAAAAATAAAAGGCACATTTTCTATGAGATACTTGATTGCCGTCTGTTCTACTTCAGACCAGCCAATCAGCCTGTCTCCCCCCGTGATCCAGATCTGGCTGGCTGTATGAAGACACACAGAACACAGCAATTATTGGTTGAGTTTATTTTACTAAAAACTGTGCCTTGGTCCTCGTTCTCCCATGAGGTTGGATCACGGGGAGCATTCTTTGGCTTAGGAAAGAGCCAGATGGTGCCTTAAACCCAGGTCTGTCCCGTCAAGCCCTTGGGGCTGCCTCCTTCAGGCTCCACACTCTCCGCCAACCCAAAGGACCTCTGCAGGAGCCAAAGGACCTGTCTGTAGTGCTAAGGACCTGGGAAGCATGCCCAGCGAACGGGTCACTTGTAACACGAGCTTGGAGAAATTATTTTAACCTGAAAACAAGCCTCTAAACCAGGCTGCTGCTTCATGCGGCCCATGACGGCAGAACCAAATTTAGCAGCATGGACTGGTCCACCCTTACCAAACCCGACTCTCTTAAAATCTTCCAGCTCACAGCCACCACAGCGCCATGGGGTTCTGAACGATCAGGCTGGAAGATGGGTGTGAGGGGAGCAGTGTGTAAAGAAACTCAAGGAAGAGCCAGGCAGTGTCTCCAGGGGGAGAGTTACCAGGGACAGTTGCCCTGACCAAGGCAGGCAAAGGCAGCTGCTGCTGCTGCCAGGGGGAGAGTCAGAGTGGGCAGTGGGTTGGTGGCAGGGGACCCTATGGTGTGCATCTTCTGGTCCATTCAGCCCTTAGCTCTGCACTCACAGACTCCTGTGCTTTGTTTAGTCTGGGACCCAGAAGAGGGGGGTGATGGGAACAGAGGGAGGTGGTCACAGGTGAGGCTCAGGTTCTGTTACCGGGAATGGCTCAGGGAGCTTCTGTGGTGTTGAGAATTGAGATCCACCTGCCACAGCTCCTCCTCCGACTGAGATAGTGTCGCTGTTCCTTGCCGCCTCCTACATTCTTACCAGCAGTTTTAAAGAATCTACCAGCTGCAATGAGAAGATGCCATATGCGAACCATTTCAGTCTATAAAAGGTATTCAGGGAAAGAACTACGAAGTTCTGCAAGAAAGTCCCTCAACTTAAGTGCGCAGACCCTGGAGAGCAAGTCTCCACTTAGTGGGTCCTGCAGCACTGCAGACTGGGTGTCGATGGCAGCCCTGTATATGTGGGGCAGCAGGGACAAGGACAAGGGTCTCTCTCTCAGTGGCCCGCTAGACAGCCCATAGAAGATTGGTCACGTTGGTGTTTGGAAACCTCATTGTCAAAGGTTGTGCCACATAAGACTTCATGACTATCTTCACCGTGACTCTAATAGAGAGGCCCCTGGGGTGACCACTTGCTAGTAGGACAGCTCCTGCCCCTGTGTGGGGTCCCAAACTTGCAAAGAACACTTGAACCCCAAGTTATAATCAAGGAAATAGTACTTTACTTTAAAATTTATGCTGGGCCTTTAATCCCAGCACTTGGGAGGCAGAGGTAGGCGGATCTCTGTGAGTTCGAGACCAACCTGGTCTACAAGAGCTAGTTCCAGGACAGGCTCCAAAACCACAGAGAAACCCTGTCTCGAAAAACCAAAAAAAAAAAAAAGAAAAAAGAAAAAATAAATAAAATTTACACAGTGTCATTTAATTTTTAACACAAACCTGTACATTAAGAATTCTTGCTGAGGGGCTGGAGAGATGGCTCAGTGGTTAAGAGCATTGCCTGCTCTTCCAAAGGTCCTGAGTTCAATTCCCAGCAACCACATGGTGGCTCACAACCATCTGTAAAGAGGTCTGGCGCCCTCTTCTGGCCTTCAGGCATACAGACAGAATATTGTATACATAATAAATAAATAAATATTAAAAAAATAATTAAAAAAAAAAAGAATTCTTGCTGAGCAGTGGTTTCACACGCCTTTAATCTCAGCACTGGGGAGGCAGAGGCAGGCAGATCTCTAAATTCAAGGTCAGCTTGATCTACAGAGCAAATTCCGGAACAACCAGGGCTACATAGAGAAACCCTGTCTCGAAAAACAAAACAAAAGAAAGAAAAACATAATTCTTTCTCTTCAAGGGTGTGTTTCCTGACATGTGTGAGAGGCTGCTGAGTAAAGTCTTTCTGCCTGAGTTTCATCTTTTAATCCCACACTGGAAGGAGAAAACCGAGCCCCAGAGGTTCTCCTCCTTCCTTGGCTGTGGCCCACATGTATATCATATGTGTGCTTGCGTGCATGTGCGCACACGCACACAAAAATTAACATTTTTTTTAAATTTAGAAAGAACACGAAAAGAAGACATCAAGACACTGAGATTTGGGGTGGTACGGTAGGGTTCAGGAAAGTCGAGCATCTGAAATCACCTGACTAGTTTGAGGCAGATGGGGAACATCTTTTTAGATTTATTTATTCTTATTTTATGTACATTGGTGTTTCGCCTGCATATATGTCTGTGTGAGGGTGCCAGATCCCCTGGAACTGGAGTTACAGACGGTTGTGTCCTGCCGTGTGGGTGCTGGGAATTGAACTTGGGTCTTCTGGAAGAGCAGTCAATGCTCTTAACCACTGAGCCATCTCTCCAGCCCCCAGATGGGGAATTTGAACCCAGGATTTCCCCTTACTCCTTGTACTCACCTGAGTGGGTCCTGCCATTGTCAACTGCAGCCCTGAGCAGGAGGATAGACAGGCACCCCACATTCCCCTCAGAGACAAAGAAACGGCTGCCTGGCTGCATTGGTCCGACGAGGCCTGAGAGTTTGTACCAGATGATAAATAAAGACACAGGTTGCTTTCTCCTTTAAAAGCTCAAACTATCCCACACAAGCTGTGCCCGGGCGTAGGTGTCGTTTGTGGCTGCAGTGTGCTCCCCGACACTGTAGCAATGAGGGATGGGTGAGAAGAAACTCCCACAGTCCAGGCAGCCCCATGGAGCTGAGGAGGAGTGGGTGGAGGCTGCAGGACTGACAGGCTGTCCTGGGAAGCGTGTGGCTGCTAGCACTGGAGTGGCCGAGGGAGGCTAGGGACAAGGCCCACGCTCACCCAAATTTCCAGGGATCCAGAAGGAACACGAAGAGGAGGAGCCACCCCAGGTTAACGCAGCCCAGTTAAGTAACTCGTCTTCGGATACAAGTTATTTCCCTCCCTGAAACTAAAGGCTAAAAACAGGAAAAAGAATTTAAAGATAATTGGTAAATTAACGAGTTTCTGTCTAGTTTCAAATCAAATTGATTTTACCCCCTTTCCTCATTGTTTATGCCCATTATGTGTGAGTCCCATGACAGCGTCTCATTCCACTCTTTCAAGCCTCCCTGGGGACCAGGCTCCTCAGTTCGCCCATATGTTGAGGGGCATTTCCTCTCTGTGTCCTCAGCCCCTGGCATACTCAGGATACAGAATGAGTGCCAGTCACCAGTGAATGAATGAGTAAGTGGGTATGGATTCATGAATGAAGTAAAGGAATGTACAGGGGAAGAACGTTGGACAACGGCCCATGTGTGCATCTCTCTACCTTCTAGAGAGCAGTTACAGTTCTGCATTTGGATTTTACATGCTAAAAGTAGAAACACATGCACAATTTAGCAGTGTGTGTGTGTGTGTGTGTGAGAGAGAGAGAGAGAGAGAGAGAGAGAGAGAGAGAGAGAGAGACAGAGAGAGACAGAGAGAGACAGAGAGAGACAGAGAGAGAGAGACAGAGAGTGTTACAGTTGTCTTTTTAAAATTTAAATCAGGTGCCTTAAGTTCCCTGGACACTAGAATGGCACCATGAGCCATAAGTTCCTCATCAGTGACAATGGATCTTTGTGAACAGGCTTAGATCTGTGGCATGGCCCGAAGACTAATCACCAGCACTCCAGCTGACTCCAGTAGTTGGGTTTCCAGATAGAGGTATCAAATCAGGGCTGGAGAGGTGACTCAGCAGTTAAGGACACTGGCTGCTCTTCCAAAGGGTCTAGGTTTGATTCCCAGCACCCACACAACAGCTTACAACTATCTGCTGTAACCCTAGTCACAGAGGATACAATGCCCTCTGCTCATCTCCAAGGGCACACGGCGTACATGCACACATTCAGGCAAAACACACACACACACACATAATGTTTTCTTTTTAAACAACTGGAATTGACAAAATAAAACACAGGATGCCCGAGAACTGGAGAGATGGCCATTGTTTAAAAGATCTTCCTGTTCTTTCAGAAGATCCAAGGTCATTACCCAGCTCCCAGTCCAGTAACTTCAGCTCAGGGGAATCCACTGCCCTCTACTGGCTTCCATGGTACCTGCACTCACCTGTCCATCTCCTCTCTCACATACAAACATAACTAAAAATATAATCTATGAAAAGCATGCAAGGTGTCCAGTTATTTTTGGACAGCAAAAAATATTTAGCATCGGAGTAGGAGACTATAGAATGTTCCCTAAAAGTATCTGATCCTAACCCCAAGAGCCTATGACCTTAGTTGCTAAAGGGTTATGGTTATAATAAGGGCCTTAGGATGAAGAAGGGAGGCTGGGTTATCCTAGTGATTTTAGAACAGAAACAGGGGAGGGGACAAGCTAGGCCTCAGTGATAGGACACTCGCCTGGCATGCATAAGGCCCTAAATTCAATCCGAAGAGGTGGGGGAAGGGAAAGGGCACGAAGGATCAGAGTGATGTGGCCACACGCTAAGGATAGCTGGTACCACCTGGAAAGGGCTTTTCCTCTCAAACCTAGGGGGTACACTCCCCCTGACACCTTGATTTATTTAAATTTAGTTTTTTGAGACATAGTATCACTGTAACTCAGGCTGGATTTGAGCTCAATCTGTATCCCAGCTGGCCTCAAACCCATGGTGATTCTCCCGCCTCAGCCTCTCAAGAATTGAGCTTACAGGCTCGTGCCACCACACCCAGCTTTTACACTGTTTCTGCCACCTGATCTGCCGCTAGGAAATTCACAGCCTGTGGGGCTTCCTGTCCTTACAATGATGGGTGGTGGGGCCCTGCTTAAAGGGAGGACATGACAACAGGCCTAGAAGGTGCTAGAAAATACTGCTGGGTCAGGATTCCCAGAGGACTTTCAAGGAAAGTGGGTCAAAGTGCCTCCATATTTTCTGTCACACCGCACTCTGAAAAGCACTGGATCGGACACTGTCAAAGACTGACATCCCATGTTCCCGTGTGAGGAGCACTCCTCCCAAGCCAGCTTGGAGGTAAGCACAGGCCAGCTCGGTAAAGGTTCCTTTTTATCACCGTTGTCTTTCACACTAGAGCGGTTCCCCCACACTCATGGGATCCACAGTTCTAGACCAACAAGAGGTCTGGGGTCACGCAGAATAGAACATGGTTCTTAGACACCAGGATTGCTCTCCAAATACTCAGGGCTTATAAAGAGAAAACACGCTTCATGGGAGAAGGAGGAAAGGCAGGAGAGGAGAATGAACTTGCTATAATAGGCTGCCGCTCACCACGGTGAGATGTCCTCACTGTGCCCCAAATGGCAGAGATCCGGAACGGTGTGGGCTATGACCGCAGCCTAGCGACCAGGCGGCAGAGCAGCACACTCTTGGGAGTTCACCCTTCCCGTGTGAGCAGAGGTTACACATGCAGAATCATCTGTCACATGACAGCCAGGGAGGAACTGCTTAATAGAACGTGGTCCTTAAAGAAAGGCAATATGTAGCTAGAGATGCACCTTGCATGCATGGTTCCTTGGCGAGCAGGGTGGGCATGACTGGTACCCTGAGTTAGTAAAGACGGCGCCTGCAGTCTGTAAAGCCACACGCAGGAGAGACGGAACTCAGCATCAACGGTAGCCTCTGTGGGGAGCAGTTGTGAGTGGGACGCAGGAAAGGACATGTTCACTCTTTTTCTAATCTCCATTCTTTTCCCCGAGTGTATGTATGGCTTTGCTAAAAGATAAATGTGTACAGTAAGTTCACCTCAAAGTGGGGACACAGCATAGGAAGCTTCTTAGCCAGATTGATTGGTGGTTCATGCTTGTAATTCTAGACTTGGGAGGCTATATCAGGAGGGTTTTAAGATCAGAAACAACCTGGGAAACACAGAGACCCTGTCCCAATCACCACTCCCTACTCTCCCCCAAAAGTTTAAGGCCTGCTATGAAGACTGTGCTTTCAAAAGGTTCCCCAGGTGGAGGTGACCAGGGTGGCATCCCTGGGGAGGAAGTTCTGATCTTCACTAACCATCTTATGTCACAGAGAGAGATGGAAGCTGTTGCACTATGCCCTTGCCAGTTAGCCAGAGACAGAGGAACCTTCTAGATGAGGCATAGGGATAGAATACCTCGGAGCAGCCAGGCAGTGGTGGCACATGCTTTTAATCCCAGTACTAGGGAGGCAGAGGCAGGTGAATCTCTGAGTTTAAGGCTAGCCTGGACTACAGAGCGAGTTCCAGGACGGTCAGGGCTACAAAGCATAGAGACTCTTTCTCAAAACAACAGCAACAAAATACATTAGGAGCATAGCATGCATAGGTGTGCACATGTGTCTGTGAAAAACATACATAGAACATATATAGTTGAACCCAGGAACAAGTGTTCTCATTGAGGCAAACATGGATGGGACAGTTGAGCAAAGGTGAAATGGGTTACTGTATTTAACTCTCTACCTTGACATAGACTGGGACAATCCAACTAGTCACTAGGGTCCTACATGTCATGTGACCCCTCACAGACAAAGCTGTTTTCTAATAGCAAATCCTCTTTAAATCAAAAATAACCCCACTGCTATTTTTTTCTCTTGGTGCTTTCATACAGACAGATGACCTCATTGCATGCTCCGGGCCACTCCAGGGCTGGTAGCATTTCCTGTTTGGCAGAGGAGAAACGGATGCTGCCTGTCTCCATCCCCCTGCCTCCCTGGGTGCAGATTCCATGTCCTGCTGCTGCCCAGTCCTTTCCCAAGCAGCCCATCATGGTGGGCAGAAGCCTTCCAGAATCCCTCCTTGCCCAGCTCGTGTGCACACGTGCACGCACAGACACATAGATACACACCACTTCCTTTGAAGGATGGAGAGAACCTTCTGGAGACTGCTCCTTAGGGACCATCTCTCCACCCCAGGAAGCAACCAGGGCACCATCCCTCAGAAGGCTCAGTACGGCACAGCAATGGTGCCGAGCAGATCCCCTCCCCAGGCTGGAATTGGGCCGAGCATCTCCTACCCATCTCCCCCAATCCCCAGGATCCTTCAGCAGACAATGGAAGATCAGCTTCCTCAGCAAATGCACAATTGTCCCCACTGGCATGAACAACTCAACAACGTTTGCTGTGGAAGAAAATCAATTAGGCGTGTGAGGTTTCACTGCCTAGGGAGGCAGGGCATTCCCAGTGGCAAACACGGTACAGAGAGAAAGGCAATGGCACCTGTGCTTTGGCCCGCCCACAGGGTTACCTGGAGGTCCTGGGGGCTCTTGGCCACTCACTGCGCCTCCCACCAGGCAGGCCCACTCTTTGCTGGATGTGAGATAACATGGACCCACCTCCTCTTGTCATCCTGCAGAGCAGGTAAGATACACTGGCAAGAGCCCAGACGGAAGGCCTGACCGTAGCTGTGTCTTGGCTGTCTATAATGGACAAATGGCTTCACCTCTCTGAGCTCGGTCCCTCGTCTGGAAATTAAGAATAGTAGTGCCCCTCCTGCAGAGTGCATGAGGAGTAGAAGTGATGTGTAAGGCGCCCAGTGAGCGGGCGTCCCACCCCTCCTGAGACCTACTGCGCTCACCTATGCTAGGGTAGACCTGTGTGAAGGGCCCCACACATGGCTCGGCTGTGAGGAGCGTTTACAAAGCATTTACAGGGCCACACAAATGAAGGTAGCGACAGATTGACTCCATTTGCTACACTTGAGTTCCTTTCTAAACCAGTAGGGCTTCATTTCTTTAGTGAGTGGGAAAAAAATTTTTAAAAAAATAATAGATTAGGCCAGTTGTGGTGGCGCACACCGGTAGGATTTGCTGAAGGGGGCAGAGGCAGGAGGATCACGAGTTTGAGGCTAGCCTAGGCTACACCTTAAAAAAAATAGATTAGTTATTTTCTAGAGTCTGAAGTAACTCTCCCTGGTCTCGAACTTACTATGTAGCTGAGAATGACCTCGAACTAACTTCTGATCCTCCTGCCTCCACCTCCCAGCGCAGGGGTTACCGGGGCACACTACCACACCTAGTTTGTGTGGTGCTGGGGATCGAACCTGGGGTTTAGTGCATGCTTAGCAAACACTTTACTGTCTGAACCATAACCCGGCCCCTCACCCCTATTGTTATTAAAGTCGCGCGTGAAGAGATTTCTTATCACCTAAGATCCTAGAAAACTGCCTGAATTGCTTATATTATAGTGATGTATTTTTTAAAGCAGACATCATTTTGGAAAACTGGCCAACTCTTTTTCCACCCTTCTGCTCATATGGAGTAGGCCACGATCTGAATGGTGTGTGTCTGAAATGTGTGTTAGATCCTCAGCCCCCTCGGCGACGGGGTAAGGAGACAAAGCTTAGGTGAAACAGGGGCCCTCATGAATGAGGGTATGTGGGAAAGACATGGAGTCTGCCAGTGCTTTGGTCTCAAAGTTCCGGCCTCCAGAATGGTGAAGGACACCTGCCCGTTGCCTCTAAGTCGCCCGGGCTATGGTTCCTGCAGTGCCCACTGGACCTACTTTGCTGTCATCTGCCATGACCACGCCTCCCTCCTGGTCCCCTTCACCTCTTCCGTGAATTCTTCTCTGCTGACTGCTTCTACCTACATCGGGCATGCTTGCCAGAAAGAAACTGGAGGGAGGCTGCAAAGACCTCATTGTTAAGCCCCAACCTCCCACCTGCCTCACCTCTGGAGACCCACAAAAGGTCCCTCACCCCCAACACAGAGAGCTCTGCCCACGGTCAATCCTAGTTACTGAGCCTACACATCTAGAGTGGGTTGGTTTACATCTGTGTAGGCTACGTCACCATGGTCCTCTTCTCCTCCCTGCCTCCCCACCTAACCCTACCCCTGAACATGGGAGGATTTAATTCTCATCTGAGTTAAAGGGGCTGAGACCATGGTAGCTCGGTGTTCTCAGAGTCTATGTCAAGCCCATGCTGTTACCAGCTTTGGCAGACTAGCCTGGGCACGTGGGTGCCTCGGCCAAGGGAACCTTCCAGACGTGCTAGGGGCTTACAGAACAGGTGCCAAGATTGTTCTTCCTAGGCTCCATCATGCTCAGACCCCTGAGCAGGACACGCATGTGGTACAGGTCCCAGGCCTTGGGCCCATTTTTGGAGTTTCTATTTGGAGATGAGGGGGTGGCCACTGAGCATGAGACAGCTGGAACATTCCTAGTTCACCTCATCTTTCCGTAATGAGTTTGCACCCGTACACTTGCAGATTCTGTTTCCCCCGCTTTAGGGAGACTGAGACTAACCGTCCAATGGGCCCCTAGCTCTTTGCATCTTCTCTGGGCACTGCAGGGGTTGCTTGGCCCTACAAGCCCCAGTGTTGCTTCCTGGGAGCTCTTCTCCCCTCATCGCTGTGAACTTTCTGTCTCGCGCCCCCCCAGTCCACTGCCCACAGTGGTCTAGCATTACCCTTGCCCCTTCCCAGTCCCCCAGGGATACCAGACTGCAGCTGTCTCGTGGGGATAGGGTGACTGCACCGGTGACTGCGCGGGCACCTTCCTATGAGCTGAAGTCCCACAGAAACACGGCACACATCCCTGTCATCTGCAAACAGAGACTGCAAGGCGCAATCTGCAGGGCCCAGCTGTTGGGCCCAGGTCAGAGTAGCAGCAGATTGAAGGATAGTAGACACTGGTGTGCACCTGAGTCCTGCCTGGTCCTCAGCATTGTCCAGTCCCACCCAGCCGCACAGGTCATTGCAGACATCACAAAGCTTTGCCACATAGCAGGACAGAGACATGGCTCAGTGCAAATCCAGGGAAGTCTGACGGAGGAGATTTTTTCACTCTGTTTCCCTCCGCAGACATTTAGGTGAAAGGTTGCTGATAATGTCCCTTCATTTGTCCCAGCAGTTAGGTCAGGAACTGAAAATACTGGATCAAGACCTTTATGCACGTCTCCATTGTTTGGGGTTTGTTGGATTGTTTTGTAATCTTTAAAAAAAACCTTCAGATTTATTTATTTTATTTTGGGTGTATGAGTATTTTGCCTGCATGTGTATCTGTGCACCACACTCGTGCCTAGGGACTGTGGGGGTCAGAACAGGACATTGGGAAACCTTGGAACTGAAGTACACAGTTGTTGTGAGCCACGCTGTGGGCGCTGGGAATTGAACCTGGGTCCTCTGCAGGAGTAGCAGGTGCTCTTCACCGCTGAGCCGTCTCCTCGTTGCTTTGGTTTTAGGACTGGGTCTCATGTAGGTAATGCTAGACTTAAATTCCTGAGCCTCCTACCTCCATCTCCCAGATGCTGGGATTACAGGCAGGTGGCCCCACACCTGGATTTCCATCAGGACTGAGTGTCCCTTACCCGTGGGAAGCATGGAACAGAGCTGGCAGTGGGGACATTCCAGAAGCAGTTGTCCTTGTCGATGAACTCCATACCTGGCCTGAGGCCCTGACAGCCACTGTGTGTCCTTAAGCAAACCCAACCTAGCCAGAGTCCAGTGGCTGCTTAGCATCCTCCCCCTGCACACGGGCTTTGAGAGCCGAGAGACCCAGCTCCCAGCCTACGGGGAAGGACAGCTGGCCCTGCGCAGGCTCAGCAGCCTACAGGGAAGGACAGCTGGCCCTGCGCAGGCTCAGCAGCCTACAGGGAAGGACAGCTGGCCCTGCGCGGGCTCAGCAGCCTACAGGGAAGGACAGCTGGCCCTGCGCGGGCTCAGCAGCCTACAGGGAAGGACAGCTGGCCCTGCGCAGGCTCAGCAGCCTACAGGGGAGCCTAAGGGTGGCACAGAGTATGACGGTAGTAGGTGACAGCACCCTTCTTATTTACCAAGAGACGGGGTATAAAAACCTCAATGAAGCATCATGCCACCGAGCGCCCCTTGCAGTTGCTGCCGTGGGGCTCCTCCCACTGCCACTGATGCTGGTCTCTTAAGAGAATAAGAGCCCGGAATGGTCAGATCATCCTAATTTTCCAAGATCAGCTGCACTGCCATCAGGGCTGGCAAGACGACTCAGCAGGTAATGGCACTTGCTGCCAAGTCAGAGAACCTGAGTTCAGAATTCACACGGTAGAAAGAGGGAGCCAACTCCTTAAACTAGCCCTCTGCCCTCCACTTGTGCACCCTGGAGCGTACACACACACACACACACACACACACACGCACGCACACTATAATGTAATACAAAAATTAAAAAAAAAACTGCTGCATCAAAAATGCCTCTTGTCACCAAGCATGGTGGCATATACCTGTAACCCCACCACTCGGGAGGCAGAGGCAGGCAGATCTCTGTGAATAAAAAGTCTATATTGTGAGTTCTGGGCTAGCCAGAGCTACAAAGTGAGGTCATCTGAAAAAAAAATCCTCCTGTCAAATGTTGGCAACTAAGCTAGGGAATTAATATGTTCCTGGGAGGTGTGTCTGATTTGGACTTAGTCTGGAGGGAGCACTAAATGCAGAGGGCGGGTTTAACCTCCTTAAATGAGGGTTTGGGGATGTAAGGAAGGGGGAAGGGGGCATCAGAGAGCAGGACCACCAGCAGCTCCAGGGAGCTGTGCCGCAGGGATGAAGCCCCATTCCAAATGCCTCTCTCGGCCGCTCACGAGCCACACCCTAAGGGTGCCTCTTGGGACTCATTCCCCTATGGAGAGGCATAGTGGGGTCTCCCTCTGAAAGATGTTGAAAGGATCAGCCGTGGGGACCCTGACTGGAAGCAGGATTGTACCAAATGTCCTATCTCTTTCCCTCCGTCTGATGGCTGCTGCTGGGGGCCATGAATTAAGTGACTTACACAAACCTCTGCCTTCTGGAAGCCTCTAGCAACCAAGAACCAGACCATCTGGAAAAAAAGGAACTGGGTTCTAGATGAGGCTTGGGGATCTCACAGAACAGGGCTTTCCCGTCCCCAGACCTAGGAAGGTCATGGCCAGGTTCACAGTGACACCGTGATGGGCTTAATCTTGATCTAAACCAGAGTAAGACATCCTGGAGGTGAGGCCCCTTGTGGTTCTGGGTGTTCCTGTGAAGATGACTCAAGTCCTCCACATCCAGATCTCTCGTGGGCTCGGTCACAGCTGTCTTGGCCACGCTCACTTCAGCCCTCAGTCATCAGTTCCTTCCTGAACAATACGAACCAGTGAGGGCGCAGACTCAGCTCCCACCCCAGTGAGAGTTATGTGCCTTAAGTTTCATCGACACAGCCATGAGATTTTTCGTGCACACACAGGAAGCTGGGGGGTTCAAACCCTAACTCTGCTGGGGTCATGACTGTGAGACCCTGGGCAGGTCACTCAACCTCTCCGTGCCTCAGTTTCCTACTCTGTAAAGTTGAAGCAATGGGTTATGCAGAGTGTAGTGAATTGAGAATGCTCTAAGTCCTTGCTCCAGAGTTTTTCTATCATAGGCGCTCTATGGGATGAAATGGAAAGACGATATTTAAGTATCTTTTGCAAGCATTTCCCAAGCCCTCCGTGGTACAGTTCCCACCAAGCTTGGTAGCCGGCTCTGCCTTGGGTGTGACGCAGGCTGCAATAGATCTGTGTGTAGGTTGAGGAGGCTGCCCCAGCTGCAGGTGATAAACCAGACCACAGCTCCTCCACCGCCAGCTGGTGTCCACAGTCTGCAGCTCCAAAGGCCATTTCCATGACACGCAGTGGCGGGCACTTACCACTGAGGCTCCTCTACTCGGGCTGTAGTCATTAGCAGGGGTCGTGGGAATGGGGCGTGTTGACTGACCCCCAGACCACTGGGCAGCTCTGGGCTGGCTTTCCTGCTTCCCGGCCTGGAGCCTGGCTAAGCTGTTCATTCCTCATCTGCCCCCTGAGGGTAAACAAGATTCCCATCCGCGACAGTGTTGGGATGGTTCCCACTCAAAGTTCCCATCAAAGGCCAGAGCTCCACAGACCCAGCTACTCCTGAGGTGACTGTGACAGCCTGTCCTCTGGCCCAGGCCATCTGCCCCTGGGCTTCTTCAGGAACCAAAGCATCCGTTTCCATTACACAGACACAGCTTCCCGTCCCCAGAACCATCCTCAAGCCAACTCACCCATCTCAGCCAGTAGAGCCACTCCCAGCCATGTGGAGTCATGGTGACAACCAGGACATCATCCCAATGGGAGCCATGCTGCTGGTCAGCAGAGGCCCAGCATCCTCTTGGGAGACTGAAGGTCCTCTGGGCAGTGCGGGGGGTGGGGGTGCGTGCACACCCGGTTTGCCCTCCTACGGCCTCTCTGCAGCTGTATGGGGAACTGAATGGGCTTGGGATTTGTCTTGTGAGGAAGAACCCTTGAGGCCTGAGCATGGATGGAGGCAGGCTTGCTTCCCGCCTGCTCAATCCCCCACAGACCTGTTACACCCTTGAATTTCTCCCCCACACACACACACACCTCTTGCCTCCTGTGTCAGACAGAACTATGATGGCAATATACGGCTCGTGGTGCGAGCATTTCTTGAATTTTGGGTAAGAGCCAGGCAGGATGGGAGACCTGGAGTCAGTGGTCCCTGAACCCCTTCCGGCTGGGTTTCCACGTGAAGAGAATTTGCCGTGGGTTCTATGCTCCAGGACTTCCCCTTACTCCCTCCCACTCTGTCATCTCGGGCTCTGTCCCCACTCCAAAGGCACCTTTGATCAGGCAGGTGCCTTACGGTACAAGCAAGAGGGAAGTATGGACAATTTGCAAGGAAGCCACTTGGGGTGGAACACACAGAGAGTCTTAAAAAAAAAAAAAGTTGCTGCTCTCTGATGCAGAATGTCACTTCCGGGAATCTGACCTAAGGAAATAATTAATGAGGAGACAAGCTTTGTATTAGAGCCAGACAGGGTGGCACATGCTTGTCACCCAGCGCCCTGCAGGCTCAGGCAGGAGGTCTGGAGTTGTAGGCCACCCCGAGCTACATAGAGAAAGCCTGTCTCAGCAGATGAGGGCAAACAGTGAAGACGTTTGCTGAACCTGTTGTTGACAGTGGAAAATCTCAGACAAGACGCAGCTCCACTCTTTAGAAGATAGTTATGTAGCACAGTGCTCAGCCATTAGAAAACTGGGCCCATGGAACTTTTTAAAGATATATTTTTATTTTATGTATATGAGTCTTTGCCTACATATATGGATGTGCACCACATGTTTACCTGGTGCCCACAGAAGCCAGGAGAGAGCACCGGATCCCTTGGAACTGGAGTTCTGGAGTTAGATGGTTATGAACCACTATATGGATGCTAGAAACCAAATCCAGGTCCTCTCCAAGGCGTGAGCCGCCACTGCCCGGCACCACAGTGCTCTTAATGCTGAGCCATCTTTCCAGCCCTCCAGTGTAATCTTTTTTTTTTTTTAAATTTTCGAGACAGGGTTTCTCCGTACCTTTTTGGTTCCTGTCCTGGAACTAGCTCTTTGTAGTCCAGGCTGGCCTCGAACTCACAGAGATCCACCTGCCTCTGCCTCCCGAGTGCTGGGATTAAAGGCGTGTGCCACCACCGCCCGGCCCTCCAGTGTAATCTAAACTGTTTCAAAACATACAGGACAAGCTAGGTGTGATGCTGCATGTTTGTAATTCCAGCATATGGGAGACTGGGGCGGGAAGAGCAATGCAGGTTCAAGTCCAGCTTAGGCTACACAAGTCAATAAATACTCATGTCTTAGTAAATACATAAATAGATTTTTAAAAAAACAGGAAAGAGAAACTGGGTGGAAAGATTAGCTGAGATGTCTCCATTGGCAGCGATTTCTATCTCTATACTTCATAATATAGGTACACATTACTTATAAAATACGGCGTTTAAAATTGGATTAGATAGTCCACTGGTGTGTATCTGCAGAGCCAGCTACTCCACAGACTAAGGCAGGAGGATCAGTTAACACCAAATGTTTGGGCTAGCCTGGGTAAGAGTGAGATCATGTCTCCTAATATAAAATAGGTTGGGAATGTCTTAAAGACCTTTCACCACACTTGTCTGTAACCCCAACATATAGTCTATCTTAGGCGTGAAAAACCTTAAATTCAAGCCAACGTGAGCTGCATAATGAGACCCTGTTTCAAAACAAAATGCCAACCAATTTATAAAGCATATGGTTGAACAATGGACCCACATGGCGTGAGCCCACCCCAGCGAATGCCTGAAGTGTTTGGGATTAGGAGTGTTTTAGATTGAAGGGGGTGTTTTGGGTGTGGGGTGGAGTATTTGTTTAGATAAGCCAGTTAAACATCCTCTATCCCAAAGCCCTAAATCCAAAATTCTCAGAAATCTGAATTTTTGGAACATCAAAATGTTTTGGATTTCAGGGCTGGAGAGATGGCTCAGCACTGGCTAAAAGCACTGGCTGCTCTTCCAGAGGACCCAGGTTCAATTCCCAGCACCCACATAGCAGCTAACAATTGTCTATAACTCCAAGATCTGACACCCTCACACAGGCAAAACCTGCAGGCAAAGCACCAATGCAAATAAAATAAAAATAATTTTTTTACAAAGTTTTGGATTTCAAAGACTCTATGGAGAGGTAGCTCAGCAATTAAGAATATTTCCTGCACCATTATAGAGACTGAAGGTCGGATCACGGCACTCCAAACTGGGCGTCCCAAACATGCCCATAATCCAGCTCTTATGAGGATGGGTGTAGAACGATCTCGGGGCTTGCTACCTTCCAGTCTAGCCTAGGAAATCTGTGTCCTGGGTTCAGGGAGAGATCTTGCCTCAAAGGAATAAGCAGAGAGTGACAGAGACTAATGCCGTCTTCTGACCTGTAGACCTATGTTAATACACAGGCATATCACTCATAAATGAGTAATGATAATAATTACAACGCACGAGTAAATAAATACATACATCTTTTTCTTGAGCATTTTAAGTTTTAGATTTCAGTTCAGGAATGCTCGCCCTTTTTGTTTCATTTTGAGACAGGGTCTTCTTATGCAGACTTTACTGTCCTGGAACTCACTCTGTAGACCAGGCTGGCCTCTGCCTCCCAAGTGCTGAGATTAAAGGCATGCCCACCTTGCTGGCCCAGGATACTCACCTTGGGGTAATATCATATGAGTGACTCAAGGGCTCTCTGTAGTAAATGGACTCATTATCTGAAGGGAAACTTTTCTGCGGTCCCTCTATGCCTTGCCCACTACTCAGCTGGAACATCACTACCCATCCCAATTCTTAGGAATATGGAAGCAGCTGATTCTCACATAGTGTATGTGAAAATATGGATATAAATATTTATGCATGTAAATATGTGCTTGAGTATATACATAGTATAAATGTATATACCTGAGTAGAGACAGGTGAAACGTAGCCCCATTAGCAATTAGTGAGGCTGGATCCTGGGCCTGTGGTGTTCACTGTATTATTTGGGCAACTCTACTGTAGGTTTGAAACTTTCCAAAATAGATATCGGAGGGAAGGGGCACCAGCAAGGCCTCTGCCCTTCGGCCACAACAGAAATTGAGGCCATATGGTTCAAAAGTCTAATTCCCTGAGTGTCGGTGTTCCTTACATGTTGGAGGGGGGGGGGGGTAACCCTTGGGCCGTGGTTGTCCAAAGTCCACACTTCCAGGGTGCAGGTGTTTCGCTCTACTGACTTGTGAGCTGGGAAGTCCTGGTCTGTAGTGGGGATACGCTGACTTAGCAAAGTGCACCAGCTGAAGCACGTGCCTAGGCAGCCAGTTCCTCCCAGCGCTGTGGCGGCCCAACCTCCCACCCCGAACTATGGATTCAGCCCATCGCCTTTCCTCCATCTCACAACCCTTGCTTAGATTTCTCATTCCCTTTTCTGTTCCTATTTCTTCCTCCACTGCCTTTCTGCCAGTACTTATTAAACTTTAAGTAATTCCCCTTGGGCTGACAAGATGGTTCAAATACAAACCAAACCTAAAGACCTGAGTTTGATCCTCAGAACCCACGGTGGATGGAGAGAGCCAACTCCTGGAAGGTGTCCTGTGAGCACCATACGTGTGCCAGGGTACACATCCGTGCATGCATGCATACACGTAATTAAAATCCCCCAAGTAGTAATAATTAAAGAATAAATTAAGTAAGCAGTTATCTTTATGACAAAGTAAAGCCAGTGCCTCTTTCATTTATCCTTAGCCCCCTTCCCAGCTGGGTATGATTTGGTTTGTTTGTGTGGGTGTTTTTGTTTTCTGTGCCGGGCCTTGAACCTAGGGCTTCATTCGTATTAGGTAGGTGCTCTACCATTGGGCCACATCTCTAGCCCTTTCTTTTATTTTCATTTTAAGACAAGATCTCACTAAGTTGCCCAAGCTGGCCTTGACCTCCTTATGTAGCCCAGGGAAGCTTTGAACTTTTGATCCTCCTATCTCAGCTTCTGGAGTAGCTGGGATCACAGGCCTGCACCACCAGGCCCAGCTCCAGGCAGGTGTTTTTGTTAAGACATCCTTGACATTTCCAACATGGACACCCTCTTCCCAGGAATCCAGAGGCCTGGACGTGGCCTTTCTCCCTGGACCACGTGCAGCTGTCAGCAGAGCCAGGTAGATGCCTCAGTGACAAGCATGTCCCCAGTCACAGTGGCTTCATGACCAGGACACTGCCTGCTGTGTTTTCCAGCCTGAAATTCCTTGAGTCCTAAGGATTTCTGTAGTTTGCTTCCCCAGCCTCTCCATGTACAGGCCCTCTGCCCGGCCTGTCCCTTCCTCCCACCTCCCTTTCCTTTGAGTCTCAGCATGAATATTACTTCCCCAGGGAACTTTTCTCCAAACCTGTCCGGGCCTGTGACCTACTTAGTAGGAAAATACAGGAAGAGCTCAATAAAGGTTACCCACACCCCCAAGCAAACCCAAAACCCCATTGTTTATTAATCCCTGCTTACACCTCCCCTCTTTCCTTGTTGGTCTCCCCACCTGCAATCCAGCCCTCTAGTTCTCAAGTATAGAGTGTTCTTGGGTGTATTCATATCCACAGCATGCACTTGAGTGTGACAGATGACATTTCTTTTACTGTTACTAGATCCCTGATGCACAGGCTCCCAGGCAGGTGACCATGTCGCTTAGTCCCCGAGGCATCCACCTCTGACAAGCTAAGTGCCTGTATGGATGAGGTCTGGTGCTCTGAGAGGGGTGTGCTCACCTGTGGAATTTACGCAGTCACTGAGAACTAAAGGAGGGGACGGTGAGATGGCTCAGAGGACACGCAGCTGCCGCCCAGCCTGACAACTTGTTCGGTCTCCGGATCCCTATAGTGGACGGAGAGAACCGACTCCTACAGCTGTCCGCGGACCCGCCTTCTCATGCTCGTGCCGTGCCGTGTCATACACACGTACTACACAGATACATCGATAAATGCATAAGTGAGTGAGTGGGTGAGAAAATTAAAGGAGAGAAAGCGGAGATGCTCTCCGGGGTCTTAGATGTTGCTTCAGCCCAGCATGTGACAAAGCAGGAATTCAGGGCTCAGGTGGTTATGTCGTTCACCCAGGATCACACAGCCCACACATCAGGAACCAGACTTTGAACTCAGTTTCGTGGTGCTTTTATTTGTGAGATCATTACAATAAAATTGCATGTATTAAAAGAAAAAAAGAACCAGAATCTAAACTTACATCTGTCCCTCCCACCCCCCGATAATTGTTTGATTTCCAAGATTAGCTCTTCTATCTATGACTTCCATCCCAAGATATGATCACTGCTGTTTAGAAATGAGCCCACCATAACTCCGAATACACCTATTTCTGCTTTGTCATCGCCGCCTGGTCCCTGCCAGCAGACCCGAGAAGTAGGTCACGGCTGCAGGGACCAGGCGCTGGCTGATGCTTCTGTTTCCGGGACCAAATAAAGGCGAGGCCCAAACCTGCCAGGAGTATCACCCTCCATAGACGCTGCTCGGGTTTCATATCCTGACCCTGGGGAGCCATCGCGAACTTTCACACTGCTGAGCTTTGCCTTCTAGAAGCCTCTGTCTGTGGCTGCTGTGTAAAGCACTCTCTAGAGGAGCAGGCCTGGGCAATCACCCGGCGTTTGGAGAGCTAGGAGCATCCCTTGCATTCTCCCAGCGGTCCTTGACAGATGACACGTGCTGGGTACTGAAGGCGGATTGTCCTGTATCCCATGCCATCGTACAGAGCAGTTACATCCCCAGTCATTAGGTACCCAGCGCTAATCTTTGCTCTAACAGCCCCCTTCTCTCCATGACAAAATAACCATGGAATGAGATATTGTAACAATGACTAGAAAAGAAACAGTTGCTTGAATTAACTCTTGTATATCTCACTGTGACAAGATTTTTATGAAAGTTACAGTAAATGTCTGGGCATGGTGGTGCATCCCTTGAGTCTCAGACTCATGAAACAAAAATGGGTGGATCTCTGTGAGTCTGAGGCCATCCTGGGCTACATAATGAGTTCCAGCCCAGCCCAGAGCTGCATAGTGAGACCCTGTCTCAAAGCAAAATCAAAAAAAAATAATTAAAACATGTAACTAAGTGTTAGTCAAGGTGTATGATCCTTGCCCTTAATCCCAGCACGGGGGAGGAAGAGGCAGAAGGCTGAACATAAGTTCAAGGCCATCCTGATCTACGTAGTGAGTTCTGGGTTAGCCAGGGCTACAAAACAACCATGTCTCAACTCCTCCCCATGCTGAAAAATAGTATAGAAAAGGAGAAGGGGAGCCGGACGTGGTGTGTCCCATGCCTGTAATTCCAGGACTTGGGAGGCTGAGACAGGGTTGCCATGAGTTTGAGACCTGCCTGGATTACATAGCAAAACTTTTGTCATAAAGGGGTGGAGGACCAGGCATATAAATCCTCCTGCCTCCACCTCTGGGATTACAGGTGTGTATCATCACACCCAGTTTGTGCAATTCTGGGAATCCAGCCCAGAGCTTTGTGCATCTTATATGGACACTGCACATCCTGAGCTATATCCCCAGTCCAGCATGGTTTTAAAAGGGGGAGTGGAGAAATGGCGTGTGTGTGTGCATGCGTGCCCACGTATGCATGTGTGTGTGTGTGTGTGTGTGTGTGTGTGTGTGTGTGTGTGTGTAGCAGAGATGGTCTAGCAGTTAGGGGTGTAGTCTGCTCCTCTAAAGAACGCTGGTTCAGATCCTGGCACCCATTCCAGGTGTCTCACAAGCTTTTGTGCCTCCAGTTCCGGGAGATCTGATGCCTCTGGTCTCCTTGAGCAATCTCACACGTGTACAAACCCACATCCAGACGCACATATATACACGTAATTAAAATAAATCTTTAAAAATAATATAACTCGAGTTAAGTAAAATATAGCATGTCTAAGTAAAAATGTGTACTTCCTGATCAAAACTACAGTTGGCAATTCAATCTTGCCTTTTCATATTCGTTCATTCATTCCTTTGGACGGTACTGGGGATGAGACCCGGCACTACATCAAACATGCTTGGCGAGCACTCTACCGCTAGCCAACTCCCAGCTCTTGGCTCACACTTTTTTGTTTGCCTATTTAGCGTTTTTAAATGGGATCTCCAGTAACCAAAGCTGGTCCTGAGCTTGGCGCATAGCTAAGGGTGACTTTGAACTCCTAATTCCTCACCTCCACCTCCCAAATGCTGGGATTACAATGGCACCTCTGTGCCTGGCTCTTTTTTTTTTTTCACACTTAAGCAAGTAAAACCTCCAGGTTGGTGACAGAATTGCAGGCCCTGGCCTTCCATCCCTCCCTCTTTATTGCTATGCTCTTGTTCAAGCTGGGAATCTGCTAGTTAACCACAGGGACAGGAGTCTCCAGGGGAGAGGCACATGCTGCCCCCAGCAGCTGGAAGTTCTGACTGCTCAGATCTTCCTCTTGAACACATGTGTGTGTGTGAGTCCAAGTATGTCAGGAGAGTTGGGAGTGCTCCAAATCATTTCCACGGGAAAGCAAAGCGCGGTAAAGAAGGACCCCTTTGAAAGGCTCATCTGGACTTTGCACGTGTTAACTCAATAGAGATGGCACCAATGGTTTATAGCTTAGGGAAAGTACGTCTTCCAGCTTGGTCTTATCACAGGCAGCTATAGACTGCTGGCCTGTAATGCAAACCAGCTTTTAGTCGTGTGGTCTGGTGTTTCTGTTTTGGAAAGGGGGGTGTTTGTTTTTTCTGGGTTTTAATTGTTTGATTTTACTGTTTTGACTCTGGAGCCCACCTCTTTATTACTCGTCCTGGGGAAACTGTTTGTCCCCGACGGCACATCCCAGACCCGTGTCATTGCAGAGTTGAGGGAGGACTGTGGTATAGCTGGGTCAACCGTCCTCGGACTGGGAAGCTGAGGCCGCTAACACAGAATGCCCACTGTTCAGAGCAGAGCAGCCCATCTCCGGGCTCTGAGACCCCATGACCTTCCTTCTGGAAGGAGGAAGACGCTCTGGTTTTAGTGCTGTTCTTGGTGTTCCGACCATCTTTGCAGATTGACGTGTTCTCAAGTGGTTGTTTCTGTTTATTAACTTCTAAAACATAATAATAAGCAATAATATGTTAGATTTAAGAAGGTAGATACAATGATTATTGTGAACTAAATTCTTTTTTAAGTCTTATTTATTTTTTATTTTATGTGTACGGGTGTTTTGCCTACATGTATATCTGTGCACCACATGCATGTCTGATACCCAAGGAGTGCAGAAAGAGAGTGTGGCGTCCCCTGGAACTTGAGGGACAGCTGGCTGTGAGCAAATATGTGTGTGCTTGGGTTTGAACTTAGGTCCTCTGGAAGAGCAGCGAGTGCTCTTAACCAGAGTCATCTTTGCAGCCCATGAGCTAAATTTCTTCCAGACTCCTCAGAGGAGGAGTGATGATGTCACTACCAGACTCGTCATAGGAGTGACGTCACTATCAGGCTTCTCTCGTAGGCGGAATGACGTCACTACCAGACTCCTCATAGAAGTGATGTCACTACCAGACTCCTCATAGGAGAAGTGACGTCACTACCAGGCTTCTCTCTCTCATAGGAGGAATGATGATGTCACTACCAGGCTTCTCTCTCATAGGAGGAGTAATGATGTCACTATCAGACTCCTCATAGAAGGAGTGACGTCACTATCGGGCTTCTCTCTCATAGGAGGAGTAATGATGTCACTATCAGACTCCTCATAGAAGGAGTGACGTCACTATCGGGCTTCTCTCTCATAGAAGGAGTAATGATGTCACTATCAGACTCCTCATAGAAGGAGTGACGTCACTATCGGGCTTCTCTCTCATAGAAGGAGTAATGATGTCACTATCAGACTCCTCATAGAAGGAGTGACATCACTCTCGGGCTTCTCTCTCATAGGAGTGACGTCACTATCGGGCTCCGCACTGTGGCTTTGCCCCTTTCACTTACAACCATTAGTGAGCACCCATATTTAAAAGCAGCTCACCAAATCTAAGTGCTACTTTGTTCTATTCTCAGAGAGTAGTATATATTGTGAGTTTTAATTTAATTTTTTAACCTTAGTTGGGACTGATAAGTTGGCCTGGTGGGTAAAGGTGCTGGTCACACAAGCTTGAGGACCTGAGCTGGATCCCCAGAGTCCACATAAAAGTGAAAAGAGAGAACCACAAACTTGTTCTCTGACTTGTGCACGCACGTGCCTCCCCATATCATACACACACACACACACACGCGCGCGCGCACAAGCCCGCGCGCACATATTGACTTCCACATGCACGTGGCCCCCCCATATCATACACACACGCACACGCACGCGCACGCACATATTGACTTCCACATGCACGTGGCCCCCTCATATCATACACACACGCACACACACACACTGACTTCCACATGCACGTGGCCCCCCATATCATACACACACGCACACAAGAGCACACACACCAATGACAATGATATTGATAAGTAAGATAAAGCTTAAGAAAGCCTTGGCTGGACAGTTGTCCAGATGATATCGTCGGCATTTGGTTCAGGTACCGGCTCCTTCATCACTAGACTTTTACTGGCCAGGGCTGCTGAGCAGGGAGACCCAGGCAGCACCCTGGCAAGTGTGAGCCTGCAGGGCATGACACTTCTCAGAATCATAGAAAGCTGGTGGCCGGGACAGTATGCGTGTGGGCACAGTCCAAGGGGAGAAGCCAGCTTTTGTCACTGACTGGCTGAGCCACTTCCCACATCTCGCTCAGCCTCATCACACAGTGGCATCCTCTTTCCTTCCCACAGAGAAGGTGGACCCTGGACCTGAGGCCATCTCATGGTTTTTCTCCTTTGAGTCTAACCATTGTGGGTTACTGAGTGGGAAATGCACAAGCAAGCACTTGGCTCTGTCTGCATGGCTAGCTGCCTGTATCCTGGCCTCCTGGAATGACCTCTGGCGGCGCGGGGGGGGGGGGGCGATCAGCAGCTGATGCTATGCAGGGACTTGTCCCTCCTAAGAGACCTCCCCATCCTCCCCATCTTTCCAGAAGCGTGGGCAGCCGCCCCTGGGTACCCAGCCCTAGCTCCTCTGCTCTTCCCACCTCCTTTCTCCCCTCCTTCTTCTGTTCACAAGGCCAAGGCCTCTTCAGAACTCCATTGTGCAGCTTGATAGTGCTCCTGGCCCAAGATTGCCTGGACCAGTGGTCAAGGGTGGGTCTGCGGGGGGGGGGGGCTCCAATACTCACCGTTCCTGTCCTTTGGAACCCAGAGGTGGCAAAGGAATCTGGATTCTGCAGGACTAAGTGGCTTCGCCAACAGCCTCCAAGTCCAAACCTGAGGGTGATGTTCTTCGTCCTTTGACAACTTCTAGCCTAGTCTCTGGCTCCTGTGGTCCTCAAGGAGCTGTCCCCTGAGGCTGGTGCAGACTGTCAGCCATCTTTGGGCCTCGTGTCTCTCGGATCTGGGTCCTTCTTATAGATGCTGTCCCATCCCACCCCCTCTTCTCTCTCTCCACTTCGGTAGTTTGCATGGTCGCACATGCAGGCCTGGAAGTAAGACATGAGGGGAGTGGAGTTCATCCTGAGGTCCACTCTTCCAGTCTCCTGCTCATTTCTGAAGTGCCTGCCCATGCAGAAGTATTGCCAGGAGTGTTGTGTGACCCTGATAACCTGCCTGCCCAATGTTAAGAGGAAGACATGGAAGTCTGTGATTCCTGCCTGTGTCTCCAGATTGTTCGATTTGGGCCCAACCCTCCAGGGAAGGAGCCCGGACCAGGGAGCCCAACCAGGGAATTCTTCCAAAGTGAAAGTGTGCTCAATAGACCTGTTTCTGACACCCTCAGCTTCGTCTGCACTCCCAGACTTGGAGGGTGGCGGGTACCTCTGAAACCCTCCCTCCACCCCAGCACCTACCCTGACAGCCACCTGGCCTCCTTACACACGATCACCTGCCCTTTCCTGTTTATGAGCAGCACCTGGTGTGCGTCCCTCTATGCAGGGATGGTTGATTGGCCGGCCGGTCCCTGAAGGCATTTTTTTTTGGCAGGGCCTTTTACCTATGCCCCTTGGCTTCCTGGTAGGGGGCAGCCCGCATTCCACCACTGCCCTGCCCTCTGGGATTCCACCTCCAAATACCAATCCTGAGATTGTACAAACAGTGAGCAAGCCACCTTGGCAGCTTAACACAGACAGAATTTCCTCAGCAACGTGGTTGAGCCAGATTGACAAGCACGGAAATCTGTGTACGAGCCATTCCTTGGGGTGAATTGCTTTTTACCCTGTGGAGCCAGAGAGCCCTGCTGGGCAGCTGGAGACAGGAATGCTGAGTCTGACCAGCACCAGTGTCTGCAGGCCAGCTGGGAGTCCTACCTTCTGTCCAGGATCAAAGGGCATCTCTATTTTTAGACATGGCCAAAGAAAAGAAATTTAATTTCATGCCTCTTATGCAACGTTTTATTTGGAATGTTTTGCTGCTAAATTTATTTATTTATTTGCTTGTTTGTTTATTTTGTTTTTCAACAGGGTTTCACTATGTTACTCTGGCTTGCCTAGATTTACTATGTAGACCAGGCTGGACTTGAACATGTAATAATTCTGCCTCAGCCTCCCAAGTGCCAGTCGTATAAGCACGGACCCACCACACCCACCCCAGTGTGGTTTGGCTAGCGACTCCTGAGACACTAAGAGACCCAGATTAGACATGCAGCATGTCATAGTTCTCATTGACAGGTTTTCCCTCTTGATATGCACGTGTGCACGCAGTATACACACATACACACGTGCACACACATGCATGTCTACATACACGCATGCTTGCACACACATGCATGCATAAACACATGCATGCATACACACAGTACATGTATACACATATACGTACACACATGCATATACACACATGCATGCACACTCGCTCTCTCTCTCTCTTCCACCCCACTGAACCACTGAAATGTTTTGTCGTTTTCAGTTTTCCAAGTAGAGTTTCATTTCCTACTATAAGCCTAAGTTCTTTGGGCTTCTTTCTTTTTCCCTCCCCCCTCCTCTCTCTCCCTGCACCCCACTACTCTCCTCCCACCAGCCTCCCTGTTTCTGGACATAATTCCTATCCAGACTCTCTTTGGATCTTTCTGCTACACAGTGGGCATTTGGCATCCAGCAAGGCTGCTGCTTCAATAGTGTGTCCTTGAGGCCCAGAACCTAAATGTGCCCAGGCCTCCTTTTCTGGTCTGTCCCTGACCCAGATTTCTGCTCTGTCCACTCTAATTGGTCCAGGTCTGCAGTACACTGCCAGCCCCTCCTCAGTGGGCCGGACTCTGGGCAAGGGTGTTTTGTTTTGCCCAAATGAGAGTGTGTTTATTGCTCTTCATCAGCTGTCAACATGGTGGATGTTTGAAAACACTGCAGTGGAGAAAATGTTCGCTCACAAGGGGACATCTCCCAGGGGCGCGGAGGTGGGGGGGCGGGGTGTCCCCAACATACTTTTGAAGAGCGCTTGTTCTTCCTGCAGCCTGAGGATTTTTGTCTGCATTTACAGACACTTTCTATAGACATAGTATTTGTGAACACTTTTCCCTGGCACTCTTTGCTCCCACAGGGACCTCTGTAGGCCCCTCACCCCTCCTACAAAGTGCTTGGCTTCACAAAGGGTGTGCCAGGACAGGGTTTTGGCATGGTCCCCGGGGTGTCACGGGACCAGGGGATGATCTCACAGGGTCCGCCATCTGCCCTGCCTGGCCAGAGGCTGCATCGGGAGGGCCAAGGGGCACCACGTGCCTTGGGCCTTTTCAAACAAGAGCCCTTAGTGAGAACAGGCAAGTCTCACAATCTTCCTTTGGCTGACGGGTGTTTCTCCCTCGTAGGCTCCAGGGGCATCTGCAAGGGCAAGCTTGGGTAGAGCATCACTATAACACAACCTGAGGAGAACCTCTTCCCCGAGAAGCTGTTTGGTCTGAAAATACAGTTGTCCCATAAAGGTTCAGTCGCACTGACGGATAATCGAGCGCTAACGATAACCGCCAGTTAATAACTATTGTAGCTTTAGAAGCACATGTATCCATTGTTTAACCCCCACATCTGATAGGCAACTGAGGCTCAGAGAGGGTGATTGCTTGGCCTAGGGTCACACAGCTAGTAATGAAGGCAGTCAAGCCAGAGTATGTTGTGAACTCTGACCCTGCTGCCACTACACAGAAGGGCTGGGGCCACCGGACATGGTGGCCCATACCTGGACCCTGACCACTTGAAAGCCTCAGCAAGGGAGATCAAGTATTAAAGGCCAGCCTGGGAAACACCCACCCCTCCACTGAAGAGAGAATTCAAGCCTCCTTGTCCTTGACCCAGGGAGGCATTTCTTACCTGTGTTGCCGACACTGTCTATTTTCTGTCCTTCCAGGACAACACCAAGATCAGGTCATTCATTACCGAGAGACAACTGCTGGTTAGCCGGCCCTCCTGACACTTCCCCCTCCCCCCCCCCCCCGCCCCTCGGGACGGTGGCCTCAGACTCAAAAAATAGGAATGAAGACATCTGAAAAAATACCACCTGCCCTTCCCAGTTCTCCTCTCCCTTCCCCAACTTCCCTGTCGTTCCCACCTAATGAAAAAATTACCACCTGCCCTTCCCAGTTCTCCTCTCCCTTCCCCAACTTCCCTGTCGTTCCCAGCTAATGAAAAGTATTTGCAAAAAGGGCCAGTCAATTGCTGCCCGTTCCCTGTGGCCTTTAGAACTCCTGCCTCCCCCAACCCATATGCACGCACACACACACACACACACACACACACACACATGCACGCACACGCACACACACGCGTGCACGCACATGCACACACACATACACACACACACTGCTTATGGACAAATCCCCAACAAGCTGAGACTCTCCGATGGAAAGATCCAGGCTCAGTTCGTCCCCCAGACCTGCCTCATCTTCCCTGCTTCCCATTACCCGGCCAAGGACTCACTGGGAGTGAGAAGCTGGCACCCCAATCTTCCCCTGAGGTTTTCCTTCATTCCACTTCTGCTGAGACCTCCCTTCCCCTTCTCTCTAGCAGACCTACCCTGTCCATGGCTACCTTCCCTCACCTCCCTCAAAGCAGAGCTCAGGTTAGCCCCTGAATGCCCCTCTTCTTCTCTATTTTCCGAAGTCCCCTTACTCAGTGGCCGTGTTTCACGGCTACAGGTGTCTCAGGGTACAGCAATGCAGCCACTACTGTGACACCTTCCACACACGCATTTCCGTGACACTCACGGCCACCTTGCATGACAGCCATAGCGCTCCCCTGTTATACATGAAGGCCCTGCAGTTTGGGTAGGGCAGGTGGCCCAGCAGCTCTCCTCTGGTGGGTTTCCAAGCTGATGTAAACCTGGCTTTTTGACTCCACACTGCTGTCTTGTCTAGCCAAGTGTGAGGAGAGGGAGATTCAGGTCCCAGAGCCTCCAGTTCATCTACTAAGCCGGACTCACTGCATTCTGGGAGGAGGTGGATCAGGTTGGGGGTCTTCCCAGTGCAAAGAGGCTTGATACAATGTGGGCATCTCCACATCCTGAGATCTGGGAAACCTGGTTTAAAGGGAAGAAAAAGAGTCCTCTGGAGGCTCTCCTGTGAGCTCCCTAAGCCCCTGCCATGTAGATGAGGCTGCACTTCCAGGTGCCTCCGGGGAGACAGATGAGGGCTGAGGAGAAAGTTCAGTGTGGATATTAGCCCTTGTGCAAGCTTGAGGACCTGAGTTCAAATCCCTGTGTAAAGCCGTCACGTGAGTGTCCCTAATCCCCGTGACACAGAAGGTAGAGACAGGACACTTTCCATAAGCTGGAGGCCAGCTAGCCTGCCGTATGCAGAGGCAAAGAGGGTGAGAAGGGAGAGTTGACAAAAGGTCTCACTATATAGACCAGGCTAGCTTTGAACTAACTGATCTGCCCACCTTTGCCTCCTGAGCGCTGGGATTACATGCATGTGCCACCTTTAAGGCTGAACTGTTTGGCCATATCAGTAGTGACAACAAAGCATTTAGTTCAAACAAGCAAGCAAAATCTCCAGAAACTCTTACTTAAAACCAGAATTGTAGCCGGGTGGTGGTGGCGCACGCCTTTAATTCCAGCACTCGGGAGGCAGAGGCAGGCGGATCTCTGTGAGTTTGAGACCAGCCTGGTCTACAAGAGCTAGTTCCAGGACAGGCTCCAAAACCACAGAGAAACCCTGTCTCGAAAAACCACAAAAATCAAAAAAAAAAAAAACCAGAATTGTAGCCAGGCCATGAAGTGCACATCTCTAATCCTAACGAGGTATTGGGGGAGGGGAGGGGGTAAGCAGGAAGATCATGAGTTCAAAGCTAGCCTGGGCTATATAGCAAGCTATTTCAAAAACACCAGAACTGTTCTCTCAGGCACAATGTGTGACTTCTCTACACTGGTGGACATGAGCCAGCTGACATCAGCCGTGGCGTCTGTGTGCACACGGCAGTGCCACCTCCTTCTCTGAAGCCACCCCCATTCATCTCTGCACACAAACGCTGACTGTTCTCCCATGCCAGAGGCTCTGAGTCACCCCAGCTCCTCACCAGCACGAGCCTCCTCCATGTGTGCACATTTAATTTGGTTATTCTGCTTTACAGTGGGTGTGTGTGTGTGTGTGTGTGTGTGTGTGAGAGAGAGAGAGAGAGAGAGAGAGAGAGAGAGAGAGAGAGAGAGAGAGAGAGATCTGTCTTCTCTCCAGCCCCCCAGAGCGCCGGTCCCCACCTGCCTTGCTAGAGAAGCAAGTGAAGGCATCCAGAAGGATGTGTAGCCTCTGAGCTGCCAGGACCTGGCTTCGGAAAGGCGCGTATTTTAGCCTTGGAGGAGCCAGCTTACCCTTTAGCTGCAGCCTGATGCCCTGGCTCTTTTGTGTCGTTAGGGAAGGGATTTCCTCAAAGCCTGGGCTCCAGGGGAGGCTGGTGCTTCAACTTGTATGGAAAAATGGAAGAGCTGGACCACAGGCACACACAGTTAGAGCACAAATACAAGGAGAAAGTCCTCTGAGGAAACTAGGGATTCCCTATGGGATGAGCCAATGATAACTCATGTAGCCCAGGCTGCCCTCAAACATGATACATAGCTGAAGATGGCTTGAACTCCCTCCATCTCCCAAGTACTGGGTTTTTTTGTTTCTTTAGTTGGTTGGTTTGGTTTGGTTTAGTTTAGTTTTTTGAGACAGGGTTTCTGTGTGCAACATCCCTAGCTGTTCTGGAACTTACTCTGTAGACCAGGCTGGCCTCAAACTCTTCGAGATCCACCTTGCTTCTGCCTTCCGAGGGATTTAAGGCATGCACCACCACTGCCTTGCCCAAGTACTGGGTTTTGAACCCTGGTTCTCTCTTATAAATTTTTGTGTAGCTTCGAGAAATTAATCTTTCTAAGCCACCTGTGAAAGCAGGCATAGTAACCACCTGTTGTAATAATTAAATAAACCAATACCAGGAACTGTTTGAAACTTGATTCCTGACCTTGGGAGAATTCTGCTTCCTCCTACAGACCCTGGCAGATTCAAGGGGAACAGAGCAGGGAAGGGGAGCAGAGGGGAGATGGGGTGCACAAGCTAAAAATAGACTCTTTTAAAGTATTTTTTCACTTTATGTAATTGAGTGTTTTACCTGCACGTACGTATTGCACCACATGCATGCCTGGTGCCCACAGAAGTTGGAAAACGGCACTGGAGTTGCGTATGGTTGTGAACCACCATGTGGGTGCTGGTAACGGAACTTAGAACCTCTGCAAGAACAAGTGCTCTTAACCACTGAGCCTTCTGTCCAGACCTGGATTTTCTGAGACAGGGTCTTACTATGTTGTCCAGGTTATCCTTGTTCCTGAATGCTGAGATTATAGGTCAAAAATAGCCCTTGAGAGCAAAGCCCATTGGGAGGTAATTTGGGGATGCAATCCCTACTTACTTTTCAGCATATACACCTGATATCTATTTTTTATTTAATGGGTTTGGGGGCCAGGCCTGAGGCTTCTTTGTTGAGACAGTCTCATTATGTAGCCCTGAAATTCACCAGGCTGGCCTCGAACTCTCAGAGATCTGCCTGATTCCGCCTCTTGAGTTCTGGGGTTAAAAGCATGTGCCACCATTCCCAATTAGGATTTGTTGTTATTGTTGTTTAAAAAGAACAAAAGCAAATAACTTTATGGACATAATTCAAGTGCTGTAAATGTAGTGCGTGTTTTCAGGACATTGGCAAAGCAGTGCAGCCATCCCTATTATCCGAGTCCAGTTTGGGTTTTTAACCAGAGGCGGGTGAGGCCAACCCCTCCTTCCTTCAGATCTGAACCTGGCTAAGGACGGCATTCCGCTGAGTCACAGCACGGGTGTCCGAGGTGATCCTGGGACTGACGTCTGTCGCCCCCTAGCGAGGCTTGAGCGCAATTCGGGTTCCTACCCGGCGCAGTCCTGGGAAGCCTCTGGGGTGCCTGTCTCTTGCAGTGTGTCTGCCCGCCCGCTCCGTTGAGTCACGGACCCCGGACCAGCCTCACTCCGGTTCCCCCCAAACTCTCCTCCCACTCCTCTTTATACAAAGGAATGATAGTTTGTAGGAAACGCAGCGGTGTGACACAGGAGTTTAAAGGTGGGTTTTAGTGTCACAAGATCTGAGTTCGAACCTTGCCCGCTCTAGCTATGAGGGTTACTCAGTTTCCTCAGGTATGAGAAGGTACTAATTCTTTCTCCTGGAGTGGTTGCCCTTCAGAGTTTAGCCTGTAAACTCCTCAGGCAGGAGTTTAGAAGCCATCCTATTTAATTACCCAGCTACCAAAGGGTGTTGAGGCCCCTCCCTTACCCAAGGAGCTCCCCAGAAACTCCAGTGCTGGTTACTAAACAGTGTTGCCGTGAGCAGGACCCAGACAATGAGGGACGCCTGGTGTATCTTTTCCTTAGCAAGAAACGCCCCCAGACCCGAGACCTGCAGTCCAGAGAGGTACCCTTCTCCCTTGGGAAGAAGGTTGGAAGATCTGGGAATTGGGAAAGACCAGGGCTTCCTTTTGGAGAATGCAGGGATGTTCTCACCAGGGAACGGCTAATTGATGTTTGTAGACTTCTGCAAGTCAGCCCCAGATGGGGAGTCAGGCCCCAGCCCCATTGGGCACCTTGCCCCCAGGGTAGCAGGGTGGGAACCCAGAGGGCATCAGTCGGGTCCTTGGTAGACTGAAGTGTCTTAAAAACCTGTCAAGTCCCTGGGGTCCCTTCCCGCTCTGGGATCCCCATCCTGCCCACCTTAAAGGTTTCCGGTGAGCTCAGCGGCTCTGCCATGGAAAGGAACCCAGGGAAAATGGCAGACATGCGGAGGAGAGCAAGCATAGCTCCAGGAGGGCTCCAAAGAGGCCAGTGAGGGGGTCAGCTGCTGAGGGTTCCCTCGTCCACCTCCGGACACATTAGAGGGCCACCTGAGATGTCAGATGGGGTGTATGGAAGACTTGCAGGCGCTAGACGGAAGGGCCAGTGTCTTTCAGCCTGGGCAGTCCCTGTTCTTTGGAAACAGGAGCGCCTGGGGGCTTCATCTACGCATTCCCAGGCCTCGGAGGGTCTGGAAAATGTATGTGTTACATGTGATTAAATGTGATGAAAATGGCAATGTCGGTGGGATAGCCTGCAAGGGCACCCAGGGGCCTGTGGGGAGCACACAGTGAATAGCTCCTGCTTCAGCGGGTACCTGGTAAGCACTTCCTGATGCCGGGTCTTGGGGTTCTGAGGCATCAACAGCCCAGTGGGGCTCCTCTGCACCTGTCATCAGTGTGGGTCATAGGCTGGGGAAAGGGCCACTCCCTCTTGCTCACCAGGGATCTGTTCTTTGTGGGGTTTTGGTCCAATGGACCCTCAAGGATGTTCCAGAACATTCTTTCCTTTCCTCACCATCCCTTTCTCCCTTCCTCTTCTCCTCCCTTTCTCCTGCCTTTTCTATGGTGCAGATGGAACACAGTACATGCTAAGCTAGTGTTCTACCATGGAGCTACATGCCCATCTTGGCTCGGCTTCTGGGTCCTGAAATCGCCAGCTGACCTAGCCCAGCCTGGATGGTATAAAGAAGGACAGCTGCCCTCCCAGGACTGGGGGAACGTCCCTACTTATACGGTTTTTCCTATTCCCCACAAAGGAAAGGAGCAGCCCTTGAGACGTGCACAGCTTGTTTATTTTACACAGTGAATAGTAGCCTGTGTTTTTAAGGATGACTTAATTTCTGCTCAGACCCCTGTAATTCATCCCACTTCCAGAGGGTGTGTCTGGCCCTCTATAGCCCTGAGCGGATGTTGGGGGTGTGTGCAGGGGCAGAAGGATCATTAAGTCATAGCATGGATGGTGGTGTCTGAGAGGGTTGAGTGGGACAACTGACCAATCAGACACACCCTGGACCGTCATCCCCAGCTGGCAAACTCCGGGGCATCACCCAAATGCTTGAGCGATGCTTGGCTCTCCAGCTGCGAAGTTCAAATGTATAAAATCTTCTAGGAATAGCCGAAGACAACTCAACGTGGAAAGCAAGCAGAACCCCACACTGAGGATACAGGGAATATGGCCAAACCACCCTGAGTGTGAGTGATCTCATCTGATCCCAGAATCTAAGCAGGGTCGGGCTTGGGTGGGAGAATACAGGGAGAGACTGCGGAGCAGGGATACTTGCTGGCAACTCATTTATTTTTAAATTATTGTTGATGTTGTTATTATTATTATTTAGAAGGGTATTGAAAATATACTGGAGCCGGACGGTGGTGGCACTCGCCTTTAATCCCAGCACTTGGGAGGCAGAGGCAGGCGATCTCTGTGAGTTTGAGGCCAGCCTGGTCTCCAGAGTGAGTTCTAGGTCAATCATAGTGAGACTCTGTCTTGAGAAAAGAAAAAAGGTGGACAGTGAATGAGGAGAAACACCTAACATAGACCTCTGGCCTCCATTTGGGCGTGCATACATGAGCACATGCACCCTCTCAAGTGTGTTGGTGCACACACACACACACACCAGTAACTTAGTAAACAAAATGGAATACCTCTGTATTGAAAAAAAGAATCCCCTAGTCTTTAAAGCGAGTTCCAGGACAACCAGGGCTCCTTTACACAGAGAAGCCCTGTCTCGCAAAACCAAACCAAAAATAAATAAATAAAATTTTAAGACTCCATAAAAACAAAGATCCATGAGAAAATTTTAATTTTAATGTAAGTCAGAAGGGGCGGGAGAAACATCCATATCGTGTAAGCTTATTGTGTTCCAGTTGTTTCTGCTTTGTTTTCTTTTTCAACTTGACACAAGATAATGAGGAGGAACCTCAGTTGAGAAACTGGCTCCGTCAGAGTGCCCGTAGGCGAGTCTACAGGGGTATCTTCTTGACTGATGATTGGCATGGCTAGACCCCGCCCACTGTGGGCAGTGCCACCCCTGGGCGACGGTCCTGTGTTGTGGAAGAAAGTAGGCTGAGCAAGCCGTGCCAGTCAAGTCAGTAAATGTAGTTCCTCCACGGCCTCTGCTTCAGTTCCTGCCTTGAAGTTGCTGTCTTGAGCTCCTGCTCTGGCTTCCCTCTCTGGTGTGTGGCCTAAGAATTGAAAGATGAAATAACCCTTTTTCTTTTCCAAGTCACTTGTGGGCGTGGTGTTTTATCACAGCAGAAACCCAATTCAGACAAAGTGAGCGGAATGGCCGAGTAGGACCTTGTAGCCTTGGGGAAGGGACGTTGTCTCTCAACAGAACTGCCCTGTTGTCCAGCCCCTTCTCCTGTCCCCATGGTGTCCCTCCACCCTACCCCTCTTTGCCCAGCCAACCAGGCCCCTGCCTCAAGTACACTTGTGGATTCTAATCTTCCAGTCTAACTTTGGAAGTCAGTCTACCGCTTTCTAAGGTGCACTCCCTGAGCCTACACCTTCCTTTCCATCTCCTCTACCCACCATCTAGTTCTGGCCTTTAAACTTTCCCCTGGGACCATGGCCGTCACCTCCCTGCCAGCAAGCACTTTTACTCTCCCTTTAGCCCTGCTCATCGCCGCCAAGTTCACCTTAGGACAGCTCTTTGGTGCTGTCTCTGGGGATGAGCAGAGTCTAACCCAGCCATTTCACCCTCCTCCAGACACTGCTATGCCCTGCAATTTAGTCTGTTCATCACTGACTGGGGGGACATGCAGGGGCTGGAGGAGGGTGCTGGCTGCCGTGGCGGAGACAAATCTTCCGTCTAGATGCAAGGCAGGGTGCTACCTGGGGTCCAAAGGGAAGATGGTTCTCTCTGCAAAAGTGCTCTCTTGGCTTTGTGCCCATCTTCCCTGTCTGGGGCCTGGCATATAGCCCAGTTGTAAACGCTTGCCTAGGAAGCAGAGCCCTGGATTCCACCCTCAGCACTGCGTGAACAGGCACGGTGGTAACTAGCTTATGTAAACCACTCGGGAGGTGGAAGTTTAAGGCCATCTTTGGATGCGTAGCTAGTTTGAGACCAACCTGGGATACCTGTGACCCTGTCTCCGCAATCCATAAAAGGAGTTCCAGAGTCAGAGACAGGAGCTGATATTGGGGTAGGGGTGTGGCTTACAGATATTAAAAAAAAATACAGGCTCAGGTGCTGGAGAGATGGCTCAGCCGTTAAGAGCACTTGGCTATGATTCCAGAGGACCCAGGTTCAATTCCCAGCACCCACATGGCAGCTCACAACTGTCTGTATCTCCAAGATTTGAAGCCCTCACTCAGACATACATACAGGCAAAGAACAACAATGCACATAAAATAAAGATAAATTTAAAAAATGTAAATACTTTAAAAAAAATAAAAGATCCATGCTGAGCATGCATGGTATTAACTAGCCGACAGCCAGACAGGCCATGGTCCTGGGGAGGCCATAGTCCCAACCATCTGCCTGAGAGGCTGAGACAAAAGGATCCCTTGAGCCCAGAGGTTTGCAGAGCTGGTTTATAGTCAGTTGGCATTCACAGAACAACGTCATTCACTCTTTCCTGACAAGAGAGGCCGCCAATCACCTTCCCTCCACAACGGCTGAGCGACTCTCTAGTCAACAGCACTTCCCAGTGACGTGGAAAGAGCAAGGGATGGCCACAGGTCAGCTGCGTCACCTGGTGGCTTTGGATATGAGCTAATGTGAAGGCAGATGACTGACAGGGACATTGGCCACTCAGAGAGACTGAGCATCAGTCTTCTGAATGGGAAGTGAGGAAACTGAGGTCCTCGTACTGTGACTTGGGAGGAAGGGTGCCTCTCTCCTTGTTCCCCAACTCTACTGTCCTAAGAAGTCAGGTCCCTGGGCTCAGCATCCCAACCATAACTCTCTCTCTTGCCTTATGTTTCTCCAGGCTTTGAACCAGTATGGCCGAACCCCGTCAGGAGTTTGACACAATGGAAGATCATGCTGAGGGCTACACTCTGCTCCAAGACCAGGAAGGAGACATGGACAATGGCTTAAAAGGTCAGTGAACAGCCATGCAGAGCGGGCCAGTCACAGTGGAACACAGTCCATGTCTGCTTCAGCAGGGGCTAGCAAGAGGGGGTCAAGTCCCACTTTTTAAAGGAACGGTTCATAATTTGTCGTATTCGATCATTAGTTTGAGTGGGCTAAGAAAAGTCAAAACGCATGTTTGAGAATTCACCTCCCCAGACAGTGCGACAAAGACTGGGGGAGAAGTTGTCACTCTCGGCTCTCCAGGACCGTCCGTCAGACCCTTAGCTACACAAACCTGGCTATCTGGCCATTTGGGAAGAATAGATTCCTCTGGGTTTCTGAGTATATCCACATTAATGAACTTCCTCAGCAGTGGGGCACAGCACGGTGCCACTGGTCGGTAATTCCAGTACTCAAGAGGCAGAGGCAGGAGGATTGCTGCAAGTCCAAAGCCAACCTGGTTTACACAGTGACTTTCAGTTCAGCCAGGACTGCATAGAGAGACCCCGTCTTGGACTGCCTTAGAGGCAGTTCAATGGATCAGAGCACTTGCTGCTCTTCCAGAGGACCTAAGTGTGGTTCCCAGCACCCACAGCCATCAGCCCACAAAATCTGTTGTCTCCAGCTTCGGGGAGCTAACACCTGTACTTATGTGGCATTTCCGGATTCACACACACGTACATAAATAAAAAATAATAGAAGTTAATTTAGTTTAGTTTAGTTTAATTCATTAAAACTGCAGTCTGTAATGTGGTCCTCTTGGCCGCTGGTTGTCCATTTCACTGCGTACATGTGTTTGGGAGTTTCGGGGGTTCTCTCTCTCTCTCTCTCTCTCTCTCTCACACACACACACACACACACAAGCACAGTTTCTATGATAACACTCTCTACACCTCTTCACAAAACAAAATCCAGCAAAATTATTCTATACTAATATGCCACAGAGAGAGAGAGACAGAAATTGCTACCCCTTGGAAGGTACTGTGAAACAAAAGTGTGTTGTCCTACCCATAACTGTGCTCCCTCAATAGAGCCAAAGAAACCTAAGATTTTCGTCGAATTTAGCCTTGCTGCTGAGGGTTTAGGATGGGCTGTTTGTAGGTGTGGGGTTGCTCTGACTTGCAGAAAGGATCACAGTTCTAACAACACTTCAGGAAAGTGACAAAAGGCTGTTTGGAATAATGGTGAGAGCAGAGAGTGTCTAAGTGGGTGCTAAAAGCTGGAACAGGGCTGTGGGTGGGGCAGGTGGTCACGCACGTGTGGTCACACACTCTTGAATTAGAAGGTGCTTATGTGTTACAGTTTCCAGGCCTTAACACGGGGCGGGAGCTTCTTCTCCTTCCTCCCTCTGAGGATAATGTAAATGATGAGGATAGGGGTACAAAGCAAGTTTGAGGCCAGCGTAGGACATCTGAGACACTGTGGTAAAGACAACATCAAGGGCCTTCTTTGACTGTGAGGTTGTGAAGCGTCTCGTCGCTCACTGTATTTGAACACCATCTGCCTTCCTTCTTTGTGCGCTGATTTGTACATAGAACCAGCTCCCCTCCATCACCCCAGAGTCTCACCATTGCCCAAGGGGCAACATCTGTCCTCCACTGAATGTCCCAGCAGTCCTGCAACCTAGCAAGCACCATTTGCTCTCGGTGCTCCCCGCCTGCTGGTTCATCACAGCCCTGGCCAGACTTCACATCTCGTAGCTCCCTGGGGACCTCGCACTATCTCACTTAGTCTGGACCTCCTTGACACAAGCCTCAGGTTTGCCTCCAGCGGCTTTGTCACCTGAACATGCTTCCCTCTTTGTCTAGTCATCACCAAGGACAGGGAAGAGGTTTTTTTAAAAAAAATATTTATTTATTTATTTATTTATTTATTTATTTATTTATTATGTATACAATATTCTGTCTGTATGTCTGCAGGCCAGAAGAGGGCACCAGACCTCATTACAGATGGTTGTGAGCCACCATGTGGTTGCTGGGAATTGAACTCAGAACCTTTGAAAGAGCAGGCAATGCTCTTAACCACTGAGCCATCTCTCCAGCCTCCCAGGGAAGAGTTTTTTGAGACTGGGTCTCCCTATATAGCCCTAACTATCCTGGTACTCACTACGTACACCAGGCTGGCCTTGAACTCACAGAGATCCACCTGCCTCGGCCTCCAGAGTGTGAGGGTTAAAGTACGGGCACCACCACACCCAGCCCAAGGGCCATTTCTTGCTACAGTATTGCCTTGGGGCAACTATGGCCCTCAAGCTGATAGCCTTCGTGTGTGTGTGTGTGTGTGTGTGTGTGTGTGTGTGTGTGTGTGTGTGTGTACAGCCAGCTAGCTGAGAATCATTCTCAGTCTACACTTGGTTGAGAAAACTGCCATCATGAGTGTATGGCTCCCACCTTCAAGATGTCTCTTGAGTCGGGAGGATGTAGCCTCCTAGCTAAACACAGCTCTGGCCTGAATTCTACCTGAATTAGATTGAATGGGCTCCAGGTGGGCCCCTCTTTGTCAGCTCGTGGGTGCTCAGACTGCACCTGGTGTGGGTGTTAATCTCTTGAGGAGCGTGAGGTGATACAGGACTTTTCCCCATGGCCAGAGTCGTTTGTCCATCGGATCCAGTGGGCAGCTGGGGATTCCCAGTCAACATCAGCACCAATAAAGAAAGAAAGGAAGGGAGGGAGGAAAGAAGGAAGAAAGGGAGGGGGAGGGAGGGAGGAAGGAAGGAAGAAGAGCCTTGCACATTCCTATTGACACACAATGCTACCGTGAGCCCTTAACCAAGGCCAAATAAGACACATAGAACGACCACCACCTATGGGTGGGTCTCACATGCTAGGCAAATAGCTTTCGTAATATATGCTTTAAGCACAGCTACGGTTACAAAAGCCCAGGAGAGTTAGCAAAGGAAACCCTTTGGCCAATACAGGCATGAAAACGGGGGACTTTTACTGCACCGAGGTGAGGTCACTGAGCTGAGCGCTGAGGTGACCTGAAGGTGGCAGGCCACAGGAAGGGGCTTTTCTGAGCATGCAGGGACTGGCTTTCTAGATCCACTGCCAGGTTGTCCATATAAGAGCCTTTGCCTCAGCTGGACAGGAGTAACTAAAAGCTTTGTCTTCTCCCACCCAGGAACAGATACACATCACCCACATCTTCATCCGGGGACCCCAGGGAGTGGAGTATGGTTGTGGGGGCGGGGCAGAAGCTGGTCCTTTCATGGTTTCATCATGAGGATACAGCATCCACACCGAAGGTTCCTCTTGAGGTCTGAGCGCTCACTGTATATGTTCCAGAGTCTCCCCCACAGCCCCCCGCCGATGACGGATCGGAGGAACCAGGGTCCGAGACCTCTGAGGCTAAGAGCACTCCAACCGCTGAAGGTGGGGCCTCCCTACTCCCACCAGGGCCTTCAGCCTGAGCTTCCCTTGCTCTGAGCTACCCCTCCAGGCTGCACTCGCTGCTTCCTGTGTGCTGGCTGACTGAGCTTGCTAGGTGCTTCGCAGGGCAGTGCTTTGGGAGCTGGGCCCTGCTTCTGCGCTTGGCTCAACTGTGTGCCTTGACTGTCTTCATATGTGCGTGCTCTAGATGTTCCATGCTTGGAGAAGCTGGGCTGCGCGGTACAGCGGGGCTCACACACTGCTTGGTAGGGTTCCCATCTGCATCCACTACCCTCTATGACCCCCTCAGCAGCCCCCACATACTTTCTTTCAGGCATCAACCAGGGTCCAGAATGCTCATTTGGCTGAGGAGGGGGCAGGTCAGACATCTCCCTGCTCATGTGTTAGGAATGCTTTCTTGGGCTCTGGACTTTGCACATGGAGTATGTTTTATCTCTTCTGATCTGTCCACTCCAGATATTTGGTGTCTGGGTTGTCATGAAGCTGCTTGTCTTTTTCCCGAAATGCTCCCTGGTGTCTCTTGCTTCCCATGTGGGTCAGTCAAGACCACCACATTTCGCTGGGCGGTGGTGGCACACGCCTTTAATCCCAGCACTCGGGAGGCAGAGGCAGGAGGATCTCTGTGAGTTCAAGGCCAGCCTGGACTACAGAGGGAGTGCCAGGACAGCCAGGGCTACACACAGAGAAACAGAGAAACCCTGTCTTGGAAAAAGGGGAAAAGAAAAGACTACTGTGTTTGGCTGCAGGAAACGGAAAGCCGTTCTAACTGAAGAGGTTTACTAGTCCTGCATCGTGTCATGAGATGTCTGCATGTGAACACAGCTCCCCAGTGTCATTTACCATCTCCTGCCATCCTAGGCGGTCGACTGTTGCTTCATAGTTGAAAGATGGCCGCTGCACTCCCAAACACTGTATCTGCCTTGGGACCAAGAACTCTGCCTGGTGAGATGACCAGAGGGTAAAGGTGCTCACCATGCAAGCCTGGTGACCCGAGGTCAATCCCCGGAAACTGTAAAGGAGACAACAGCTTCCCCATGTCATCATGGCCTGTGCCCACATGGACACATTACCCACATGTCCCGTAATAATGAATGAGAGCTGGGTGGTGGTGCACGCCTTTAATCCCAGCACTCAGAGGCAGAGTCAGGTGGATCTCTGAGTTTGAGACCAGCCTGGTCTACAGAGCAAGTTCCAGGATAGCCAGAGCTTCACAGAGAAACCCTGTCTCAAAAAATCAAAATAATAATAATAATGAATGAAAATTTAAAAAAAAAGAACAAAATAGCCTAAAGGAGAAACCCTGTCTCAAAAAATCAAAATAATAATAACAATGATGATGAATGGAATTTAAAAAAAAAAGAACAAAGTAGCCTAAAGAACCCCAAAGCCAGATGTGTGGCCAGAATTAAGAAACTGAGAGTTTTATATGAGCTCAACGTGGCAGTTTCAGCTTGCATTCATGGGCCAGAACCGGGTCTCCGGCCAGCAAGCCTGGGGGTTTTGTGCATATTGTTTTTCAACCTATTGAGTAGAAGAAATCCAAGGAAAAGGACGCTGAGGACAACTTCTAACTAACCGTCCATAATCCTGTCCTTCCGTCTCTCGAACCTTCCAAGGAGGCTGGAAACTGCACTCGGAAACCTTCCTGCAGCCCTGTGCATTGTTTGGGAGTTCTATTAGAGAAGGAGAATTTGGCCTCCGCATCTGCCTTTGGAAAAGCCCAGAACACGGCTGCCAAGCTCCTGCCAATTCCTCAGCACGCTGGCTCATCCCTGAAGGATGCAGACAGCAAGGCCTGGTGAGAACCTCCTGTCCAGAACCAGTGATGCAAGACATTTCCTGCTCTTCCTGTTAGGACGGTTCTGCAAGCTGTCTGCCACCCTGAGAAAGCCCTGAAACTTGATGCTGAACCTGGTGCGGCTTCCCAGACACAGCCCTCAGTGCTGCTCTGTGGGCATTGTCCTGGGAGAAGTTCCCGCTCGTGCAGGCTGGAGTTTTATCTGCACTGGAGAGGATCGTAGTGAAAATGGCTTTTGTGGACTAAGTTGCGTGGAATTCTGGGAATCTCCCAGAGCTGCCCACTCCTCAGGTGTGCGTGCCCGGCATGCCTGGTGGAGAGACAGAGGGCTCCAGAGAACTTCTGAGTCGAATTGTTTCCCTTGAAGAGATGCTGCCCCAGCTCCCAGCCTGTGATCCCTATCTCTTGCCTCCGCAAGGCGGCTGGACCTGGCCCAGTTATTGCCACAGAGGGAACTCTGTACCTTTTCACTGGAGGATGGTCCGGCAGGGAGTTAGAACTGGTGGACCAACAAGGTCACCAAGAGGTGGCACTGCAGTTCTGTAAATGCAGAAACAAGGCTCAGAGGTGACAGAGTGCTTGCCCCAAGCCTCACATGACAACCACAGCCTCATCTCCTCCTCAGCTTCCTCACACTGCCTGGGTGCCCACTGCAGACACCCTGCCTTGCCATAAGGACCGCACAGTTGCCCTCAGGATTTCACCAGTTCTCTTGAGAACCCCCGGGGAATCAGAATACATCCATCCGCTGTAGTACTTTACATGGCCCTCTCCGGGCTTTCTAGGCAGGTGGCTTGGTGCCTCACTTCTTCCTGGGGAAACGGGAGGAGGGCTGCGGCCCTGCTTTGAGCTGGCTTTTCTTGCATGTGGCTGGCAGGCCCTGTCCCTGCACTGTATACTAAACAGAAGGGTGACTATCCGTGGTTTCCAGACGTGACTGCACCCCTAGTGGAAGAGAGAGCTTCTGACAAGCAGGCCGCTGCCCAGCCCCACACGGAGATCCCCGAAGGAACCACAGGTGAGGGCGGCTCTTAGAGCCCCAGGGCTGCCAGGGCCCAGCTGCCCGCCTTGAGCGGGTTGTCCTCACAGGCAGATGTGTAAGTGACTCTGGCTTCTGGGGATCTTGGCTAGTTAACAACGGCTGCCTTGGAGTCTAGACAAGGGAGTCTAGACAGGGTCCCCTGTTTCCTGCTGGATCCTGCCTCAGTCAACATGTCTATTTGAGATTTCCTCAGCAAGATTCTCTGTAGAGGATAGACCTCTGCCTTCCTCACACTTTCTCCAGTTCCGGCTGTAGCAAGGGGCGGGTCGCACTTAGGGGACAGTTTACCCCTTGGGCACCAAGCATACTGTAGTGACCACATAACTGGGTCTTTTGGAAGGTCTGATGGGCTGGTCCTGGAGTTCAGAAGTGTGACCACATGTCCATTTCTAGGACTGTGCTGCTGCCTTCCAATCCTGTCTTTGTATCCTGCCCCACCCATGTGGACGATGGGGGAATTGATCAGACAGCAAGCGCACCAGCAGAAAGAGCGCTGGGCTTGGTGCTGCTCAGTCATTCATAAGGCAGCCTGTGCAGGGCCCTGGACAAGATTCCTTGCAGCCCAGAGCCCTGGGTATCCTTCCCACCTGTCATCTTCCACAGGCTCATGAAGCTCTGCCAGTTAGTATGGTGAACCCGAGGCGTCCGGTTACCTACCAAGAACTATCTAATCTATGTGCATGGGACATGTGGCAGTGGAGATGGGAAATGTCCCTTTCTGAGGACGGCTCTCTGCAACCATGCTAGTTAGTTATTCTTTTCCTTGTGATGACCAAAGATGTCTGACAGAAGTAGCTTAAGGTCTATCTGGGCTCACGGTTTGAGGGGATGGGGTCCACGTGACAGGGAAGGCATGGTGGCAGCGGTGGTGATGACGCTGGTCATGTTGCTTCTGCAATCAGGAAGCAGAGAGAGATGGATGCTGGTGCTCATGCTTCCTCCTTTTCCCCCAGGACATCAGCCCACGGGATGGCGCTGCCCGTATGCAGGGTAGGTCTTCCCTCTGCAGTTAATCATTCTGTGAATACCCCTCAAAGACACACCGAGGGGTGCGGCTCCTCCCTGAGGAGTTGACTTTGCAGAGTAAACACCGCCACCGTAGTAAGCTCTCTCCCTTGCGTCCTGAGAACGCTCATAACAGAGCCAGCAGTGCCATCCCTGTCTCTCAAGATGTGTTTCCACTCTGCAAAGTGATGGACTTTGCAAAGTAAGGGCTTCCGAGGCAGGTAGACCAGATGTTCTGAAAGCCTGGCCGGGCCTCAGCTTCAAGCATGAAGGATGCTTGAAGGCTACAGAACACCTTATAGGGTGAGGTCGTGGGTGCCTTGATTTTTGTCTCTGGCTATCCCTTCAAAGTTTTGTCGTGGAAGAAGTTTGTCTTCTGTCTGGGATGAAAACTCTCCCCTTATTCATCTCTCCTGGGTAATCAGAAATGCTTTATACTCTTCACGCTCACAAAACAGCCTGCAAAAGGCTAGGATGTAGCCTGGTAGAGTGCCTGGCTTAGCATATGTGAGACCCAAGGCCTTGGTCCCTACCGTGTTATAAACTGAGTATGATGGGGGGGGGGGCGCAAAAAGAAAAAAAAACCCACAGCTTATAACTGTTCATCAGAAGGGCCAGTCTGATGTGATAGTCTGGCCCACAGCCATGTTCTAACCCAGCCCCTACTCTGGGCCAGTGGGGCAGGTGTGTAGGAGGAGGCAGTGGCTGCTCTCCACTCCCTGAGGGGCTTATAGGCTGCCATTCCTCTCGTGGAGACTGCACTAGCTTCTCAAATGTTTAGTTCATGGGCTCAGAGAGTTCCTAGGTGTTTGAGTCTGAAAGACCCCTGGTGCGGGAAGACTCTTACTCAAGTCTCAGGATAACACGACACCCCCCGCCCCAGTAACTCACGAGAGACCATCCTTGCTGCAATCACACGAGGCTTTAATTGATGAGATGGGAACCAGTGCACTGGGGCCGAGACTCATAACCCACGCAGGGGACGAGTTTGACCCCGAGTGACCTGGAGAAGGGGTTTTTATAGGAAGAAACCACAGCCCAATAATAGGGGCAGGGAGGGTGTCACAGAAAGTCACAAGGGGACAACTCCCTGCCTCTCAAGATCACTCAAGGTCATAATCAGCTAGTTCCTAAAATCACAAGGGGGAAACTCCCTGTTTGTCAAGATCATTCTCAAGATTACAATCTAACTTTATCTTCAGCTAGTTCCTGAAACACAGTCACTGAACTGGCTAATCCCTAGATTTTTGATTCTTCTCTTCCTGCTTGGATTTTTGGCTATTTTCTTCCTGCTGGGGAGGTCTGGATTTATCCAGGTCTTTCAAGTCCACTGCCTGGGGCAGGGCATTAAGGCAGCCATAGGTAGTGTGGACAGGGAGCAGAAGAGTGTAGCATTGGCTTGCTTTCTCCTTCATCCGCTTTTGTCATCTGCCTCCACCCCGGTCCAATGGGATGGTGCCACCCACATTCGTGATAGGTCTTCACTTCAGCGAGTCCTACTGATAAATACCTTCAGACATAGCCACCTGTGCACCTCAGCTGTCCCCGAGGTGGTTCCAAATGCAGGTCAGGTGACTGTGAAGATTGCCCACCACAGAGCCCTTTCTTGAACCCTTCCAGAATCTTCCCTCTCAACTCCCATGTCCTGCTTCTTTAAAGATCAATGCCTCTGCCTCAGGTTCTGGAGGATGTGTCATCCCTCCTCTCAGGGATCTAGCTGCACACAGCGCCACCTCTGTGCAGGATGACTCATTGCCGCTAGTGACCCATTGGGCATGATCTAAGATGCTCCAATGCCATCTCTGACCTGTGCCCAAAATTCCACGGGAAAAAAACAGTCATCCATCTTGGCTGCGAAGCAGGCTATTGCAATGGCCTTTTGTTCAGCCACCATAGCGGGGCCAGCCCTCCCCTGTCCTGTTGTGTTCCTTGGCAGGGCCCTGACTGCAGTCCACCAGATCTCAAACCAGAGGGAACAGATGCCAAGTATCTGTCTCTAGGTGGTGCCTTGAAGACCACGGAGAAAAGCTAGGCAGGCCAGCACAGGGCTGTTTTATCCTAGCCCTTGAGAACTAAGGTGGGAGGTTCAAGAGTTCAAGGCCTGCCTGGGGTACATAGTGAATGCAAGGCCATTATGGACTACATGCCAAGACCTGTGGAGCACTCCAGCCCCAGGCCATTCACCTCTTGGTGGGTTTAGAGTCGAGCAGGTTTGCAGCTGTTGGTGGAGCTGGTGCCTTCCCTTGTGATCACTTGAACACCTATTTGATACTTCTTAGTGCACAGTAAAGCTGTGCAACCATGCTGTGTGACTTCCACTGCGGAAGGCCTATCTCCCTGGAGAGCAGAGAACCTGGACCTCCCTGAAAATGCTCCTCCACCCCACCCCCAGGTGTTAGTGATACACCGTTTGGGTTTCACACCCGGGGCAGGACGTGGAAGATGAATAGATTCTCCTGGTGCTGGGACACTGACTGAGTCCCAAAATGCCCACTTATGTCTGCTAAGGACTCCGTGACTACCTAGCAGGATTTGCCATCATTCTGAGCCTGTCTTCCATTTCCGTAATCTTGCTCAGACCAAATCCACACTAGGACTTTGCCTTCACAGACAGTTGAAGCAATGTGACCATTGTTGTGTTATCTGACACGGAACTGTCACCAAAAGACCTTCTGGACAGCACAAAGGACCTAGACGAGTCTGAGCTGATAATTGGTGGGTGGAGAACTTCCGAGTTCCCTGCCGCCTCCCTGGGGCCCCACCCTCACTCAGCCATCTGGCTAGGTGCTTACCGGACACCATGTGACTATGCAGTGACTCAGGCTCTTTCCTTGTTGTGCTGTCCGTGGCAAGTGAAGTAAAAACTGGCTTGCAGTTTTAGGTACAAAAACTGTGCACCTTAGTCCAGAGACAAGGCTGGCGGTCAACCTTGCATGGTGTGAGCACTTCTGGAAGGCGGCAGCCTGTGGGGTGTGTGCCTCGAGGCCTTGAGATCAGCGTGGGCTGGCTTGCTTTATAAGCCCCACCTCTGGACTTGTGTGTGTGCCATCCCGTATCCGTGTCCTGATTTCTCCCGTGTTCTCCAGATAAGAGCATACTCACTTGAATACTTCTCGTGCGCTCTGGGACTTTCTCAGCCTTCTTTATTTGGGGTGCCTGTCGTCTCCTTAAATGGTTAAAAAATGCAGAGACCCAGAAAAGCTGCCCACTGGCCCTGTTGGCCTTGCTCCAGCCAGGTAGTGCTGGTTTCAGGTGTGATGTGTGTGGGGTGTAGAGGGAAGAAACTTAGCAGCCTGGGGTACCTCCTGTGTGTGAGACTTTGTTTTCCATACCTTCGCTATCCTCCTACAAGACAAACCCCAGTCATCTTGAGGTTCCCAATGAGGAAACAGGCTCAGAGAGGCCGGGCAAATGGCAGATCCTAGGTCCACACCACAGCTGCAAACACAATCTTCCCCTGAGTCCCTATCCTCCCGAAGTGCTGACCAGGACCGGCAGTGCCACTGTGAATCCTCTCTGGTCTCCTGAGTCCTGACAGCTTTGTGGAGCCTTGCAAAACAGCAGGACCTCGGACCCCTGCAGAGAAGCTCTTTCCTCCTAGGTCGCAGTCACCTGGAAGGTGTGTGGGTGCTGTGGGTTCTGTGTGAGCACCTCTCGTCACCACTGTCCCTAGCCGTGGCCTTTGCGGAGGAGCGGAGCACAGCAGCTAGCCCTGCAGGGCACACCCCTCCTGCATGGTTCGTGCGTGAAACACGAGGCACAGAGAGCACAGGTTGAAGCAAGTAGTAACTGTCTGCTTCTGTCCTCCCTTTGCTGCCTCGGACCAGCTGAAGAAGCAGGCATTGGAGACACCCCGAACCTGGAGGACCAAGCCGCTGGGCATGTGACTCAAGGTCAGTGGTCCAAACCACCCCTAAGAGACTCAGAGCTCGGGAGGAGGGAAATGGGAGCACTCAGTGGGCTCTACCTTGAAAAGACATCTTAGCCCTGAGTCCTAATTTACAAGTCCAGGAGACCTGGGGGAGTCATCTCTATTTATTACACACGGAGTGTTCTAATGCCATTCTGATTCATTCCCGCAGTGTGTTTCAGGCTGGGGTTGCCCTTGCCTAGACCTGAGCACAGTGGGCGATGCTCCCACAGCGCCCTCTGGCCTGTCAGTCATCACCATTGACCATTTAAGCTTCCTTCCATTTTTTTTCCGAGACAGGATGTCTCTGTAGCGTTGGCTGTACTAGAACTCGCTTTGTAGCCCAGGCTGGCCTCAAACTCAGAGATCCACCTGCCTCTGCCTCTCGAGTGCTGGGATGAAAGTAAAGGTGTGTGCCACCATCCGGCTTCTCTGTGGTCTTCATGCCTCATTATAACGTTCTTCTCAGGGATCAAAGTGCTGCTTTCAAGGCAAGTAGCTTTCTGCAGCTGTTTATCAAAAATACATTTTTTAAAAGGAATTTTTAAAACCATACAGAGTCTTGATTTTAGGAAATGGAGACCTCCAGTATCGATACAGCATGAGCCAGCCTGTTTCCTATCATTTTCTAGATAAACAAACTTGAGTGTCCTGTATAACAGGGAGACTTACGGACGACAGAGGACCTGGGAAGCCGTGTCCTTCGCTCTATAAAGCGATAGAGGATTTGTCTCCTGTTAGCGGCACTGTCTGCCTGTGAAGGACTGTGCCTCACTGGCCTCTAGCCTAGTTCATCCCCCTCCTTTTGGTGACTCGGATGCTAGGCTCCTGAGGAGTTAGGGGGGACACTTTGTCAGGATCCTGGTTCCCTTGTGCCCCTCCACCACTCCCAGAGTTTAAATGGTTCAGGTTTGTTTGTTTTTATTTGTTTGTTTGAGATAAAGTCCTCTCTAGCTCCAGTTGGTCTCTGCAGCTTCCAAGGATGACCTTGAACTTTTGATCTTCCTGCTTCTACTTTACTGAGGTTGCCGAAAGGACCACCACACCCAATTTATTCTGTGCTGGGGAGCAAACCCAGGGCTTCACATGGAGAACAGAGCTGCATCCTGGCTCCTGTTTCATGTTTGCTGAGTAGTTTACAGTATCCTAGAAACGAATGGAATACCCTCCCAGCCCAGATCCTCCCTCTAAGTGTTTTAATGGGCCCCTCATCAGCTCACACACACACACTGTACTGTGTGCGTGTTTACTGTGTATGTTTGCAGCCCCTCGAATGGAGTCTTTGAAAGTCTTGCAGTGTATCAGACTCCAGGATGTCCCAGCCAAAAATAATTTCTAGGGAGCATTTTCTTGAAGGTAGTGGAGGCCCAAGTCTGTTGGGTGGCATCATGGCTTGGAACCGCCTTGGCCTCTGGTCCATGAGCTGGCTGGTACTGGATAGCCAGACCCCGCCAGTTTCCCACTTCTGTCTTTATTGTTGTCTCTACTTGAGACAGACCAACGGCCTCAGTAAGGAACCTGATAAGGAGCAGAATGGGTGCTTTTTGTGACAGTAGCTGTTCTATGCAGGGTGTATTTATTGATTAGCTGTCATATGACAGCCTTGACACTGGGACCATAAATGAATGTAACTGTGAACTCAACCTGGCGTAATAAGGAAGGAGAGGGCCAGGCCGGAGCTGGGTCCTTTGATAGTGAGCCAACCACAACGAGTACCACTGGGTTAGAGACAGCGGTTTAGTGTACATGTTACTTGTGTGTGTCCAGAGTTACACATGCATGTGGACACACATGTTCTCTCTTCTTCTCTCCCCCAAATTTCTTTTCTATATCCCCAAAGCCTTTGAGGTTATAGGCTTTGTTGGAGGAGAATTGGGGAGTTGTTTGAGACCTTTTGTTGGGACCAGGTAGGCTGTTCAGAAAATTCGGAATTACGAAAGTGTGGTGGCAACATGCCTGTAATCTCAACACTTGGAAAGTGGAGATAGGAGAATCAGGGGTTCAAGGTCATCCTTGGCCACATAGTGAGTTTGACACCAGCCTCAGGTACAGAAGACCCTGTCCCAAATAAGCAATCAGCAGAAGCAGAGGGTGCTCAGAAGAGCTCAGTACGACTCAAGTGGACTCCCATCCTTAATGCACAACCCGGTATTCTAAAGAGGGTTTTACATGGCTATCACGTGACTGATCCAAGTAACAACAATGGGCTCAGGCCAGCTGAGCTGGTGGGCGGTGTGCTGGCTGAGCAGTTAGAGCAGGGCTCCCATGGCTCCTGCCTTAGCTGGGGCAGAAGGCAGGCCGTGGAGGGTGACCGCAGAGCCATCCACGTGCTGCAGTTCCACGGAGAGGAATCGTACGGCAGGTCAGTCAGCAAAGCTCCACGCCAGCAATCACGGTTTGTGAATCTTCTAAATCAGAGCAAGGCTGGAGGTCAGGTAATTTATGATGCCCGTTGGTTCCACCTGCCCAAAGAGAGGAGAGAGACACACAGAGAGACAGAGAGAACAGGGACCACTGTCATAACCCAGCGAATGCCACCTGGAGCCCAGCATCTCCGGGAACTTGAGTTCTGTGAATGGTAGGTAAACATGCGTCTGAGCCCATAACCACATCCTGGACAGCCACAGAGATGCCAGCAGGCTCTTGCCCAGCCAAACACCACAGGGCCTCCGAGGTCACCAAGTTCAAGTCTCCCTTTTACAGACAAGAACACTGATGCCCAGAGAGGGCCATGCAGCAAGCTAGTGGCAGACAGACCAAGAGAGCATTTATTCCAAGCAATGAACTAGGCCTGAGATGAGCTCTTGTCTCTGTTGGGAGAGTCCTGGTACCTTTGAGGGGACTTTTATTATGGCAAGTACTACAGTCCCCTTTAAAATGTCTGTACCCTTGTTAACCATTTGCCACCATTGCCTCTTCAAGCCCTGAGGAGGTGAGAGTGTCTAGGCAGCAGAGAGAGGTGTCTGAGAGGCTCCTGAGCAGGAACCTTAGTGTTCAAGTCCGGCCTGGACTGAGCACCGAAGTTTCTGGGATCTCACTGGCACCTCTAAGTAAAAAACAGTCAGATCCTCCAGGCTTGGTGATCACTCACTGTCCCCACAGCCTGTCAAGGTGGGCCTGCCTGTTCTGAAGCCCCCCCTCTGCTGGATATCTCCACACAGAGCCGGAGAAGGTCCAGAATTTCCCAGAAAGTTTGCTTGGCGAGCCAGGGCGCCCTGAAGGCCAGGCTCCAGACTCAGGGATCTCTGATTGGATCTGCCAACCGGTGCCTAGCGTGTCTGGGGCTCCCCTCCTGCCACAAGGCCTCAGAGAGGCTACGTGCCAACCTTCGGGGACAAGACCTGAGGATGTAGAGAGAAGCCACCGGCCCTCTGAGCTGCTGCAGCAAGAGCCACCTCTGAAGGAGGGATGGGGCAAAGACAGGCTGGGGAGTGAGGAGGAGGTGGATGAAGATCTTGACATGGATGAATCATCCCAGGAGTCCCCTCCCTCCCAGGCGCCCCTGGACCCAGGCAGGGCAGCCCCTCAGCCTGTCTCCAGGGAAACCACTGGCATGCCTGGTTTCCCAGGTGAGGGTGCCGTCCCACTTCCTGTTGACTTCCTCTCCAAAGTCTCCACAGAGACCCAGGCCTTGCAGCCCGAAGGGCCTGGCACAGGGCCCATGGAGGAAGGGCACGAGGCTGCCCCAGAGTTCACATTCCACGTGGAAATCAAAGCCAGCATGCCGAAGGAGCAGGATTTGGAAGGGGCGACATTGGTGGGGGCCCTTGGAGAGGAGCAACAGGCCCAGGGCCCCTCTGTGGGAAAGGACACCCAAGAGGCTAGCCTTCTGGAGCCATCCGAGAAGCAGCCCGCAGCTGGACTGCCGGGAAGGCCAGTCAGTCGGGTCCCTCAACTTAAAGGTCTGTGGTTCAAGCCCCCTCACTCCTACCCTGGTACCCTCCAGGCTGTGGACACTGTCACTAAGCTTCTTGCCTTCCTTGACTCCCGCACCCTGATATTCCAGGATAGCCACTAAACCCACCGCCTGGGCCGCCGCCCCCTCCCCAACCCTGCCGGCAGCCTCTAGTAGCACGTGTTCCTTTCTGCCCCCTCCCCAACCCCGCCCGGCAGCCTCTGGTAGCACGTGTTCCTTTCACGCTTGCCGTCATTCTGCACGTCACGGACACCTGGCCCTGTGCTTTCTGCCCTGTTTGGTTCTCTGTCCACTTGGCGTATCCACATGGTCCACCAGCCCGCCAGAGGTTGGGAGGCACGCTACATAGAGTGGATAGCAGTGTCCCTCATTTTGGAAGGCTTATGATGTATTGCCATATTCACAATCTAGAACCTCCCAGAGTTGGCATAATTAGTCCCACTTTTCAGGTGAGAAAACTGAGCCTCAGAGCAGGAAATTGACCTTGTGATAAATACCCAGAGTAAATAATGGTTGAAGTCAAGTTCAGAATCCAGTTAGGTCTTCTCTGAAAGACACCTTCTTGCCATGGTCCCCCACACTGCCTTCCAGAAGGTGCTGGAGTGTATCCTCCTGGTGCAGAGCCAGTGAGTCCACCTGCCTGTCTTCTGATGCTCTCATCAACAGACAGCATGTCACATTGCACAGGTGACATCTGTCCCTGTGGGGGTGGCTAACAACCCCCCAAACCTCTGCCCAAACCTGCTTGCCTCAGGAATGGTGGATAAAGTATTATCTTCCAGGTCTAAAGTGACCCTCCTGTCCGTCAGGGACAGCCCGGGTCCCTGTGTGCAGCCCCATCTGGAGCCCTGTGGAGGCTACAGGGTGGGAGCAGCCTCCAGGCAGCGACATTCATGGCTTTAAGACTTTAGAATACTTGGCATCTGGGCCTTCGAATGGCTCAGTGGGTAAAGATTCTTGTCACCAAACCTAATGACGGAAGTTCCAGCCCCAAGACACACATAATGCAAGGACATACTGCCTCATGAGTTCAGAGGTCAGAGGACAACTGTGGGGGTCAGATCTCTGGTTGGCCTTTGACCTCCCTATGCCTATGGTGGCATGTATGGGGTACAAACACACACACATTCATGTGCTCTTGTATAATAAATAAACAAATATGTCCGAGTAGACTACTTGATGTTTTAGAATTATTTGTGGGGCCCAGAACCTAATGCTTCTTAAACACAGAGTGAAATGCATCTGCTAACTACTGACTAAATACCACTTATAGAGAACACTCCAACATCATAAATAGAAGAGCCTGTCAGGACGGTGGCACAAGCCTGCCATTCCAGTCCATTCCAGCTAAGACAAAAGGATCACTGCAAGTTTGAGGTCAACCTGGACTACGTAATGAGTTCAAAGCTAGCCTGGGCTAACTAGCAAGATGTGTGGTTGAAAAGACCTGGGCATGATGCTACACATGCCTTTACCACTGTACTCAGGATGGAGAGAAAGGGGGATCAGGAGTTCAAGACCAGACCCCTCTACATAAGACCCTGTCTTAAAACAAAAGTTAAGGCAGAGTAGGGGAAACCTATGTCCTGTTTTAAACTCCAAGGCAAAGAAAGACAAATGACTGCCTTGGATTTTTCCAAATTAATGTTCTATCTAATTCTGGTCCTCCAGGTGTTGACAGGTGTGTGGAATAGGGGTAGGGATAAGACACAGAGAATTTAGAAGAGGAAAAAAACAGGCTAAACAAAGCTCAACAACTTCCACGGTTGTGGGACTCATCGGAGCTCTTGCTGTGCACAGGGACCCTCTAAGGAGTATGGGTCGTCTGGATTTCCCAGAGATATTTGATACCCTGCTAACATCTCCCAGAACAGGGCTTGTTCCTCCCTGGATTCAGGAAGTGCTGATCTAGCTGGCGGATTCCCGATAAGGGCAGTGATAAGTGGGTTGCTCCAGGGAAAGAATTCACCAGCACAGAAAGTGGGAGAGGGTGTTAGCCACACTCCAACACAGTCACAAAGGGCAGCGCAGCAGAAACTGCACAGAAGCATTCTAAAGAACTGCTTTCGCAGGTAGGGTCGAGATTACTCCATCAGGCTGTGTCCCAGGATCAATCACAACAGTTGGCGCTCTTGTGGTTATTAGCCTTGCGGAAATGGTGCGGTTTATCCCCCCTGAGTCAGAACTGAGTTGGCACAGCCGTTTGTCCTAAACAGATACAACATGGTTGACAGAGAAATGAATGGATAAGATCCATGGATCTCCTATTGTCATGCAGATTCCTGGGTACCTGTTGGTTGCATACCCAGCCTCGGTACACCCAGAGTCTGTATGCTACCTCCCAGATGACTCCTCCACAGTAAAATGGGGAGAACCCTGGGCTGGAGTCAGCGCTGGTCACTCTGTGAGTTCAGTCTTCATCTACCTGCAGGTTAACAGTGATGCTGGGTTCCCTGAGCAGGATGTGGCTTATCTGAAGGGCCCTGGGGAGTGACAAGGTGCCCTCATGGATGGGCTGTGTCAGCGTAGGAAGGACTCCTTCAAAAGCAGCTGGGGCTGATGTGGAAGGTCCCTGTTAGTGAGTTGCTTCGGGTTAAGGGCTACACTCTGCAGCAAAGGGGAGAATCTCCCCACTGGGCTCATCTATTCTGGTAGCAGGTAGCCTGGAGTGGGGGTTGGGATGATCAACATAAGATGGCCAAGAAGGTGGGGTAGGGAAATGGAGGTGGTTTCACTTCAGCCTTGAGGCCCTAGAGGGTAAGCGGAGATCTCACAGGAAAGCCAGAGAGAGAGAGAGAGAGAGAGAGAGAGAGAGAGAGAGAGAGAGAGAGAGAGAGAGAGAGAGACCCCACTCTGATACAACCCACTCTCATACAAAGATCCTTAGCCTGGAGTCAAGTCAGGCTGGGCTATCCTGTTCATGGCCTTGGGGAGTTTAACTGGCCTTGCATTCAGTGTGGTTGGCCAGGCTAGAGAGTGAGCTTGCCACAGCCACAGGTCATCGGGCACCTCTAACAGCACCTGCTGCCTTCCCTCTGCATGTCCCCACCCTCAGCCAGGCTGCCGCCCCCTCTTGCCAGGTTGCTCTGAACAATGGCCCTGTGTGCTGTGTGGTACTAACAATGCAAGACTCAGTAGGTCTGAGGACTAAGAAAATCAGCCTGTGTCAACCAAAGGGAATTCACACCACCACCCCTCAACTCTGGTGTGTCTGCGAACCTTAAGCGCGGGGCGTCACGTGCTTTCTTGTTTTGTATTTTCTCAGCTCGAGTGGCCGGTGTCAGCAAAGACAGGACTGGAAGCGACGAGAAGAAAGCGAAGGTGAGCTCCTGACCAGCCAGGAGGCTCTGCCCCGCGCTGTGTCTGCTGTGGAAAGCGGTTGTCTCTAGAGTGCAGCTGTCATTTAAAGGCCGCTGCTGTTTACAAAGCAGAGTTTCTCTCTTGATACTTAGTTACTCAGTTCTTCCTCTTGTCATTTCCTCATAGTTTAAATAGAGGCGCGTGTGAGTTTTCTGTGATGAATGTTGGGACGTGCATTTCCCACCCTTACTAGCACCGATCTAGGCTCAGTAAACACAACGTATTTAATATCTGCAGAGTACACTGGGCGGTCAGAGAGGCGTGAGCGAGAAACAATCTTCAGACAAAAGCAGGGAGGATTCTGGGTGAGGAGAGCTGGGAGGCAAATGGGAGGAGCCCTGCTGTCTCCCACCCGCCCCACCCCGGAGCAGGAAATAGCAGACCTGGGAAGAAGGGACAGACACGCTGAGTCTAGGGAGAATGGGCAGGTGGCCTTTGTTGCTGAGTTGTTTGTAGAATTGCTTAGGCTCTGAATAAGCAGCACCTCCTTGAAATGGAGTGTCGAAAAGTGTGGGATGGAAGACACAGATTTGTCAGTCTTCTGCACCCTAGCCCAGTAGATAAAGCATCCCGAGCCCCACTCATCCTTTGTTTTTTAATCTGTAGTTCACTCCCTCCATGATTTTTTATCTTAGAAACCCCTAAAGCTGTGCAGTGGTGTCTTCCTGAAAAAATCCCACCACGGCCCAGATTGGATCCTCTGGGCAGCCAGCGTGAATGCGGCCTGGAACTACCTGGCCTGTAGTGGGCGCCAGAGCCTCAGTGAATCTCCAGAGGTGGATGCTGGTGCTAGGACCACTCCCAGAAGGCCCTGTTCTCCACTCTTTAGGACTCCTTGTCATGGGTGCTCAGAGAGAGGCAACTGAGCCCCGTGCAGAGACTTAGCCCTGCCTCCCTTCTTGAGCCGGGAGCGACAGCTGCGTCAGTCAGTCGTGATGCTCATTTTGCTCTCGGGGAAGGGGCAGGGAGTCCTGGCCTCGCCTTGCACAAGTGTGCATGTACTCTTCATGTATGTGTTCATTCAGTACACAGTCCCTGCCCTGGATTGGCTCACAGGATAGCAGGGGCAAGGCTGGGCCGAGAATGCTGCCCGTGGAAGGGGTCTTGTCCAGCTAGGGAAGAAGGGGCTCCGGTACCCGCTCTAGCTTTTCCCCCTTGCCCTTCCCTCCTGACACTGGTGACACAGACTGGGCCCCAGCCCCTTCAGCGAAGGGATGAGGAAACACACAAGAACAGCACAGCAGTCTGGTCAGGACTCCACGGAGCACCCCACACTTGCGGTTCTTTATTCAAGGGTCTGGTCTCACCCTGCATCATATCAGGGCCACCCTTGCTGGTCAGAATCCCCAGAGCAACCATGAGTGTCAGCCCTCAGCCTTTAGGTACCCCTGGTTCAGGGAGCCGGGCCCTGCTTGTAGAACATCCAGCCTCGCAGACACTCATTTCCTCGGGTGAAGTATGTTCTGGTGTTAACTTTGGCCAGATCAAGACTCTCTAGATAGCATTAAGATTAGTTTTGCCTTCGTTTAATCAGAAAGTATGTATGTATGTGCGTGTGTGCGTGTGCATATGCACGTTGTATGTGTGTGAATGCCTGTATGTGCGTGTATGTGTGTGCTCCTGTGGCATGTGTGTGTCCCCAGAAGCCTCTGCTTGACTCCAGCACAGTCCTCCTTAAAGGATTAGGATTCTGTTGGCATGGCGGAAAGAGAAGGTGGGTGTCAGTGAGCCCCAGTGGGTGCTTCTCCTGAGGCTGAGCGACCCATGACACATTGGCGTTCTTTCTGGGGAACATCTTGCTGCCTTCTCTCCGACGGTCTCCCGGTTCTTACCAAGCACCCTTAAGCCAGTGTTCTGCAAGTAGAAGGCACAACAAGGCCCAGTTGCTAGAGAAAAAAAATGTACCAGAACATCTATCCGTCTTTAGCATCTCTTTCAGAAGTTCTGTGCTGTGTGATTTTAATCATGTCCATCCCATGGCAGCTGTGCAGCTTGTGTGTAACTGATAGAGGACAAGGTTGCCGTCCTTTCTTACTGACAGCGCTGCTTTGCTCTGTGGCCCGCCTTCTTTATGTTTAGTTTTTTTGTCCTTTGTTTCAGTTTGTTTCCCTCCCCCATTGCTGACTTTTATTTTGATTTTATTTATTTTTATGTTTAAGACATCCACACCCTCCTGTGCTAGAACCCTGAGCAATAGGCCCTGCCTTAGCCCCACACGCCCCAGTCCTGGTAGCTCAGACCCTTTGATCAAACCCTCCAGCCCTGCCGTGTGCCCTGAGCCAGCCACCTCTCCTAAACACGTCTCTTCTGTCACACCCCGAAATGGCAGTCCTGGAACAAAGCAGATGAAACTCAAGGTAAGGAAATAACCGTTGGTGAGGCGCAGGCTGCTGTACCGTGGTGTTCAAACGCTCTCGTCCCCTAAACTCACAGGCAGCACTAGATGGTTGAAGAAGGGACAGGGAGGGGACCAGGGACTAGGGCCTGTGCTTCCTGCCCCCTCTCCCCTAAAAAAGCAGTCCCCAAGATAACCAGAGGACCCCGGCCTGAAAACCGAGGCTCTAAGCTGAGCACGGTACCTGATGCTTGTCACCAACTCCAACACTGAGGAAGATGGAGCTACAGAGTAAGTTACAGGCTAGCCTGGGCTACAGAGTAAGTCTCTGTTTAAACATAAAAACAAAAAAAAAGAAGCCAGGTGTGGTGATGCTTTTAATTTCAGCCCCTGAGGACTAAAATGTGGGGGCCAGTCAAGAATACAGAGAAACTTTTTTTCTTAAAAAAAAAATAAATAAAAATAGCCACGCGGTGGCAGCGCACACCTTTAATCCCAGCAAAGCCAGTAGGATCTCTGTCAGTTCGAGGCCAGCCTGGTCTACAGAGCGAGTTCCAGGACAGCTAAGACTGTTACATAGTAAAACCCTGTCTCAAAAGCCAAAGTTAAACCGTGCAGTGGTGGCTTGCATATGCTTTTAATCCAAGCACTTGGGAGTCAGAGGCAGGCAGAACTCTGAGTTTGAGACCAGCCTGGTCTACAGAACAAGTCTGAGGACAGGCCCCAAAACTACAGAGAAACCCTGTCTCAACCCCCCCCAAAAAACAATTAATTAATTAAAAAATAAAAATAAATGACGAAGAAAACCTCAGGTCCTTCTAGAGTTCCTATGGTAGCTGGCCACACCTCCAGGTGGGTGCATCCATCCCAACAGCTCCTTCTCTCTCTGCTTCCTCCGGAGTTTGAGGTTCATGTGGTTTCTTTGTGAAGTTCATACCCTGTCTAATGGGCATCTAACTGACCACCAGATCTGTAGCCACTCACAATCCGCTGATTGTGTCTGCCCCACCCGTGGCTCCCAGCTTTCCGCCAGTGTTCACAGACAAAGGTTCTTAGCACACCCAAGGAGTCACAGAGACCCCAGGGTCATGGAGAGAGAGAAGAAAAAGACGTGGCTTGGCTGTTGCATGCTCTGCTGAAGGCCAAAGCACAAGTGTCTTCAGGAGGCCTCTGGTGAACCCAGCCTCCGTCAGCTACGTCTGTAGTGAGGAATCTGGAAAGGGGTGTCCCTACAGCCTGGTCTTCCTGGGTCAGCCTACTGGTCTACCCTGACCCTGGTCTGGCTCCAAGCACTGCTGTCATTTTATAACACAGGCGAAGTCACAATTCATATAAGAGGAGACAGGAACCTGATACTTGATGTGCCAGTGAATTGGGGGTGCTGTGTGCCCCACAAACCCTCGAGACTGTGCAAGACCCTTCCAGCATCCACCTCCACCTTCACCTTCTTCCAGTCGAGGTGGGAGGGTGGGGTTGACCTTTCCTTGGTGATAGTCAGTCACCTTTCCCAGTGGTGAAACCTTTTACCCTGATTCGGTTTTCAGGGGGCCGATGGTAAAACTGGAACCAAGATCGCTACACCTCGGGGAGCAGCCCCTCAGGGCCAGAAGGGCACATCCAACGCCACCAGGATCCCTGCCAAGACCACGCCCAGCCCAAAGACCCCTCCAGGCTCAGGTGAGAAGGCTCTCTGGAGTCTTAATCCAGAAGCTTCCAGGAAGTGTAACGCTTGCCTCAGGAAGCCACTGACAATTAGAAACCCCTGGCACAGACTAACAGTTTGCTGAGCGCTGGAGCATCTGTCTGAGGTGGACAATGAGCCCTTGCCTTTCAGCCAATGAAGAGATCTTGCTCATTTTGAAAGCATGACGAAAACACGATCATGTGGCTAATGAGTGGCAGGGAAGGAGCATGCCCCCTAATCCTTGGCTCTGGGGAGGTAGCCCCAGCATGAGGTGTTTTTAGGTCCCTTGACACTTTGGAGGAGCAGTAGCCGGGGCAGGACATCGTGCGGATCTCCCACAAATCCACCTCATGCAGCCGGGATGTTAGGAATCTTCTAGCAAAATTCAAGGGTTTTAGCTGAGCACTGACATGCCATGGTCATTACTCCGGCCTCCTGTAAATAAAATCCAGTTGGCATTGAGAACCTGACCAGGCTACAGTGGGCTGTTTCATGTCCAGTAGAGATACCAGGAACAGAAAGAACCCCTGGGGAGCTGCTCCCAGAAGGCACTTGATGCTATGTGACTGACTCTGTGCTGTCTGGCCTGCATTTGCTCCCTAGTGGTACCCAGGAGACCTGTGGGCCTCTGTGTCTGGCCTGGCTCTTGGTGCCACTGCCCTCCTGGCCAGAGGCAGCCCCTATTGCCCGCTGCATGCTTCTGCCTGGCATTGTAAAGGGTACGGCCTGCCAGTTGGGCTGTGTTTACACTAAGTAACTGCATCTGCTATGTCCCTTGTGTGCTGATGATCTACTAGCATTAATGGCGCGTCAAGTGGATTTTCTTCCCGGCGCTTTCCCTCAGCGCTGTGCTGGCCCCAGTCACACGGTAGCCTGGAGCAAGTGCTCGCCTTGCTCCTCCAATCTCACCTGCCCTTAGGTGACTCCACACTGATGGCTGCATCTTCCTCACTGGCCCCGCACCTGTTCCTGCTTCTGTCTCTTATACTAGGTGGACCAGCCAGATGCTGCCACCTGAAGAACTCACAGAGACCCCTGTGAGCCTGATTATAATGAGGCTGTCTGTGGATTTTTCTTTTTAAGCTTCCAAGCAAGAGCAGAGAAAACTACCCCCTGCAGGGGCAAAATCTGAGAGAGGTAATTCCGGGTCCACTGCTCTGGGTGGGCCGACCCTCTTGGTGTGTGTTCTGCCCCTATGCTTGTCTGCAAGGCTGGGAGGGCCTCCTGCTTCCAGCCCAGGCTACCCCAGAGGCCCAGGTTCGAAACATCATGTTTACTTTTCTCCTCAAGTGTGGTTTGTACTGGGGGCATCTGTGAATACCATCCTGGGTGTCTGCATTTCCTTCAGGGACTAGGGCTATTTTTGGGGTGGGGAGCATATGCCTGGAGACATGTGGGGGTGCTGGAGGTTTGGACTGTCTCGAACCTAAGTTCTAGTGGCAAAGTGTCACTGGTAGGCAGAGGGTTTTGCTGGACTGAGTTTTTTTTTTCTCTTTGTTTCTTTTTCTTTTGTTTTGTTTTATTCTGGTCTTTTTGATGGCATAAAACAAAGTAGAACTTGAGGGCCAACACCCAAGGTGTCCTTTAACCTACATGTACACATCATGGCCTGCATGCTCCTGCACTCATGTGACACACACATCATAGGACATATACACTGCACACATCATGGCCTGCATGCTCCTGCACTCATGTGACACACACATCATAGGACATATACACTGCACACATCATGGCCTGCATGCTCCTGCACTCATGTGACACACACATCATAGGACAAATACACTGCACACATCATGGCCTGCATGCTCCTGCACTCATGTGACACACACATCATAGGACATATACACTGCACACATCATGGCCTGCATGCTCCTGTATTCATGTGACACACACATCATAGGACATATACACTGCACACATCATGTCCTGCATGCTCCTGCATTCATGTGACACACACATCATAGGACATATATACTGCACACATCATGGCCTGCATGCTCCTGCACTCATGTGACACACACATCATAGGACATATACACTGCACACATCAAACACACACAGAAAGTTTTGACACTACTGAGCATGTGGTATCTTCAGCATTTTTCAGACTTGATCAATATTTTGATCTTAGAATCTTAAGAATACACTACTTCACGTAAATATGTAGTAAAGAAAATGGCCGAAGTAAGTTTAGAGCAACTTCAGAAATCGTTAGAAGTTCTTGGGCTGAGTTTTTTTGTTTTGTTTGTTAAGAAATGTCATTTCTGGGTTGGGAGATGGCTCAATGATTAAGAGCACTGGCTGCCCTTCCAGAGGGTCTGGGTTCAATTCCCAGCACCCATATAGCAGCTCACAACTGTCTGTAGCTCCAGCAACCTCATACAGCCTAACCAATGTACATAAAATAAAAAAAAATCATTTTGAAAAAAAGAAGAGGAATTATATTTCACTCTGAGATGTTACAGACAGATGTGAGCCGCCATGTGGATGCCGGGAATAGAATCTGAGTCCTCTGGAAGAATAGCCAGTGCTCTTAACTACTGAGCCACCTCTCTGTCGGGGGTCTAAACCCCTCCACCTCTCCACACACCCCCAATACCCTTCTCAAAATAAGGTCATGAGGGCTCCGATCCCCCACATCTTTCAGATGAGGACGTGGGCATAGTGAGGGTCATTGGCTCACTCAAGGTACTTCGCTAGTGTGAAGAAAAGAACATAAGTCACCACCATCCTGTGTCCCAGGGGACATGTAGGCAGAGCTAATCCCAGAGTAGCGGTGGCTCCACATATCCCAGAACTTTGATGCTTTAGGGGTTACTAAGACCTGGAAGTGGAGACTGAACATTGGTGTATGGGCAGAGATTGGCTGCAGTAAGCGTGTTTGCTGCGATGTTTCTCCTGTGGGTTGGAAAGCCTAAGAAAGGCCAGTTTTGCAGGCCTCTATCAGATCTGGATGGGGGCCCAAAAATTTGCATATCACAGGTCCCACCTCCTGCCGAGAACAGCAGAGGTTTTCAAACACAAAACAAAAAACCCAGGGGTGTGGGGGCTCAGTGAACTCTAGGTGTGTCTGCGGCTTACTTAGTACTAGCACAAAAGGGTGTGGGGTGAAGGACGAAGGGAGGAGGGTGGACAGAGCCTGCCCAGAAGTCCAGGCAGCCTTCCTGGAACTGATGGTGTTGGGAAAGGTGTGTGGGGAAGGGCATTCTCTGACTGGAACCGCAAGGCAGGGTTCAGCAGTGGGGGGGTGTGGCTTGTATGGAAAGCTCTGTGGTTTCTGCTTCGTCAGCCCTACAGTTAGAGGAGCCTGGATGTGCCCCTGGCAGCCTCAGATCTGCCCTGTGAGGGAAGGGTCTGGAGGATCCCAGCTTGAAGGCTGCCGTGGGGCCCTGTCATTGCATCACCTCAGTTAAGGAAGGACAGGTAGAAGGGGGTTTGTGGAGCCACACCCCATCACTTCCTTCTTCAAGGCGAGACCTCAGCTCAGTGAAAGGGGGTGACCCACAGCTCGCTAGAACCCATCTCCTGACTTCAGGACACGTCAGGGCTTGGGGAGAGTCGGGCCATCCCCGGAGGAGGTACCAAGGGTTGGAGCACTAATGAGAACGCAATCGCTTTATTGAGAAATAATTGTCACTGTGTCTAAGTGACAAAGCAGGAGCAGACACTTCTTCACAAATGGGCCTCTCCCAGATTCCCCTCTGGAGCCTAGCAGTGGGTCACACACACACACACCCCACCCCCACCCCTGTCCAGTGGCCTCAGGGACTTCACAGATCCCCATCCACCTGGCCTCAGTTCCTTCCTCTCTCCCCACCCTCCAGGTGAACAACCAAAATCCGGAGAACGCAGCGGCTACAGCAGCCCTGGCTCCCCTGGGACCCCTGGCAGTCGCTCCCGCACCCCATCTCTACCGACGCCGCCCACCCGGGAGCCCAAGAAGGTGGCAGTGGTCCGCACTCCCCCCAAGTCGCCCTCTGCCAGTAAGAGCCGCCTACAGACCGCCCCTGTGCCCATGCCAGACCTGAAGAATGTCAAGTCCAAGATTGGCTCCACTGAGAACCTGAAGCACCAACCAGGAGGTGGCAAGGTAAGGGCTTGACCAGCTCCGCGAGTCAGGTCAGGGTGCAGCCTCCGAAAGAGCCCAGCACACGGGCCACCAAAGCACCAGCTCCTCCCTCCCTCTCTTTAGCCTTGCTAATTGGACAGTGGATTTCCCTGGGGACTGCCCAGGTTGGGCTTGGTCTTCCCACTTGGTTCTGGGGAAATTCGAGGTTTTACTATATGACTGTCATGACATTTCGAGGCCCTGAGGCACCCCCTTCCTTGCTTTTCATCTGAGCTTGGCTCAGGCTGACTGACATGTCCTCAGGGTTCTAGAATCTGTGACTGAGAGATTATGTGGGTGTCAGCAGGCCTGACTCCCCGCTGAGTTTCTCCCGAGTTGTCCTCTGTGTACCCGGGATGTCTTACCTTGAGTCCTAGGCTCATTTTATGAAGACATTAGCCCTGTGGGATTGGGTTCACTCTCCTGACCTCATTTCAACACAGTCCTTGATCTAAAGGTCTTATCTCCAAACATAGTTCCATTGTGATGTTAGGGTGTCAACATGTAAATGAGGGAACACACAGTCTGTCCCCTCCCACCCAGCACCGGAGTAAGGGAAAGCCAATGAGGGACTTGACGCTGTGATCCATTGCTGAGTCTACTGTCCTTGTCTTCTGGACAGCGTACTCCTGGGGCAACACACCTCTGGGGTACTAAGGCAGCTCTGCAGACTTTAGGGACAATGCTTAGTTGCTGGAGGGAAGTTGGCTATAGCCCCCATGGGTACCTTGCCTGAAGTCCTGTGTTTTGTTGTGGGAAAGCCTTAGGCCCTCCCATTCGCTCTGCACAGTGGGTTTTGCACAGCATCTGGGTCAAAGGACATAACTCGTGTCTTCTTTTCTCCAGGCCGGAGGCTGGCTTTAGGTTAATGTCACTGGGTATCAACTTGGACCATTGACTTGGTCCTAGCTCGTGAACCCTGAGAGTCACCTGTGCTCTCTGACCCCCGCAGATATCTACCAGCCTATTTCAGAAGGGGCCCTGGAGCCAGCTGTGGCATTTGAGAGGACCACAAGCTTGAGGCCAAGCCTCAAAAAAATAGGCAAGCGCATGGTGGTACAAATCCTTGATCCCAGCACTCAGGAGACAGAGTCAGGTAGATCTGTGATATGTGAGTTCCAGGCCAGCCTGGTCTATGCAAATGATCTGCAGGCTAGCCTGCTTCAGAGAAAAGGAGGAAGAGGAGGGAAAAAAACCCACAAAGCCACATGCTCGCCTCTGAGGAAAATGAACAATGCAATTGCAGTGACTTGCTTTAGCGAACAGGCACACGGTGGCCATCAGCACCTTCCTGGTCCCAGTCCCAGGCCCTGGAGCTCCTCTGGTAGCCACCAGCTGCCCATACCCCCAGTGACAGGACGAAGCTGTGGGTGTGGAGCTGGACCCTCCCCGGGGAAGAGGACCAACGGGCAGAAGAGGACGTGCGTTCAGAACACCACGGCCAGCAGCTCCGCCTGCCGCTCCCACCTCTGAGCCAGGCCTACGCAAAGGCCCCTCTTGCAGAGGAAGAGATGATGGCGGTTTATTTGTTGCTCACTTGTTGCATTGCAGGGGATGCTGGAGGGAGGGGGAAAAGTGTCCATTAAAGATCCCATTGTGGCTTCCCATGTGGTTTATAGAAGGAAAGGTTCATGGGACCCGCATGGCTTGGTCAGGACTTGAGCAGAGTTGACTCCGAAGCCACCCGGAGTCTCTGTCGGCACCACAGCTGCCATCTGTCATTTGACTTCATTGTCTCCAGACTCCTAGTCCTCATCCACTTCTCAACAATGACTGTTAGGGCCGGCAAGGTGGCTCCAGAACCCCCGTGGGTGGAGAAAACTGACTCCTGCAGGCTGTCCTCTGAAGTGCGCACCCAACAGATTAAAAATGTCAAAACAAGAACAAATGGCCTTGGGCAGTAGTGGCGCACACTTTTTATCCCAGCACTGCCGCCGGCAGAGGCAGGCAGATCTCTGTGAGTTCAAGACCAGCCTGGTCAATGAGAGCTAGTTCCAGGACAGGCTCCAAAGCTATAGAGAAACCTTGTCTCGAAAAAATCAAAAACAAGTGACCTCTTAGAAGCTGCATCTCGGGACACCTGTGACTGTCACTATCCCGGGTGTCAGGAGTTAGGACTTCCCAGACTCTTTGAAGCACCCTAACTGGTTCTCCCATCTTCTTTCCCAGCCTCAGCACCAAGACTAGGAGGCAGACCCATCAGGGCTTTTGTGGGACGCATGGTGCGCAGTACCTGCAACTCAGAGACCTTGAGGCTGGCAGCCTGTCTCCTCACCACCCCCCATGCCAGTCTCGACTGCTGCCAGGCCCCTGTCCTTTCTTTCTGCCCCTTTCTGCCCCTTTCCTGTTCATGCCCCTTCCTTGCTGACTCTTCCTGTTCCCATTGGTTCAGGTCCTGGACAGCACTGTGTCCAGTGATCTCTGTGACTCTGGTGACCCCAAACTGGGCTCTTCAGTCTCACCCCTGCTGCCTACCCCTTGGGAACGTCAGGTTCTTGCTTTATCCTGAACTGCAAGGCCACCACCAGCTTAGAACGCCCTTCCCTCATCTCTCTTCCCCCTGAACTCCCCTGTCTAGTTAGCCTTGAGCATCCTGATAACTGAGGGGAACTCAGCTCCCCGAGGCCTTGAGGGCAGTGAGCCCTCACGAAACAGGGCTGCTGGGTGTCATCAAGGACTCAGCAGAGCCTGCAGTGTAGGCAGAGGATGGCTGCCCTGTCAGGCCCTGCCCAGTGGGAGGTGGCTTGCCAGGTTGGACAGCTCTTTCAAATGAATACCAGGAACTGGCCTGAACAGGGAGTACAGCATTCTGCAACGTTCCGCAGAAGGAAGGGCTCGGCCGGCCCCATCTGAGGAACTGTGCTGGGTAGTGGTGATGTTTTGCCCATATCCTCAGAGGGCTAGAAGGGACAGCGTGACTTGTCCTGGTGAGAGCATGGGAAGTGACAGACAGAGCCAAGAATAGCCTCCCTCACATCCTCTGAGGGCAGGAGGGTTGTCCTAACAAGCCTCAGCCCTTCAAGCAAAGAGCTACGCAATGACAAGCCATTTATTTTGGGTTGATAGACAGGGCCGGTAACGCCCCCTGATGAAAGATTCGCAGAACTGAGTAGACATCTTGGGTCCCTGGAATGTTTGCTTAATGAGACCCTATCTCAGAATCATTAACTGCCGGCCATGAAAGGGCAAAATTCTAAGAGTCCTGAAGAGTAGGGCCAGGGATGTAACTCCATTGGCAGAGCGTTTGCCTCGCATGCATGAGGCCCTGGGTTCAGTCCACAGCACCAAATAGACACTTTGTGGTATGGTGCAGACAGGAACTCCCAAAACTCCAGAGAAGCAGGAGGATGAGAAGTTCAAGGTGGAGCTCCGTTGCTTGGATTATTATTATTACGTGTAATGATAATATAATATAATAATGTGATTTTAAAAAGAGCCTGGTGAGATGGCTCAGTGGGTTAAAGGTGTTTGTTGTCAAGTCTGACGACCTGAGTCCGATTCCCAGGGCCCATGATGCTGCAAGGTGTCTCCCGCTTGCAGGTTGTTCTCCAGGCTTCAGGCCCCCACTTCCCCCACAGAAAATGAATGGCATGGCCGGGCAGTTAAGAGCGCTCGCTCTCGCAAAGAACCAGAGTTCCAGTCTCAGCACCCACCGTGGACAGCTCACAACTGCTTGTGACTCTGGCCCGGGACATCTGCCACTTTCCTCTGACTTCCTTGGGTATCACACAGACAGACAGACACACACACACACACATACGCACACAGACACAAACACACACACACACAATAAAAAGTACACTGGGGTCGGCGAGATGGCTCAAGTGAAGGGTGCTTGCCACAAAACCTGACCACTTTCCTGAGTTTGACCCCCAGGACCTGGTGGAAGGAGAGAACCGACTCCAACAGGTTTTCCTCCGATGACCACAAGCACACTGTATCACGTTCACGTCTCTACAGCCGCACAAATAAATACACGTAATTTACATTTTTGGGGGGGACGGTTCGAGACAGGGTTTCTCTGTAGCTTTGGTGCCTGTCCTGGAACTAGCTCTGTTGCCCAGGCTGACCTTGAACTCCCAGAGATTCACCTGCCTCTGCCTCCAGAGTGCTGGGATAGCTGAGATTAAAGGCGTGCGCCACCACCACCCATGATTTTCATTGCTACTTTGTAACTGTAGTTTTGCTACTGTTATGAATCATAATTAAATATCTGTCTTCCAGTGGTCTTAGGCGACCCATAAAAGGGTCGCTCTTACCCCCAAGGAGTTCTCCACTCAGGTTGAGAACCACTGCTCTAGAGAATGGAGCCCTGGGAAGCCCACCTTAGATCGTTCTGTCCAGTGGCTTCTCACGGGGCATGAAATGCAGCGAGTGCTGTATTCTTGGGATGGAGGAGACCACGTGTTGTAAGTATTCATCCGTGACCGGTGAATCCGTGAAGGTGGAGGCAGGGAAACTGTAGTTCAAGGCCAGCCTCAGTTACATAGTGAGTTCAAGGCCAGCCTGGGCTACCTTCAAAAAAATTTAATTATAGAAATTCACGCGTATTAAGTAACAGGAGGTGACAGTAAAGTAAGAGATGAAAGGACATGCTAGGGGTGTGGCTCAGGGACCCAGGTCCCCTCCTGACACTAACACCTAACCTGTAGCCTGGGATCCTTGAGAGTTTGTCTTGTTCTTTTTTTTTTTTTTGGTTTGTTTTTATTGGGTTTTGTTGTTGTTGTTATTTCGAGACAGGGTTTCTCTGTAGCTTTGGGGCCTGTCCTGGAACTAGCTCTTGAAGATCAGGCTGGCCTCGAACTCACAGAGATCCACCTGCTGAGCCTTTACCTGCTGAGCCATCTTGCTGGTCCATTAGTATTAGTATTAGTGGTATTTAGTTTTTTGAGACTTGCTATGTAGAAGAAGCTACATAGGTTTGCCCTACGATTCTCCTGGTTTAGCCTCCCAAGGGCTGGGGTTACAGGCATAAGCCGCCACAATTG